>NC_061099.1:5308591-5491091 GCF_015104395.2 Macrobrachium nipponense
TATTGCAATATTCAAGTGGACTACGAACATATATTTAATAAAGCATAATCATGTGTTCAGCTTTTCTTGTTTTGAAATGCCGTAATAACATTCCCATTTTTGCTTTATATTTTGCCAATAGAATTGCTATTTGATCATTGCATAACATGTTCCTATTCATCATCACACCAAGGTCTTTAACTGCTTCCTTATTTGTGATTGTCTCATTATTAGGTCCCCTATATGCATATAGCTTTCCTTCTCTGTCTCCATAATTTATTGATTCAAATTTATCAGAGTTAAATACCATCCTATTTACCTCTGCCCAATCATATACTTTGTTAAGGTCTCTTTGTAGAGCGTTCCTATCTTCATCACAAGTAATTTCTCTACTTTTGTGTCATCGGCGAAACTACTCACTACCGAATCCTTAACATTACTGTCTATGTCTTCAATCATAATAACAAACAGTATTGCGGCTAACACCGTACCTTGTGGCACACCGGATATTACCTTGGTTTCATCCGATTTCTCATCGTTTGCAATAACTATCTGTTTTCTGTTGTGTAAAAATTCTTTTAACCATCTTCCTACTTTATCCACGATATTGTGTTTTCTAATTTTCTTCGCTAATATATTATGGTCTACCTTGTCAAAAGCTTTTGCAAAGTCTAGATAAACCACATCTGTTTCATTTCCGCTTTTCATATTTTTGAATATGTTCTCACGGTGGACTAACAGTTGGGTTTGTGTACTTTTTCCGGGTACGAAACCATGTTGTCCTATATTAAACAAATTATTTTTTATTAAATGTTTCATAATATTTTTCTTCATTACCCTTTCATACACTTTCATAATATGTGATGTTAGACTCACAGGCCTATAATTACTTGCCTCTAGTCTTGATCCACTTTTGAAAGACAGTTATTTGCAACAGCCCAAAACAAGAAGAAGGTGTGGTTTACAAAATCCCTTGTGAATGTGGCAAATTCTACCTGGGACAAACCGGAAAAGATATTGATAAGAGATTATTTTCCAGCATCGATATTATATGAGGACAAAATTCCCAAAACAAGTGCTCTTGATTTACATGTGCAAAATTGTGGCTGCCCTATCCTTTGGAAACAAAAACAGATATTATTCAAGGAAAAATAAATGATTGCAAAGATTTCGTTAGAGACAGCTTGCATATGTTTTAGCAAACAAAAGAACTTCAGTATCAGTCAGGGCATATATAAATTGGACCCTTTATTCCTTCATATTGTTTCCCAACAGTACAAATTCAGAGAAAAGTTTAAAATACCAATAAACCAAAATAGTTGAATAGTTCTCTCTTTTAACTTTTTTGAATGACTAATTTGACCATTTGTTATGATGTAAACAACCTATTTTGTACTTTGACAACTATTCTGTTGATTTTATTTTACCTTTGAGAAAAATGTTTATGATTTTTATGTAACCAATTAATCTGTTTAGTTCAAATAAAGCTCATGAAGAGGCCTGGTGGATGGCGAAATTATCGAGCTACTAGAGTCTTTTATTCTCTTCCCTCCTGTAGACTATATTAACATACATATATATATATATATATATATATATATATATATATATATATATATGAAATCCCATATACTTACATAGAGGTATGTGACATTTCATTTATATATAGACACATTCATGCATGCATAATTTCATGGGTTCATACATTATACATAATTATATGAATATGAAATCCTATATGCATAGAGATATGTGAAATTTCAGTTGTAAATATGACATTAGGACAACTCATTTGCATTGCCCCCCTTTCATTCTTTCTCTTCCCTCCCCCCCACCCCAAGCCCCCCTCTCTCTCAGCCCTTGCCAGCGACAATCACCACCGATGAGCAGAAAGAACTTCTGGCCCACCTGTGCAAGGGGAGTGTTCAGTAATAATTCCTCAGTATTGGTCCTTGTTACCCTTTTTTATGCACAGATTGGTATATAAGATAATCAGCTCAGTGGTTCTGGTGGAACCAATACTTAACTTAACTTTGAGTATTACGTGTCACTCGTAGTTACATCGCCGCTGTTGCTGGTGGAATGACCCATGTCTGCTTGTGGAAATGTTGTGGAGTAGAGCAGCCTGTTGGCGAACTGATGTGGGTCTTGCTGCTGTTCGAGTTAATATACCAGCAGTAGCAATCGTAAATGTCTTTCCACATCGGGTCTTGGGGGATTCACTCACGTCAGCGAAACGTCTTTTATCACCCTCGTATAAGGTTTCGCTAAAGCGGTACATCGTGTCGTGTGTGTGTGTGTGTACATCACTGGACATGGCGACGGATTATGGAGATGTGATAGTTGTGTCGTGTTCTGTCTCGTGTGAATGCGCACCATCGTGATATGACATGTTGTGCACCTGGCAGTGAGTCACAGAGAAATGGTGGGGACGCTTATCAGCTGAGTCAAGGGGAAAGGGTGACTGTTGTGGGTGTTTATCAGCTGCTTATCTGAATTTGAATGGAGTTGTTAGGTTAGGTTAGGTTTGGTAAAGGGACTTAGAATGTTTTCACTCAGTGGGTTAGGTTAGGTTAGGTTAAGGGTCTTAGAATTTTTGGTTTTCCCGTGGAGTCGTTATTCGTCAACATACGTGAGGTTAAAATAAAGGCAAGTTTATTGGGTTTATCACCTGTGAGCCGAATTGGGGGTCGGGTGTTGAGGTTGAGCCGAAATGGGGGTCTTTATCCCTATTAGCAGCTTTCCCAGTAGTGCGTGAGTTTACTTCAGCGGATATGGCGCCTCTCAGTACATTATCCATATAACCTGAAGAGCTATTCCAAAAGGGAAACCTTGGCCATTCATGTCTAGCGAAGCAACGTTGGTCCAAAGGAAACGGAAATAACTTAGAAGCTCCTAACTTCATTTTTTTTTTTTTTTTTTTTTGTCTTAGGCCGATTTCTTAATTGATGCCTTTTTCCGGTTCTGCATCACTGTGTGTGTATTCAGTAGCTGGTCATTTTTCTTCTCATTTTCTGTGAAACGGATCTGATTAATTGCACAGAGCGGAACCTCTAGAAAGTGTCATGTGTTCAGTGAAGTTATTCAAGTTATCTACTAATCGTGTTAGGAAACAACAAGAGTCTGTCTAGAGTACAGCTAGGAACAAATTAGTTAGGAAAACCACTGGTAGAATATATATAGTGAAAGTAGAGTGATGAAGAATCTACCAGAAGTTAAGGTAGAAAAGGGAGTAGATGTGTACAGCATAAGACTGCACGAATAGCAGTTTCGAAAACGAGACCAAACATTGGCACTTGTTTTTGAAAACAGTAAAATGAAAACCGCATCAGAAAATATGAACTTTGACTCCTTCAGTGGGTGGTTACCGTCAAGGGACGAAACCAATCAGACTAATCTGGAGGTGGCATCGGAAGTAAGGAAAGCCATTCATGAAGAAATAGGATGTGTCCTAGAGGATAGTTAAGGAGGAACTAATTGAAACAGTTAGGTCCAAACTTCATTTGAAGTCCTAGAGAAATTCAGTCAAGAACCAGTCCTTATACGGGGAGGCTGTGTTCCTTCTCACTCTGTTCCGTTTTAGTGTGATAGTGTTGTCAATATTGTGAACTTTGTACTTTATCTAATTATAAGAAATTTAATTAAGTGGTGTTTAACTTGCCCAGAATCCTGAGACGTGTCCCATGCCAAAGACAATAAAAAGAAACTCCTGAGAGACATAGCTAAAACTAATTAGATAATCTACAATATTCCTATGAGAAAAGAAACTCAACCGTAACAAGTGATAAATGAAGGTTAGCCCATATGACAAATAACCTTTCAAATATTACCTGTAACAACGAAGAGAACCAAAAGAAGAGAGGGAATAAGGACTCGTAAGTACGCCACGCAACATAAAGGGAGAAATAATAAAAATAAAACACCGTCACAATCGTTCACATGAGGTACTTGTGAAGACGATGATGCCATAGTTATTCTTTATTGTCATAATAACAAAAGCTGAGGAGAAAACGAGTAGAACGATTTTCTGACTTCAAATCGTGCAATGCATAATATATATGTAGTATATATATATATATATTATATATATATATATATATATATATATATATATATATATATATATATATTATATATATATATATATATGTGTGTGTGTATGTATATATGGTATGTGTATAATATGTTTGTATAAGTGTAATATATGTGTATATGAATATGTATGTATTGTAATTATAATGTATGTATATATATATGTAGATACTATATTATAATGTATATATATACATATATATGCATATATATACATATAGATATACAATATACATATATATATAAATATATATACATTACATATATAATTACAATATATATACATATACTTAACACATATATACATATATATAGTATGTATATGTATATATGTATTATATATGTTATGTATATATATGTATATATCATGTTATATATATATATATATATATATATATATATATATATATATATGATGTATATATATGTTATATATGTATGATGTATATATATATATATATATATATATATATAGATATATATGTATATATATATATGTAGTATTGTATATATCTAATATATAAGGTATATATTATATAGTATGTATAATCTAATATATATATCCATATATATATATATATATATATGTAGTATTGTATATATATATATGTATATATTATGTATATATATATGTATATATATGTATTGTAGCATATGATATATGGATATATAGATATATATATTATTATATAATTATATATATCGATTATAATAATATATATGTACGTATATATATATGTATGTTAAGTATGTATGTATATATATATATATATTATATATTATATATATATATAATATTATATATATGTATGATGTATGTATGTATTGTAGTATGTATGTATGTATGTATATGTACATAGATATATATATGTACATATATATATATATATATTATATATATATATATATATATATATATATATACATAGTGTGTTAAATATTCCGGCTGCTTGGGTGAGTTTTGAACTGTTTTAGCCAAAGAGTGGCTTGTGATCTATTTGACATTTTATGGGAATATCCAAATCTTTAAGCTTTCTCTGATTGTTAAACTTGTGTGTGTACTTACGGGGTGTTCTTATGTCTTTGAAACAGATGGTTCTGGCCAAGGAACTATGTGGGGACCGAGGGAGACATTTGGTGTGACCAATACAGTTTAGACTTTTACTGTTGGGGTTTTTGAGTTAGTCAGTAAGACTTGAATCATTGTCTTTTGTTACTTAATAAATGTATTTTTTATATAATGCAACTCTCTCATTTTGTTCACCTGTTAGAGTGGAGAGAAAGAAGGAGAGAGAGAGAGCGGTCGCTTGGCGAGAGAGAGCGAAAGAAAATTTGCGAGCCGCTAGTTGCTTGGAGAGAGATATTTGTTTGTTATTTGCCTGACGCTCGAGTTACACGTTTACCAAATGAATAATGAGGATCATATCCTCATTACATATATATATATATTATATATATATATATATATATATATATATATATATATATATATATATATATATTCATGAAGCCCATGAAAACTAAATTCATAGGTCAGGAAGTATGCGGTCAGCGTAAGCTGAGAAACAAAATAGTACTTTGATAGTAATCTTGATAAAAATAGCGTCCTTCCTCGGACAGTACTTACGAAGCTATTTATTTCAGTAAACGGGGCCAACTAGAGAGAATGAAGTCAATGTGAGTCGCTGTTGAACATAAGGATGATGCTAATTCCTTGATCGTCGAGATGTATCTGGTTTGCTGTTGAAATTATGTTTCTTACATGAACTACTTTGGCTTATGTTAGCTGACGGTGCGTTTAGTGACATTACGTTAACCAGAAGTATGATAATATATATACGTACATATATGATGTACACACACACACATATATAACATAATATATATATATATATATATATATATATATATATATATATATATACATTATATATGATATATATTAAATCACAGTTTATGCGCCGTGATTTCATAAATAGGCGAATATATATATATATATATTATATATATATAATTATATTATATATATATTATATCGATTACTAAAAACATGAAATCATTCATATACCCGTATCGTAGCTAAATCAAACGAAGACAATGATGAAGGCAATCACTTCTCATCAACTGGTCATCTGAAACCAGTAAGGGCTCCCCATTTTATTTCTGGTAGGTCAGCATTTTTTTTTATCTTAGGTTTCACATTACTGATACAATGTTGATAGTGGGACTCGGCTACTGTTAGGTGGTCTGTCTAAATCACCATATTGTTAAGATTTGTTTGTTTGTTTTTATGCGTACCTATTTTTTTTTTGCGATAAAGGAGTTGGTAGACAGATCAGATCGTTGGGGACAACATGGTCGCTAGTGTTTTGAGATATCAGATATACATGTACAGTCGGCCACACATATAAGTAAACACATTTCAGCCACAAGGGCTGGATGTGATCTGGTAACACTGGAACTGTGCCTCCAGACGCACGATGAAACCCGCCCCTCCACACGTCTTCCCCAAACATTTTTCCCTCCAACCTTTCATGCACACGTTTATAACTTCTGCTCCCTCTCTCTAATTTCTCCTTTAAGGAAAAAATAATATAACTGAATCTATTCTGTAGGTTTATTTTCTCATCATGTGGAGAGAGAAAACACGTCTGTTCAACTTTTGTCGTAATAATATTATTACTTGCTGTTACAGACAGAAGAATTAACTCGGTTTTCGTGGCGCTCTCATGTAATAATGGGATTTAGCTATCTACCAATAAAACCCTTGTCTATCAAATAACAGCATACCTACTACTCTTTAATTATAATTGTAATATCAACAGCCGCATTCCTAATTCTTATTATTACAAAGACAACTAGCATCAGATCGTGTAGGACCTTACGTAACTCAAATTAAGCATGAAGAAATAAAGAAGGCATAAGTTGAAGAGAGAAAGACCTCTATAGGCCTAGAAGACACTGAAGGAGGAGAAAAAAAAAAAGGAGACAGTTATAAGACACAGTGTAATAGAGCTGAAAGTGTGGCTGGTGTCACAAGGGGCACCATTACCCTCTTAAGTATAATGGGGGCATAGGTCTTGACTTGTCATAGGGGTTATTATGGGAGTCGATTCTTCCTTATGGTTGGACGTTTGTTTGGTCACAACCGACTATCATTGGATTACATCCGACATTGGGTCAAATTCTCGTATTTTTGTGCATGATTTTTAACTGCTCGGCATACGTCTACATTTATCGATGGCAAGCATGTGCGTTTTTTTGTTTGTTTGTGTTCGTCCTGCAGGTGAGAATTCCCACGTTAAGAATGTATCAAGTAATAATGAGATTTATATTAATATATATATATACTATATATAATATATTATATAAAATTATATATTATATTAATTTAATTATCCTTATATATATATCATTTGACGTCCAACCCTGATATTAGTAACATTTTACCGTATACGTGATTAAGGGACAAATATTACAGCACTCTATAATTAAGGATACACAATAGATTGAAAAATAACCATTTATTATAAAATATGTATCAGTATTTAGTCCATCCACCATCGTTGGCGATGACATCTTGTAGTCTACTGGGGATGGAGGCTACATGATTGTAGACGATGTGTTGATTTTTTTCTGAATATCTCCCATTCGGACATGGTGTGTTGGAGAGCTGCCTTGATATCGCTCTTGGCCTGGGATCCAGAGTTGACGATGGTCCCCCACAGCAATTTTCCAAGGGATTCATATCACACCCCTTACTTGGCCAGTCCAGCAGGTCAATGTCTCGTTGTTCCTCAAACCATCGCTTAACTATCCTGGCTGTGTGAATGGGACAGTTGCCCTGCAAAACAAAACGTCACATATATAGTATATATTAATTAATTTTTACAAGAGGCGTCAAATTGCGAAGGTGAGTCTGACATGAATCTTTAATTTAAGGTTCTGCCGTTTCTCCCTGTTTAGAGCTCTCCTTTCTCATGGTTTGAAAAGCTGAGAGATATTCCACCTTCGACTCCTCCAAAGAGCTCGAAGCCATAAGCCACGTGAAGTTGAAGTCTATCGTGGAGAGGAAGAAGGTGGAATTTCGCTTAGCTTTTCAAACCAGGAGGAAGGAGAGATTTGAACTGGGAGACGGAACCTTACGTTAAAGATTATGCCCAGCTCATCCTTCCGACAAATGACACCCCATATGATACTTGCATATCAATATATATTATATATATATATACCAATATATATCATATATATATATATATATTATATATAATTCACCATAACTTGACTGGAATATCTTGAAGTAATAAAAGTCCACACTTATGAGAAATGTATATTAAAAAATACATAAAAGACTGGAGCTTTCGTCTACTTGATTAGTAGACTCATCAGCCGTACTGATATTTCCTTTTCAATAAAATATACAAAAATTTACGAAGGACAGGCAGGACTCTGGAACCGTCTCCAGAAGAGGTAGTTCAACCACGACGATCGGCTCGTCTTTTGGCCAGACATTTGAACGAGGGAATAACATGATTGAGATAGTTTGTTTTGGTTGTTATCTTCCTTGGAGACGGTTCCAGAGTCCTGCCTGTCCTTCGTAACTTTTTTGTATATTTTTTGAAAAGGAAAAATCAGTACGGCTGATGAGGTCTACTGATCAAGTAGACGAAAGCTCCAGTCTTTTATGTATTTTTAATACACATTTTATATAGTGTGGACTTTTGTTACTTCATAATATAATAATAATAATAATAATAATAATAATAATAATAATAATAATAATAATAATAATAATAATAATAATAATAATAATAATAATTAATAATAAGCATGGCATGGATAGACTATAAGAAAGCCTTCGACATGATACCACACATGGCTAATAGAATGCCTGAAAATATATGGGGCAGAGGAAAACACCATCAGCTTCCTCAAAAATACAATGCGCAACTGGAATACAATACTTACAAGCTCTGGAATAAGACTAGCAGAGGGTTAATATCAGGAGAGGGATCTTTCCAGGGAGGACTCACTGTACCCCAACTACTTTCGTTCGTAGTAGCCATGATTCCCATGACAAAAAAAAAAGTACTACAGAAGATGGATGCCGGGTACCAACTCAAGAAAAGAGGCAACAAAATCAATCATCTGATGTTCATGGACGACATCAAGCGTATGGTAAGAGCATCAAGGAAATAGATACCCTAATCCAGACTGTAAGGATTGTATCTGGGGACATCAGGATGGAGTTTGGAATAGAAAAATGCGCCTTAGTCAACATGCAAAAAAGGCAAAGTAACGAGAAACTGAAGGGATAAAGCTACCAGATGGGAGCAACATCAAACACATAGATGAGACAGGATACAAATACTGGGAATAATGGAAGGAGGGATATAAAACACCAAGAGATGAAGGATACGATCAGGAAAGAATATATGCAGAGATCCCAAGGCGATACTCAAGTGAAAACTCAAACGCCAAGGAAATAAGATAAAAAGCCATAAACATATGGGCAGTGCAGTAATCAAATACAGCGCAGGAATAGTGGAATGGACGAAGGCAGAACTCCGCAGCATAGACCAGAAAAAACCAGGAAAAACATATGACAACACAAAGCACTACACCCAAGAGCAAATACGGACAGACTGACATAACACGAAAGGAAGGAGGGAGAGGACTACTAAGTATAGAGGACTGCGTCAACACCGAGAACAGAGCACTGGGGCAATATCTGAAAACCAGTGAAGACGAGTGGCTAAAGAGTGCTATGGGAAGAAGGACTAATAAAAGTAGACGAAGACCCACAAATATACAGAGACAGAGAATGACAGGACAGAACAGAGGACTGGCACAACAAACCAATGCACGGACAATACATGAGACAGACTAAAGAACTAGCCAGCGATGACACATGGCAATGGCTACAAGGGGAGAGCTAAAGAAGGAACTGAAGGAACGATAACAGCGGCACAAGATCAGGCCCTAAGAACCAGATATGTTCAAAGAACGATAGATGGAAATAACATCTCTCCCATATGTAGGAAGTGCAATACGAAAAATGAAACCATAAACCACATAGCAAGCGGAATGCCCGGCACTTGCACAGAACCAGTACAAAAAGAGGCATGATTCAGTGGCAAAAGCCCTCCACTGGAGCCTGTGCAAGAAACATCAGCTACCTTAGAGTAATAAGTGGTACGAGCACCAACCTGAAGGAGTGATAGAAAACGATCAGGCAAAGATCCTCTGGGACTATGGTATCAGGACGGATAGGGTGATACGTGCAAACAGACCAGACGTGACGTTGATTGACAAAGTCAAGAAGAAAGTATCACTCATTGATGTCGCAGTACCATGGGACACCAGAGTTGAAGAGAAAGAGAGGGAAAAAATGGATAAGTATCAAGATCTGAAAATAGAAATAAGAAGGATATGGGATATGCCAGTGGAAATCGTACCCATAATCATAGGAGCACTAGGCACGATCCCAAGATCCTTGAAAAGGAATCTAGAAAAACTAGAGGCTGAAGTAGCTCCGGGCCTCATGCAGAAGAGTGTGATCCTAGAAACGGCGCACATAGTAAGAAAAGTGATGGACTCCTAAGGAGGCAGGATGCAACCCGGAAACCCCACACTATAAATACCACCCAGTCGAATTGGAGGACTGTGATAGAGCAAAAAAAAAAAAAAAAATAATAATAATAAAAATCAGCATTACCATTGCCTACTAAATTAATACCAAATGAATGGCAGATATTCTGTAGTTACAACACTCAGTGCTGAGTCGTTGCGAGTCAAAAAGGAAACAAAAGCCGTGAGTAGTTTCTTAAAACAAGGAAAAATCACCCTTGAACTTTGATGCCAGAAGATGGCGAATACCTCAAGAACCAACAACCATACAACTGATTCGTTCTCACGGAGCTCAAATGTTTCTCTTCTGACTCGCAACAACTCATATATTTTTACATTTTGTAACAAGTTCTGTATAAATAGAAGAAGTTAATAATACAAGTTAATGAAACCAGCACTACAACAGAGTTTTCCCTATTACTGCAATTAGCGAGATGAAACTCTACATACTTGCATGAACAGAATGCGCTCTGGATAGGGAAATGCCATGGCTCGAACAGTTGAGACCATCACGTCTTCCAGTATCTCAAGGTATTGGTCGGCGTTGAATCTTCCTTGTATTTCTGCCAGCTCACCCAGGGTGTATAAGTTAACCCATCCCCTCACGTTACAGGTAACGTGGCCGCTTCTGGCTTGTTCGTAGATGTGCTCACTGGAGTATCTTGTATTACTGCGTCGCCAACAGTGCAACTGTCCGTGCGAGGTCGACTCAAATGTTTTCTCATCAGAAAAAAACAACTCTTGCCCATAAGCCTAAGTCTTCGTTGACATACTGCCGGGCAAAATGAAGGCGCCAGCGATGGTGGATGGACTAAATACTGATACTGTAACAGAAGGGAGGAAACATTTTTGGTAGCGGGATGAATTTGTTCAGAAAGTCTTAATAAAACTAAGATATTGTTGTTGTTTGAAGTGTAATGTGCTTTCATTGAGACTAAGCAATAGTTTGTTTTTGGTCGTATCTTATTATATAACATATTTCATATTAAATGGTTATTTGTCAATCTATTGTGTATCTTTAATTATAGGGTGCTGTAATATTTGTCCCTTAATTACGTATACGTTAAAATGTTACTAATATCAGGTTTGGACGTCAAATGATTATATATATATAATCTTATTATTACTTGATACATTCTTAACGTGGGAATTCACACCTGCAGGACGAACACAAACAAACAAAAACGCACATGCTTGCCATCGATAAATGTAGACGTATGCCGAGCAGTTAAAATCATGCACAAAAATACGAGAATTTGACCCAATGTCGGATGTGATCCAATGATAGTCGGTTGTGACCAAACGAACGTCCAACCATAAGGAAGAACCGACTCCCATAATAACCCCTATGACAAGTCAAGACCTATGCCCCCATTATACTTAAGAGGGTAATGGTGCCCCTTGTGACACCAGGCACACTCTCAGCTCTATTACACTGTCTCCTTTCCGTCTGCCCCCTCCTTCTTGCTGTTGTGTCTCTCTTATAACTGCCTCTTTGCTTCTCCTCCTTCAGTGTCTTCAGGCCTATGGAGTCTTTTCTCTTCCTAACTTATGCCTTCTTTATTTCTTCATGCTTAATTTGAGTTACGTAAGGTCCTACACGATCTGATGCTAGTTGTCTTTGTAATAATAAGAATTTGGAACGCGGCTGTTGATATTACAATTATAATTAAAGAGTAGTAAGTATGCTGTTATTTGATAGACAAGGGTTTTATTGGTAGATAGCTAAATCCCATTATTACAAGAGAGCGCCACGAAAACCGAGTTAATTCTTCTGTCTGTAACAGCAAGTAATAATATTATTACGACAAGGTTGAACAGACGGGTTTTCTCGCCTCCACATGATGAGAAAATAAACCTACAGAATAGATTCAGTTATATTATTTTCCTTAAAGGAGAAATTAGAGAGAGGGAGCAGAAGTTATAAACGTGTGCTTGAAAGGTTGGAGAGAAAAATGTTTGGGGAAGACGTGTGGAGGGGCGGGTTTCATCGTGCGTCTGGAGGCACAGTTCCAGTATTACTAGATCACATCCAGCCCTTGTGGCTGAAATGTGTTTACTTATATGTGTGGCCGACTGTACATCGATACAAAAAGTTTTTTTTTTAAATTCGTGGAAAAATACTTATAGGCCTACCAGGCGAAAACTTTTGAATCACGCACCTTGGGGGATGCTGGGAGCTCACGGATCAAGGCATTTTGTTTGCAATCGTTATGCAGGCGCGCAAGCGTGAATTTCTTTCTTATTGCCCTAAAAAGTATCAGTGACACATCTCAGAAATTATTTAGTCACCTTGACATAATTTTTGCACCATTTTGAATTAGCCGTTACATGGAGTATTATACATAGATATAAAAGCCTAGATGCCGCATCGGGCGCTAGCTGAATAGGCTGGCGCACGTCATCAGGCCCGCCATCTTGGGGCGGTAATTCAAACAATGCAGCAGGCTGCAGTATATGACGTTTTTTCGCCACTATTCGCTTAATATTGCACGGATTTTCTTGTCTGATGGCTCGTTACAAAGCTTACATAATTCCCTACAAGGATCTAATAAAATAAAGTTGTTCCTTATTGTTTGAAAGTTAACTTACAATGACTTTGTTTTAGCAGGTAGGGGGAAGGGGGCTAGTTGTACACAAATGTTAATATTTACCCATAACTATTGCTGTAAACAATAATTTGAAATGCTGTGATAAGACAGCCTACGAAAAAAAATGGTTAAAACAATATTGTTTAAGGGCCATTAGGTCAATAGGGTAAAATGTTGGACACTAATTTGATGTTTCTAGATTTCTTTCACTGCATTATAGCTATGTAGTATTAGTGTTAATGTCCTTGTAATAAGAACTAAATGCCAAGCAAGGCACATAATGAGTTTTTGTTGATGTTTTTGATATAGCCTGCTGATTTTATATCAATGCATATAGATTATCATTACAATGTAGTATCATTAAACTGTTGGAAACAGCAATGAAAAAAAAAACTTGTTTAAATTGCTGGGAATATTTATAAATAAATGCACAGATGTACAATAAATGTTATATATACATTCAATGTAAGAACAAATATCATGAAAATAAATCATTGTGCAATACATTTGAGAGTTGTTACTTCAAAGTATAGGCTTAATGACCCATAAGGCCACCCACAGCTTTAAATTTATACATGTGTGACCAAACCAATGAACAGTTAGCTGAAAAAAAAATTAGACTGACCTTATGATTGTGGTCTAGGCTGAAAGGCTCGGTGGGGGGGGGGCGGTTACTATGACCGGGTATACAGGGTTGCTCGTCAGGATTGGCTCATTTTGGCAATTTTGGTCTATAGAAGTATAGAGATGGCCCAGGCCTTATCCCAAATAAGGTATAATAATTTGGGTCCTTGACAACACAGGTCTAGAGATGAGCTATATTGAACTGTTAATGCTTGCCATAATGATATATCTTAGTCTGAGCAAATTAAAGGTAGTTTTGTGAAAAATTTAAGTTCTATATAATTATTTCACCATATAAAATTAGGTCTAGAGATAGGTCACTTTTGCCACTAGACGAGGTCTCTTGATACCCGCTAAATTTTCCAAAGCCAGGTCTAGAGGTCAGAATTCACTGAGGAGCATCCCGTTCCAAAAAAATGGAAGAACCCCCACCCCACCCAGGCTCAAAGGAGCAGGCAGAGATGCAAAGGCTAGATAACACAGAAATCCTAGTTATTCTAGGGCCTACTGTAGTTTATTTTAGGCTCAACCCTACAGTTTTATGACTTAAACTTGTAGGCCTGTGCCAAAAATTATATTGGGGGATTTTTTAACAGAGCACTTCAAGAGACAAAGATTTTACTTAAGTTGCAGATCCATAGCTGTAGGCCTACTTTAGTCATCTGTCTTATCACAGCATTTCAAATTATTGTTTACAGCAATAGTTATGGGTAAAAAATATTAACATTTTGTGTACAACTAGCCCTCTCCTTCCCCCTACCTGCTAAAACAAAGTCATTGCAAGTTAACTTTCAAACAATAAGGAACAACTTTATTTTATTAGATCCTTGTAGGGAATTATGTAAGCTTTGTAACGAGCCATCAAGACAAGAAAATCCGTGCAATATTAAGCGAATAGTGGCGGAAAAACGTCATATACTACAGCCTGCTGCATTGTTTGAATTACCGCGCCAAGATGGCGGACTTGTTGACGTATGTCCGGCCGGCCGATGCGGCATGTAGGCTTTTATATCTATGGTATTATATATGAAAATGTGCGTAATTTCATGTAGAATACAACAAAAAAATACACATGATTGTAGCTTTTATCAGTTTTGAAATATTTACATATAAATAACGATAAGTGCAAAAATTTCAACCTTCGGTCAACTTTGACTCTACCGAAATGGTCGAAAAACGCAAATTGTAAGCTAAAACTCTTATATCCTAGTAATATTCAATCATTTACCTTTTATTTTGCAACAAACTGGAAGTCCTCTAGCACAATATTTTTTCGATTTATGGTGAATTTATAAAAAAAAAAAAAAAAAAAAAAAAAAAAAAAACGTTTTCCTTACGTCCGCGCGGTAACTCTTCCAAAAAAATCATAAATTTTTTCGTCCGATTGTCGTAATGTTGCACATTTTAAATTAGCCGTTACATAAGTTTTATATGGATGGAAATGTGCGCAATTTCATGCATAATACAACTAAAAACAACCCATGGTTGTAGCTTTTATCAGTTTTGAAATATTTCCATATAAATAACGATAAATGCCAAAATTTCAACCTTCGGTCAACTTTGACTACCGAAATGGTCGAAAAACGCAATTGTAAGCTAAAACACTTATGTTCTAGTAATATTCAATCATTTACCTTCATTTTGCAACAAACTGGAAGTCGCTAGCACAATATTTCGATTTTATGGGTGGAATTTTATAAAAAAAAAAAAAAAAAAAAAAAATTTTTCCTTACGTCCTCGCGGTAACTCTTCCGAAAAAAATCAGAAATTTTTTCGTTCGATTGTCGTAATGTTTGCACCATTTTAAATTAGCCGTTACATAAAGTTTTATATATGAAAATGTGCGTAATTTTATGTAAATACAAAAAAAAATAATTGAAGGGGTTGTAGCTTTTCTCATTTTCGAAATATTTGCATATAACTCACGATAAATAGAAAAAAAAAACCACGTTCAGTTAACTTTGACTCTACCGAAATAGTCGAAAAACGCAATTGTAAGCTAAAACTCTTACAGTCTAGTAATATTCAGTCATCTATCTTCATTTTGAAACAAATTCGAAGTCTCTAGCACAATATTTAGATTTATGGTGAATTTTTGAAGAAAAAAAAATTTTTGACGTCCGCGCATTACGAATTCATGCATCATTTTGTGATAATATTTTCTCTAAGTTCCTTTGATCGTTTTACAATGTGTTATATACCAAAGTAATCGCAATTTAGTCTACAATACAACGAAAAAAATTAACTCGTTAGCTTTAACCGTTTCGCTCACAGCCCGATTTAAATACAATTATATATGAAATTTTGTTTTCCCGCTATCATATATTGCATTATTTGTATATGATAGATATTTTTTTTCATTTCTGATGGTTGCATACTAAACTTCAGGCAATGACAAAAAAAGGAGCCAAAAATGAACTCTTAATCTTGAAAACTAAGCGTGCTGTGATTTAATAAAAAATATATTTTTTCCGCTTTGGTGCTCACTCCGAGACCCCCTTGGCATACGGGAGACGATTTGTATTATATTCCTTCGGCGTTAAAGGGTTAATGGAGACTTCAATGCTTCTCTCCTGTAAGTAGCTATTCTTGGAGACTAAAATGCTGTCTCCAGTAAGTAGTTATCCATATTCCTGGAGATCTCAATGCCTCTTTCCTGTAAGTAGTTATCTACATTCATTGAGACTTCAATGCTTCTCTCCAGTAAGTAGTTATCCATATTCATGGAGACTTCTATGGTTCTCTCCAGTAAGTAGTGATCCATATTCCTCGAGACTTCAATGCTTCTGCCTCCAGTAATTAGTTATCTATATTCATGGAGACTTCAATGCTACTCTCTAGTAAGTAGTTATCCATATTCCTACATATCTTCCACTTTCCATTGATGCATTGTTTCGTAAACTGGCCCACCTCAAAGTTTACCCAGCGTGATTAGCTGCATATTGATATATTTACCTGTCTAATAAGGGTTAAGTAGTTGTCCATATTTCTGGAGACTTCAATGCTGCTTGTTCTTCAGTAAGTAATCTATATACTTGGAGACTTGAATGCAGAGCAGTGTTTAGTCTCTATTAAAACACATCAAATATATTGCGCTTCAGATTAAATCATCAAGGACATAGAACCCTAGAGACTAAGTTAATGAGTCATTCGATAACAGTCCTGCTCAAGATGTAGGCCTAGGCCAAAGTCAGAAGAATCTTCGCTTTAGGTATCGAAACCAATGACATACATTATATAAATTGTGGCCTTGGCTTAAATTTTCGCGGGCTGAAGACAAAGTGACTATGTCAGTGTCAGTCATGGTATTCCAATGTCAAACATAGGCCTAGGCTATGGCCAGAAGAATCCAGCCCGTGGTCTCTACATTACTTTCAGTGCAGTGTGTGATGTAAAACGTCTTTCACTTCTCATATGTAGGTTTGGTTGGCGTTGACCTGCTTAAGATGTTCATGATTGACAGGAAAAGCACCAAAAGAAGGAGCAAAAAGTCTGTGCATCCTGTTGCTTTACTTTAAACACTTTCATCTCAATTATATCCTGAGCTGTCAGAAAGCTATATCTGCATCTTTTAAACATATATAATAGGTTGTAACAGATTTCATTGCTTCAAAAGGAAAATTAAACTTGGTGAAATGCCAGTCAAATCAAATTTACTCAGAAAATTAAATACGTAACAGGTTAATCATTTGTAGAAGCCTTTTGGCTACCACATCAAGGGCAACACTAAATTCTGTTAGACCTAAGTACTGCTGCTTTCTAATCATGAGGAATGAGTTAGGTGCTATGACCAAACCAAAACCCCCTCCCAAATAAATCAAGAACAAGAAACAAGATATGTATTAGAATATAAAGGGTTGACCTTTAAGCAAAGGCAAACATTACCTATTAGACTGCAGTTCCAGATCTTTGTAAAAGAGGGGAAAGAATGGTCATGTGACTGTTGAAATTTTAGGATTACTGATTTTTCCACACCACATCTCGTGAGGAGTGACCTGGGAGGTTGCAAGGCTACCCGAGGATGGAGGGAGGGTGGGACTAGAGGATAGGTAAGGGATGGGGGGGGGGGACAGCTGAAGAATCAGTAATGGGGGGTGGGGGAGCCGTTGGTTAAAAGGATTCTCATTTAATTTGATCCTAACGATAATGAAAGCAAAAATCGACATGCTCTAATCAGGGAAGGGTCAGGATAATACAGAGCTGCAATTACTGGAATGAGGAACAATATTTGTTAAACATGAAAAAGAATGAATAACAATTATAGTGGATGTAGCCAAATGAACTACGTGTTCCCTTCAAGATTAGTTTGGTGCTCATTTTCACAAAAAAAACTAATCAAATTCAGTTTCAATTAAAATTTTATTAAAAATTAAAAAAAAATAATGGACAAGGACGCAAAAATAGCAAAATGTATCTTGAATTCATTGTACTGACAAATCCATGGGATCATAAATAGTCGGCAAATTCGAGACTGAAGCGACAAGAAATCCAGTCGCGAATCCCACGAGATGAAAGGCTGAAATGAAAACTCATATAGACTGCAAACTACTCCTTTTCATCCACTCTTGGGTTGGTATATAAGGACCATCAGGGTGGTTAAGGTGTGTTGTTACTTGGATGACTCGAGTTAAATACTGGCCAGAGAAATTTCCATCAAGGGTACTCTGGTGAGAAGTGGCTCGAATAAAAAACAAGTATGAGTGACAACACACTGGATACATTAGTTCCTTTAAACATCTGGGGGTCTATAATTTTCCCCCAAAGCCTTCCATATCGTAACCTGTCAATGGCTATCATAATTGCCTTTAGGAAATTATATTTATAGGTCTTGGTATTTCCGGTTTATAATTCATTACTTTATAGATGGATTGTGTAAATCCAAAGCGTATTCCCATTCAAATAACATTCTGAAATGAACACCTAATAATGATCTATCATGAACAAAAGTAGGATCCCAGCAAGCGCCTGCACAGCCACACCTGAATGGACCAAAGGTTGACGATTATGGTTAATAAGGACTGAATATGATTTTACCATTGCAATTTTTATTGCTCTGTTACTATACTATTTTTCTATATGTTTAAAATCGACTCGGTTCACTGGTAATATGAACTATTATTCGTATATCATTACCATATTGTCTACAGTAGTGATTAGAAAATATGAACATTGGCATCCAATAGCTCGACCATTCACATACGTCGTTACAAGACAAACAGGCATCATTGCTGTGTTACCAGACCATTATCATGAAACGGAAGGGGACGTGGTAAAGGAACACTTTCAGGCAACTGTACCATCCGGCAATATGAATCCATGGTCAAGAGAATTATTTCTAAAAAGCTTAACTAGATGTAGAACATCCGCAAACAGGTAGTATTTGCTGTTGTCCATTGGATTAATAAAGGACCTTCCTCGTGGTAGCCTAAGGCCCCGTCCACACGGTCGAGCTTTGGTCGACGAACTTTGTCCGATGTGACGTCAGAAGTGGAGAAACAGCGAGAAAAGTCAGAACTTTGCAGCGGTTTCTCCGCTTCTGACGTCACATCGAACAAAGTTCGTCGAGCAAAGCTCGGCCGTGTGGACGGGGCCTAAGGCGAGGTTGAGTTGACATCACCCTCTCCACCTGGCAGAAGCTTATTTTGGGTCAGCGCTGACAAGACCTCTTATATACTCTTTGGACCTTGAGTTGAATAATATTAAAAAAATAGTAAATGAAAGAAAAGCTTTTCACAATAAAACTTAGCATAAATGATTAACAAAATCATTCGTCATTGCGGTGGTACACAGCTAACTTGATGTAGAGGGAAGTAGCTTTTATATTTTTTAGGAATAATGAATGAATGATTTAAAGTTATCTTGCGTCTTGGTATTGTTGAGGAGAAGAAGAGGAGACAGTATAATCTTTACTATAATATGTACGTAAAAGCAGTACCAATTCACATAAAAAATATTTCACAAATTTAACAATGATAAAACATGAATACAAATGCAACACGGTAAAAAAAAAAAAAAAAAAAAAAAAAAAAAACGCTTGCTCAAGTCAGTGTTCAGTGTGCTGAGAGAGAGAGAGAAATGCTCTGCTTACCATTGACTTATTAGCTGATCTGGGATGATTATATTCCCCCATTTCTTTCACTTGCACTCGATCTGCCCAAATCACTTTTATTTTTGTTACGGTAAAATACCAATCTAGTGATAATAGCTTTTTACGATATTTTTACTACTGTAAAAGTAGCTCATCTCTGTATGCCTCCAATTGTTTGTTTCAACGGCTTCCTTGTGAAAAGTCATTTTATTTCTCTTTCCTTTTCTTTCATTTTGACTTATTACTTATTGTTTGTAAAATCCTCATGTTTGTTTTAAAAGTTTGCCATTTGCCAACAGTAAGTTGATGTATATTGTGGCATAATTAATCTATTTCGTGCACCTAAGAACCAAGTGTAAATACGCTGATTACTCTCCCTCTCTCTGACACACACACACTATTGATTCCTCTAATTATCTTTGTACCTAATGTGAATAAAATGTATTTTATCAACATTTGCATACCGCAATCAATTAGGTTTACTCAAAAGGGTTCCAGTCTCTCCTCCATCCATTTTTACCAAACAGTTTGTAAATCGTACACAGAAATAATAAAATTTAAAAAAATTTTACTTCATATAATGTACTGTTTCATTACTTTACACTCTATTTAACTTTTGAACACATTAATAATAGAAAAAATGTGAAAAGGGGGACTTTTTGGGTTGGCTGGAACGAATTATCCTGATTCCCTTTATTTCTTATGGGGATATTTGTTTCCTATTTTGAACAAACCGTACTTGGAACAGCCTTCTGGAACAGATTAAGTTCGAAATACAAGGTACTACTGTAACTGTGCGAGTTAAACAGAACAAAGTAGACTCTTATTAAAGGAGATAAGGTAAGAGGACTGGTAATCATTGATCAGTAATTAGTAACCATTCTTTTGCCATTTGTGGGCTTTGTAGTATATAGAAAGTGTTAAATTATATATAAAATAATGGAGTTTGTTAATATTTTTTAAATGTGTTATAAAGGGGTCTGGTTGTTGCCCTCACAAAATTTATGTTAGTGTAAAAGACTTCTTATAAAATGTTTTTACTCATTCCCAACTTTGGAAAAGTTTGTTACAAATGTCCCCTAAGTGTGACCTTAGTGAAATAGTCACAAGGGTAGATAGTGTGTGTGTTAATTGTTCAAAAGTTCACTGTAGCTTCACTTGACTCTCGGGTAACCAGAACGTGTTATTTCAGTAAACTAAGCTTTCAGAATAAAATCATCAGTATTTTGAATAACTGAACACTTCCAGAGAAGCACTGTTTCAATTAGGATGAAAAAATGACAACTTCACACAATTTAGTTTTAGTTTATATTCATACATTTCAGTATCATTGCAAATATAAATATCACAGAAAGACTTAATTAAATTTGAAATGTGCATTATATTTATAGCACTCTTATCTTGCTTGACTAGTTATTAAACCTTTATTGTTACTGACTAGAACCTTGCACTTGAGAATTTAGTCTCCAGACCTTTGGCATTGCATGAAAGTCCCCATTCAGTGGCTATTCACAATAACTGCATGACACAAAGGGCAATGAGCTCTCATGGTCATATCTTGTTCTAAAGCCGAATGACTGCAAGATCGACAAGTCCACACAGACGTCATATCCATTATAGGCCTCCCAGTGACAATGCAAGTTGGGAAACGAGTGTTACAACTGGGACACGTGCTTACCCTGAAAGGAAAAAAAAAAAAAAAAGGTACTTTTTCATTATGCATATTTTATTTTGAGGAAGTAATCCGGCCTGATTTCATAATTGAGATAGCTTCAGAAAATGTGAAGTTCTAAGCACATTACTGAAAACGGCCATCATTGAAATTATATATACGTATGTAGTAGAAGCTATCTTTGCATCTTTAATTCTGTTTTGCAAACTTATATGTTTTACTTGTACAATACTGGCTTTCATGTTTTACTTGTACAATACTGGCTTTCACTAATTATGTCAGCATTAAGTTATCTAATAAAACTGTGGCTTGAATTTTTGTCTTGCACTAGTAACTTATTTGGCAATGGTCTTGCCATCATAGCAGTGACAATAGTTATTGAACGTTCATTTCAAGGCAGTTAATGAAAATAATGGTAGAATATTGGAGTAAAGCAGACATACAGTACAGAGAAAGAGAATCGCCAAATGGTAGAACTATTGGAGTAAAGGATACATACACAATCCAGTGAAAGAGAATCAAAAATTTGTACAGGACACCACATGACTGCTGATTTAGTTATCAACAGTATCACAGTAGAAACTGCAATGGTATACTTTAATGTACAAAAAATTTCCATCCTGTGACGAAAAGGTTCTTGTTTAGAATAATTATAAATTAAGCTGGTTTAAGTAAAATTCTACTTTTTCAGAAAAGACCAAGATGGTTGCTGCAGAGAGACTGATAAGTGCACGAGTTTATGGAAATGGAATCTGGAACTTCATACAATTGCCTGAAAAAAGGAAGACAGTCTTTTGGACAGACTGGCTGCATGTCGCAACCATTTGGACAGACTGCCTGCAAGTCACAACCATTTGGACAGATTGACTGCCTGTCACAACCATTTTGGGACAGACTGACTGCCTGTCACAAAAACCATTTGGACAGACTGACTACCGTCACAAAACCATGGACAGGAACTGCCTGCAGTCAACAACCAATTTGGACAGACTGCCTGCAAAGTCACAAACCAATTTTGGGACAGAAACTGGACTGCATTGTCACAAACCCATTTGGACAGGGACGGCTGCAAGTCACAACCATTTGGACAGACTGACTGCAAGTCACAAAACCATTTGACAGGATGGGCTGGCCTTTGTTCCACAACCATTTGGACAGACTGCTGCAAGTCACAACCATTTGGACAGACGGACTGCATGGTCACAACCATGGACAGACCTGGCTGCAAGTCAACCACCATTTGGACAGACTGCTGCCTGCAAAAGTCACAACCATTTGGACGACTGGCTGCAAGTCACAACCATTTTGGAACAGACCCTGACTGCCTGTCACCAACCAGTATGGACAGACCTGCCTGCAAGTCAACCAACCACTTTTGGACAGACTGGACTGGCCTTCAAACAACCATTTGGACAGAACTGGCTGCAAGTCAACCAACCATTTGGACAGACTGGATGCCTGTCAAACCATTTGACAGACTGACCTGCCTGTCACCAAAACCATTTGGACCAGACGCTGGCCATTGTCAAACAACATTTGACAGACTGCCTCGCAAAGTCAATCCACAAACCATTTGGACAGACTGACTTGCCATGTCACAACCATTTGGACAGAACTGGCTGCAATTCACAACCATTTGGACAGACTGAACTGCAATGTTCACAACCATTTGGACCAGCCTGACTGCAGTCACAACCATTCTTGGACAGACTTGACTGCAAGTCAACCAACCATTTTGGACAGACTGACTGGATCCACAAAAACCATTTGGACAAGACTGACTGCATGTCAACCAACCATTTGGGACAGGACTGAACTGCCTCCCCTGTCCACAACCATTTTGGACCAGGACTGGCTGCCGAAGTCACAACCATTTGGAACCAGACGAACTCATGTCACAACCATTTGGACAGACGCCTGCCTGTCACAACCATTGGACAGGACTGGCCTGCAAAGTCACAACCATTTGGACAGACTGACTGCATGTCACAACCATTTGGACAGACTGGCTGCAAGTCACAACCATTTGGACAGACTGACTGCATGTCACAACCATTTGGACAGCCTGACTGCATGTCACAACCATTTGGACGACTGACTGCCAAGTACCAACCATTTGGATCAGACTGACTGCATGTCACAACCATTTGGCAGACTGACGCATGTCACGAACCATTTGGACAGACTGGACTGCATGTCACAACCATTTGTTGGACAGACTGGCTCTCAAGTCACAACCCATTTGGACAGACTGACGGCCATGTCACAACCATTTGGGACAGACTGGCTGCATGTCACAACCCCATTTGGGACAGAATTTTGGCCGGCATGTCACAACCATTTGAGACTGCCTGCAAAGGTCACAACCCATTTGGGACAAGGACCCTGCCCCTTGCATGTCACAACTAATGTGTCTAAGGCTTGAGGCAAAAGTAGGAATAAACAAACCAGTACTACTTCCTCATGCCAAGCAGGTTGTGGAAGATGAACAGTGGAGAGGCTCTGCAACAATGCAGAGTGGTGACAACACAAGGATTAAATGAAGGACTATTTAAAATGGGGCTGCTGTGAAGGTGAAGGCAACTAGAAAGTGTCAAGCTGGAAGTTTACGTCAGTAGCTGAAGAGCATTAACCAGTACACTTTTAGCAAAGAATCGGAAGTAAACAAAGGACAAGTTCAACGGGGTTGCAGTGAAGGAGAAGGCAACTAGAAAGTGTTAAGCTTGCAGTTTACATCAATAGCTGAAGAGCACTAACCAGTACACTTCGCATAAAGTCAATTATATCAGATTTTCATCAGCCTATTAGGGTGCAATGAACAATTGGGATAGTTGGATAGCACCTTGTCAGTAATTGCTGGTCATTAAAACTTATGTCTTTTTTACATAAATTTTTTATTTTTGTTTCATAGTTAATAACATTTTTACTTATATCAACAGACTTGATGTCTAGATATCCATGGGAGCACTACATAGAAGAAATGAAAAATAACTCTGCAAGTTAAACAGAACTAGACTGTCTAATTAAAGGAGATAAGGTAAAGGTAAGAAGATTGGTAATATTGATCAGTGTCATCAGTAACCATTCTTTACCATCTGTGGGATTTGTATATAGAAACTGTTAAATTATACAGAAAAGGATGAAGTGTTGATCAGTGTTTTTATAAGCTATCTTTTACCTCTTTAATTCTGTTTTGCAAACTTGCCTCTTTAATTCTGTTTTGCAAACTATAAACATATGTTTTACTTGCATAATAATGAGGTAATTATTGTGAACTTGACTGAGCAAATAATAGAAAACATCAGTGAGAAGGACACCATAGTTCACTTATATGTCTGAATCAAATGATCGCTAATAAAGTTGTGGCTTGAAATTTTTTCTTGCACTAATAACTTATTTGGCAAATAGTCTTGCCTTCATAGCAGTGGGACATTTTATCTGATTGCTTTCCTGTGGAAAACAGTTTCAGAAAAATGACCTAACTTATAATATCTTTGGGTTGGTGGTAGGTTCCCCCCATGGCCTTCCATTTATTGTTTTTATATAATCATAATAAAGCTGGTTTATGTAAATTTCTACTACTTTTTCAGAAAAGACTAAGATTGTTGCAAAGACTGATGACTGGACGAGTTTATGGAAGTGGAATCTGCAACTTTATATTCCATGAAAAAAGGAAGACAGCATTTCGGTTAGACTGCCTGCATGTCACAACCAATGTGTTTAAGGCTTGGGTTAAGTGTAGCAGTAAAGAAAGCAGTACTACTACCTCAGGCCAAGCAGGCTGTGGAAGATGAACAGTTGGAGAGGCACTGCAACACTGCAATGAAGTAGTGATGACTATACAAGAATTGAATGAAGGAGTTCAACGTGGGGGCTGCAGTGAAGGCAACTGTACTGTTTTTTTCCATCTGTCCATCCGCCTGTGGTGTTTTTTTATGGTAACACTGCATCCCGGACTTTAAATAGTTACGGTATGTGTAAGTTTTAGGTAAATAAAAGGATATCTGGGTGTACATTTGCAACTGAAAAGTGTTTTAATAATTTACTGTATGCAAAGTACACCGTTAATATTCGAAATAGGATATTATTATTATTGTTGAATGTAAGCTGAATGTAACTATCTAAAGCCCGGGACGCAGTGTTACCATACGGAAACACCACAGGCAGATGGACAGATGGAAAAACACAGAGTATAGTGTCAAGCTGTTAGTTTTACATCAGTAGCTGAAAAGCTGGAATAAATGAAGGACATGTTCAACATGGGGGCTGCAGTGAGGGGGAAGGCAACTAAAGGGTTGAGCTGGAAGCCTACATCAGTAGCTGAAGAGCATTAAACAGGAAGTTTGAATTTTAGCCTAGCCTTAATCCCTTTTATTGACACAAATGAATAATCTACCCACCTGTACGCTTTCTCCAACTTCAGTATACTCCAGAAATCACCTTAGAACGACAGCACAACCAGACTTACGACCCAAAAACTCCTACCAGACAGAGAGCTCTCCCCTACCAACCACACACCACCAGCACGTGCTTTCTACTGCACCGTGTTATTGTTTACATCCCTCCAACCCCGACGCCATCTTGTCTATGAGGTCACAGCCTAGGACATCACAACACAACTTAAATACATCAACAGACACCTTCTGGAATCAACCATATGCTGTCCATATATACGACACCCACCATATTTCAACAACGCATAATATACCAATACCCATTATACAATATATACCTAATCACACTTATCTCTTTCTCCCTCCCCTCCAACCGTTTCCTAACCTAATCCCCTCTTAATTTCCTTCATCCTCAAACTCTTTACCCTCTACATAATTTCTAATACATTCCCCTGAAACTCCTGCTTTAGTTAATACATCAGCCACTTGCTCCTTTCCTTTTATCCATCTCACCTCCTTTATTTCCCTGGATTCAATGGTTTCCCTTATTGCTGCAATATCTATTTTTAATCTCTTGCTACTTACACCAGTGCTCGATTTGATGGAGGTCATTAGTGTTTTACTATGAGTGTTAACCAAGGCTTCAAAATTTCTCCCTCCTACTACCTCTTCCCACAAATGCTTGAAATTTATCAATTCTTCTACAGCTTCCCCAACACTCAGGGCTTCGGCCTCAATGGTGGATTTCCCAGATTTCCACCATATGGGACTTCTCTTCCCATCTGTCAAGGAAATAATATAGCCCAGTGTAGTAGGGCCATCTTCTATGTTTCCAAAGGAAGCGTCTGCATAGGCTTCCCAATAAATCCTTTCCTCTTCCACCTAACTTATTGTAACTTCGCCCATCATGCTCTTAGTTTTTCTCAATTTTAATAAGCTTCTTCATATCCTGAGTTGTTCCTTCTTTAAATGCTTTACTTAATTCGCTATCATCATATGATATTTCTGGCATCGTGTGTAGTGATACCCAATTCAGCTGTCCCTCCCCTCCGACCGTTTCCTAACCTACTCCCCTCTTAATTTCCTTCATCCTCAAACTCTTTACCCTCTACATAATTTCTAATACATTCCCCTGAAACTCCTGCTTTAGTTAATACATCAGCCACTTGCTTCTTTCCTTTTATCCATCTCACCTCCTTTATTTCCCTGGATTCAATGGTTTCCCTTATTGCTGCAAATATCTATTTTTTAATCTCTTTTGCTACTTACACCAGTGCCCCTCGATTTTTTTGATGGAGGTCATTAGTGTTTTACTATCAGTGTTAACCAAGGCTTCTAAATTTCTCCCTCCTACTACCTCTTCCCACAAATGCTTGAAATTTATCAATCCTTCTACAGCTTCCCCAACACTCAGGGCTTCGGCCTCAATGGTGGATTTTGCCACTCCTGGATTTCCCAGATTTCCACCATATGGGACTTCTCTTCCCATCTGTCAAGGAAATAATATAACCCAGTGTAGTAGGGCCATCTTCTATGTTTCCAAAGGAAGCGTCTGCATAGGCTTCCCAATAAATCCTTTCCTCTTCCACCTAACTTATTGTAACTTCGCCAATCATGCTCTTAGTTTTTCTCAATTTTAATAAGCTTCTTCATATCCTGAGTTGTTCCTTCTTTAAATGCTTTACTTAATTCGCTATCATCATATGATATTTCTGGCATCGTGTGTAGTGATACCCAATTCAGCTGTCCTACCACTGATCTATACTCGGTTAACTCCTTTTGTTCTAGCATTCTATTACCCGTATATCTTCTAGCCTCTGGTTCTCTTATAGAACTTATATACTGCCACTGATTAAGGGAAAATCTGTTCTCCTTCTGCTCTATTACTACCCCCTATATACTTGAACCTTTTACTCTCTTGTTCCCTCCCACTTGCAATTTCCCTTTCAATTTCCCAATCGTTTCCTTTAAAAATCCTTCAGTTCCTCCGTAGCAAAAATCATCTACGTGTGCACACAAATGGCATTCAATTTATTTGTCCTTTTCCAAAAGAATATATTTGGTTCTAGTCTACTTCTCTCACCTTGAAGCTCCTTCACTACTTTCACCACTTTACAATACCATGCTTTTGCTGCATCCTTGAGCCCATAGACGGTTTTCTTCAACTTCCATAATCCACTCCAACCGTCTTCCCTCGGTGGCTTCAAATACACTTCTCTTTGTATCTCGTCAGCTTGTAAATATGCAGTTTTGACATCCAATGTATAACAATTTTTCACCTTTATTATGGTTAGACAGAATTTTAAAATTTCAGCATTGCACGTGGGAGCGTACTTTTCCCACTCTGCCATCTCTTCTTCAAACCCTCTAGCTACCAATCTTGCTTTACATATCCTTTCCCCCCCTTTCATCTTTTCAGTTACTATCCATCTTGTAGATATAGCTTTTTGTCCAATATCATTTATACCTCCTCATATACCTGGTTATTTCTCTCCAACTTTGAAGTTCTTTTCTTTAGCTTCCCATTATGCTTCTATTTTCAAATCCCAACAACACCACCTCTTCATCTTCAATTTTTTTCTACCACCCTGACTATAATCCCTCAAGGTAACCCACCCTTTGTCACCTGACTGTGAGTCTTGTACATTGTACGAATCAGCCCATGCTTGGCTTGATCTTTTCCTGCAAGACCTAATATAGTCCATTCTTCTACTTGTCCTGTATCGTTGTTTATAGCTCTAACTCTATTTCCTTTTTGAATTTTGCTATCTCTTCCATTGACTCGCCTTCTATTGACCCACTTTCCCCGGTATCTTCCACTGTTTCCTCTATCACCTCTTTTTCTATACTCTCTTCTGTGTCTGCATTCCTTCTCCCATCTACTATTCTACTATTATCTCCTCTCCTCCTTGGCAATCTACTTTCCCTTCATTTGGGCCATCTGATCTATCTTTCACACCATGGGATATATCTATTCTAGCAGATATCTCTTCTGTATCTGGTGATCGTCATTGAATCCTAGTCATATGTATCCTAGCTACTTCTCTTAAAGAATCCCCATGTTTGACTATTATTGTTTACCCCAATACTCCCACTACCTGAGCAGGTCCTCTCCATTCATTTTCCCTCTTTCAGAATACCTCATCTCCTACCACCGCTTCTTCAAATTTATGTTCTCCGATGTTTTTGTTTAACGCTACTATTCTTATTTTATTACAAGACTCATTTTTTATAAACGTTTCTCTGGCCTTGTGCATTGCATTCAGTGTCCCCCTTACCATACCCTCTTCCATCCCTTTTTCTCTGCTTGCAGGACTTGAACTTTCTTCTCCCATTAGGTTAGACAGTGAAGGGTTTTTTCCAAATACTAATTGGTTGGGAGAGAAACCTCCTTATTTCATTAAGCAGTTCCTAGCACTCACTACATTTCAATGCTATGGACCAATCTACTTCCTCTTCCTCCATCATCTTTCTTACACTTCCCTTGATCATGCCTACGGTCTTTTCACATAATCTGTTGCTCCACAGAGATTCTGATGCTGTGGCTAATACTTTAATATTACATCTTTCTGCCATCCTCCTTACTTTTTCATTTTGAAATTCTTCCCCATTATCTGACAATATTTTGGAGGGCGCTCCAAATATAGCAAACCATCACTCAAAAAGTGTCTTTATTATAGTTTCTGGTTTCTTATCTTACATCCAACAGGCCTGACCATACCTCGTTGCCATATCCACTATTACCAAGAACTTTCTCTCTTCTATCGCTCCCACATCCATCGCTACAACTTCATTAAATGTTTTACTCCAAGAAAAGCCTACTACTGGTTTGGCGGGGTTTCTTTTGTATCTTTTACAAACCTCACAATTTTCAATCAGTTCTGTTGGTAACTTTCTTATTCTCTATTTTTCTTTTTCGATTAACCCATTACTCCATTGTGCTTCCTCTGTTAGTTTCCATATTTTATCTCCACTTCCATGACCAAACTGTAAATGTAATTTCTTCATTGTGTTCTTAATTTCCCTCAGATTCTTTCCCTTCCAACCCTCCAATAATAATTCTTCTACCTTCCTCCTCCTTATAGGTACTCTTAAATGACCTTGTTTGTCTTCTCTTAACTCTACTTTCATTCCCCCTAATACTTCTATTATGACAATTTTCTTTCAAATTTTGGGTCATACCCATTTTACTCATGGTTTGCTTACCTATCAGCCAGGGCATATCACCCTGCAGAATTCTGTTTTTTAGTATCACGGGTATTTCTATTATTCCTTTGGACTTATAAGATGTCTCACCAAAATTAAACACTTTATTAGACTCTGTCCTAGTGTCCCTCATTCTCCTCAACTCTTCCTGACTCAAATCCATGACAATACGTGCTAGTCACAATTCCCCGCAAACTGTTGATTTACACCGTGTCCAAAATTGCATCAACCACCTCCCACGACGCTTCCACTATTTTATTAACTTCTCCTACATAAACCTCCTCCTTTTCTGTCCCAGTTTCTGTTTTCAGCTTATTTTCTTCTAGTCTTGTTTCAGTTTTCTTCCTATTATGAAAATTCTGAGGACAATCCCTAGCCCAATGCCATTCTGAGCTGCATATTGCACATACTGTTACTTTCCCTTCTTTGTTTATAGGATTTCTACCACCCCTTCCTCGGTTCCATCTTCCCCGATATCTCTGGTTTTCCCTCCCTCTCCCAGAACTGGCATTGCCTTCTGACGAACCCCACCATTCCCGTTCTTCTTTAGTCCCTAATCCCTCAGATAGTCTTTTCATTGTTTGCGACACTGTTTCGTACTCTAGCTTTTCTTGCCCACAAGCCGATAATACCATTTGTTTTTTATTTTCCGTGAGATTTGCTTGCTCTATTACATGATAACCCTTGACTTCCCCTTCAAGCGCGCCTTTCCCCCATTGCTCTTTCACACTCAGATGCTGCCTTCTTGTATCTAATTAAATAGTTCACCGTCTTTTCACTAATTCTCTTCTTATTAGAAGGTATCTTTTTATTCAGCCGTAATTCTCCATTACCGAGTCTTATTAGATAGGCTTTATCTAGTTTCTCTAGGATTAACTTTGGACCCTCTGTACCAGTAAGTTTATCTCTATCTACTGCTTCCACTAGCTCTCAGGCTTTCCCTTTTAAGCTCATTCTTATTTCTATCGCCTGGTATTTTATATCTTCTCCATACAACAATAGCCAATCTTCGGCTTGACCTTTCCATTCTATGTATATTCTTCTTGTATCCCGCTAAACCTAGGACATTCCCTTCTCCATCTAGTAGTCTCCCTTTGTTCACAGTTGGATACAGGCATCTTTGATCAACCACACTCTGCTACCAGTTTGAATTTTAGCCTAGCCTTAACCCCTTTTTATTTACACAAATGAATAATCAACCCACCTGTACACTTTCTTCAACTTCAGTATACTCCAGAAATCACCATAGAACAACAGCACAACAAGACTTACGACCCAAAAACTCCTACCAGACAGAGAGCTCTCCCCTACCAACCACACACCAAAAGCATGTGCTTTCTACTGCACCGTGTTATTGTTTACATCCCCCCTGATGCCGACGCCATCTTGTCTATGAGGTCACAGCCTATGACATCACAACACAACTTAAATACATCAACAGACACCTTTTAGAATCAACCATATGCTGTCCATATATAGGACACCCACCATATTTCAACAACGTATAAAATACCTATACCCATTATACAGTATATAATCACACTTATCTCTTTCTCCCTCCCCTACGACTGTTTCCTAACCTAGTCCCCTCTTAATTTCCTTCATCCTCAAACTCTTTACCCTCTACATAATTTCTAATACATTCCCCTGAAACTCCTGCTTTAGTTAATACATCAGCCACTTGCTCCTTTCCTTTTATCCATCTCACCTCCTTTAATTTCCCGGATTTAATGGTTTCCCTTATTGCTGCAATATCTATTTTTAATCTCTTGCTACTTACACCAGTGCTCGATTTGATGGCGGTCATTAGTGTTTTACTATCAGTGTTAACCAAGGCTTCTAAATTTCTCCCTCCTACTACCTCTTCCCACAAATGCTTGAAATTTATCAATCCTTCTACAGCTTCCCCAATAACTCGGGCTTCGGCCTCAATGGTGGATTTTGCCACTCCTGGATTTCAGTTAGACTGCCTGCATGTCACAACCAATGTGTCTAAGGCTTGGGGCAAGTGTAGCAGTAAAGAAAGCCATACTACTACCTCAGGCCAAGCAGGCTGTGAAAAATGAACAGTTGGGAGAGGCACTGCAACACTGCAATGAAGTAGTGATGACTACAAGAATTGAATGAAGGAGTTCAACATGGGGCTGCAGTGAAGGCAACTTGTGTCAAGCTGTTAGTTTTACATCAATAGCTGAAGAGCTGGAATAAATGAAGGACATGTTCAATATGGGGGCTGCAGTGAAGGGGAAGGCAACTAAAGGGTTGAGCTGGAAGCCTACATCAGTAGCTGAAGAGCATTAAACAGGAACCTATTAGCAAAAAATCAACAACTACAAAGACAATTTTGTTTGATCAACCTGTATATAGTACTAAAAAGCAAATGCACTATACAGCTGTTATGTAAGGCTATATATAGAAATAAGTAATCTTTACAGCAAAATATCAGTTGCAAAATAATTAATCTTTTCAGCAAAATATCAGTAAAGCTATGTTCACCTTTGACCAAGTGTAATAATGCCAGAACACCAGCAAGCTAAACAGACCAAAAGGAATCCACGCAGGTCACAAAGGTACACAAACCAGCTAAAGCAGATGCAACCTTGAGATCAGCATCAAGAGAAAACTTCTGGAAGTTAGGAAATGATCCTACATGAGTGATGACCGCATACAGCTGTTGGATGTGACGAGACTACTAAATGACCCTCTCCATAGAAAACTTTATGAAGGCCATTGACAGTTCCCTACTCAATGCAAATGTGGAACCTGGAGACGCATAAAATTGGACTGGAAACTATTGATACCACCAGACCAGGTGGCAAATGCACTCTCAAGGTGAGGACAGACATGTTCTAAGAGATCAACAATGAAGGCTATTCAATAAGTGTGGAATTTATGGAATTATAGTCAACAAGCGGCTGTTAAGAGTTGACAGCACTGGAGAACTAATATCTGGATGACAAGAGCACAGGAGATTTCTTCTTCCAGCACCATGCAGCAATCATAAAGGTGAAGAAACGTTAGTGGGTGGACTTGAAGATAAGGAGCGAAAATGTCAGGTGCTTGTCCAGAGCCATCATGTCCATATCAGTGTGATTAGGGCTGTCAATATGAAGTACATACTCATAGCACAATGTTGAAATAGTTGAGGAAAAATGGAGCACCATCTGCAAGAAACAACCTACTGCTTAACTGTTACTAGCAGATGGAAGTGAGCTGGAACATCTTCCACCTCCTGATTCAAAAGTGAGGCTGAACCTAGACAAAGAGTGGGTACTGGACTGTGCAGCAGTGTATGATGGCAAGTTCTAAACCTAACATCCGTTAGTTTTACAGAAAACCATACAGCTGTAATAGAAGGAAGGGAATGTGTCACTAGACCTCCCAAGACATTATCTTAAAGAGGTTTATTAATGTTCTGGGCATGGTAATGGGGACAAGCTTCAAGTATCATGAAGGCTGTTACAAAAACTAATTCTTAGAGGCTTCAGACATTAAGTATACACTTAATCTCCAGTGATACAAGTCCATTCTTGTGTTAGTGCGTTGACTGCATGACCTCAGATACACTTGAAAGTCTGAAGCCTCCAAGAGGTAGTTGTTGTGTAGCTCTTCAATTTAATTGGTTTTCTCTGCTATTGGCATGAATAGTGCAGAATTGCAAACTTACCAGTCAGGAATCATAGTTTCACAGCTGGTGCATTCAGCCCTGTTACTCCGGGAATCCTTTGGACTGTACTTCATAAAAATATTCATTGCCAGATCTTCATATGCTTCCCTCCTAGATTGAGATACCTGTTTAAATAACACCACTGTAAATTTTAAAATGTGTAATGAAGTGTCGTGAAGCCAATTTTATTTTCATTAACCAATTGTTGATCTTCTTAGCTAAGTTAGCAAAGCTAAGAAATTAATTGTATGAATAAAGAAATTAAAATGATACAATTATCATGAAATGATATAAATGAAAGGCAAGAAAGTTTATTAATTTAAAATTATTAAGTCAACCAGTTTTAAATCAAGAGTTTTCAAAGCTATTTTTAATATTAAGAATTCTTAAAGCTATTTTAATATTCAATATGGGCTAATTTTGTCATGGTCAGCTAGTACCTTGTCAAGTATGAACAGTGATAACTCCCATGATGGTTGCAGTCATTCACGATATTAATTGGAAAACCTATGATGATAGAGGCCAGTATTCATAACATTTACTGGGAAACTTACAGGCTACACAATGTTCATCATAAGACATAATTGCCATATCACAAATGGTATCTTGCTATTTGTGGGGAAGATATGATTAATGCACATTATATGGTATCCCCCCAACCCATTACGTATTATTATTACTAGAGCTATTATAAAATATTCAGAAGATTAAACCCAATCAGAGGATGAAACACTTTACAAAGTAAAAAGTTAAACAACCACAAAATTATAACATTCAAAAACCAAACAAACTAAGTTTTTACCTCTGTAAGAGCCTCTAACTTGATGAAAGCTCTTGAACAAGTAGCAAAGGCTCTATTTGCACATGAAGCCAGAGCTAATAGAGCAAAGATGTCTTCTGGATCTAAAATGCCTTCATATTCCCTCATATGGAGACAAGTTTTCATGGCAGCATCCACATATCCTTATAAAAGAAAGATACTGAATATAGTAAAATTGACTGGCAATACTCATTACAATAACCTATTTCTCTTCACAGCAACTAAAAGAGTCTATGGAAATCCACTGACCTTCATACAGTTGCCTCTGTGCCAACAAGAAGAAGTGGTAAGCCTCTACTCCCTTCCATGGGTTATCTAAAATATTGTTAGTAGAACCCTTCATTTCCACAGAAAAGCCACCATCATCTCCATCAAAAAGGCCCATCAGCGCAGCACTTCGACTTCCTTCCGCTGAAAAGCAAAGCAAACAGTGCTTTTGAAGTTATACTAAACAAGTTGGTAAACTGATCTTCTGGATATGCTTCAAGTAAGACATTATGCCAGACATAGTATACATAGAAGAAATAATAACCCTTAAATAAAGAGGCATACATGAGAAATGCATCGTGACACTTTTTTAAAAACAATTTATAATTTATTTTTTTTATTTTACCCAGAGTACAACAAAGAGAGAAATGACATACTTGACTTACAATCACAAAACAGGGCAAAAGCATTTAGCAAACTTTTTTTTTTAGCAGCAAAGACATCACTGAGACAGAAACATATACAATACCATGTACTCATAACTACAAAAACCATCCTTTTTAAAATAAAAGCTCAGTACCTGGTGCATGAGCAAAGTTTTAACCCAAACCTTCGTCTGTCCAACATAAGTCACAGGTGCACAATATAGCTGCGCAGCAAAATTTTTCTAATTGTGAAACAGCTGTTAAATATGCATAGTAATGAGTGGGTGTAGAGAAGATGTTTGAGAAAATTCCTGTGACATATTAGCAAATGAATAGAACCCAATAATATGCGGAAGATTCACTGAAAAAAAAATTTAACTACAAAACAAAAATAAGCTCAAATATCGTACCCTCTTTCATTGCTTCTTTCATCTTTGAATTATGTTCCTGAACCAGCTGGGCTGCTAGTAAATACATTTTCTTAATTCGCAAGGGCCTCGCTTTCTTTTTCCCCTCATCTTCTGCAATCTGTTGAAGAAATATGTTAATAAAATCACAAACACTTAAATTCATGCCAATTCAGTAGTAACTTAGACAATCTCTGTACGTATTATGAAGAAGGGTCTTCAGTGAATGCCATAAACAAATATATGCTAAAAAGACTTCCTACCTGCAATAGCAGTTTTGCTGCATCCAGTAGTTTGTCAGCCTTACGGAACAACTCGATGGCCTGGAGTCGATCTCCTTTTTCCAAGAGGTGAGATGCATAACGAGCTAAGAGAGCACTGATCTCGGTTACATTATGTTGCTTGGCTAGTTCCACAGCTTCATGCCACTGGTTTAATGCCACACATGTGTCTATGGCATTTTTAACCTTGTTACACTTTTAAAGAAAAGATATTGAAAAAATTAATATAATTCAGAAGACAAGCATAAAGATAACATATTTAAGGTACAAAACTACACCTTAATATTATTTACAGTAATATTAAATAATCTTAAAAGTAATAAAAACCTGTGTTTAATGCCACAAGTTTAGAATTAATGATGACAAAGTATTCAAAATCCAATTTGAAGCTCCCCCCCCCTTTATCACACACAAAAAAAACAACAACAACAACATATCAAGGTATCTCACAACACTCCGGAGTGCAGTATCCTCTTAATCTTTACACTTTGTGAAGCACACCTAATTTCCCATCCGGAATTAAACTAATTTTGTGAAAATTTATTTTTAAAACTTCAATCTATTTTAATGACCTTTTGAAAGTATATATACTACATATGGTATTCTCATACAAATATTCATGCTGCTCTCTAGTACATAACCTGCAAGTTACAATACCTTCATGTAAGCAGCAACAGCTTGCTGTGACATCCCAACACTGGTAAACATATCAGCTATGGATGGCAGTAAAGGTGAATTATCCGGAAGAGATCGCACAAGAGACTCTAGGGCTTCAAAGTCTTCCAACTGATAGTAGCAGACAGACAGCATCTCATGATTGTGAGCTAACTCAAAGTGTTTCACTGCATCATCCCTGATAGCAAAAGAAAATTTTTAAAAATCTTACCTACATCTCTTCAATGTAAACTAGCATTGCCCCCTCAACTTTCAAAATTAGTTCAGCATTCCTGTTACACTCAAACAACTTTGAGAGGAATTGACAAAAATTACTTGGTCAGACTTGAAGTTATGTACCCAATAGTATTTCAAATCTGCACTAGGTAAAAATAGCAGTAAAAAAATTAATTAAAATATTTTGAAAGTGTCATCGGGTCTTAATTAAGGAGCTGATAAAAAATATAATTTTAAAAGTAAATATGCAGACCTGCTGGAATTTGACTAGAAATTCTTGAGAGGTTTTTTCCTCTGTTTTCTATCATTCTCATTCTATGAACAATCAGCCACTTAGTACATAAATGGCACTATAATACTTCTTTCTGGGTATAAAAATGCAAGAAAATAAAACACTGAAAGGTTGACATTTTTCTACACTGAAAATCTTGTCATTTGTTGTCTAAAAATCCATCCAATTTAATTCTGTAACAAGATCTTCCTCTAAATGATGAATAAAATCAACTTTCCTTCCACATCAAAGAGTGCTGAAAATTAAACTTTGAAAAATGAAAGATTTTTCCATGAATGGCTCTGTGGAAATTTGGCTGAAAACTTACAATTTCATCTCCTCCTACTCCCTGCCATTTCAGTCTATGACTAAATCTTCATCCTCAAGTGTATAAATAACAATAACTACATATTTTGGTAACAATTGAAACTGAAAAGTTTAGCATTGTTTTTTATAGCTGGACCTGAGGAAATTTGACTGATAATTCTGGTAAACTCTAATTTATTATGCACAAAGGGAAACACTTTCACTGTATTTACTGAATATTCTCTTTCAACAATTAAAAAAAAAAAAAAATCATCTTACCATTTGTGCCTGTCTGCATAATAATGACCAATGTTATTAAGGGCTTCTTCCATTTTGACATCATCACCTGATGAGCCCAATTTTAAAAGCTGCACAACTCTGAACCAGTCACCAAGTTTGCGTCGAAGACTTATAGCAAGATCCCTGAAAAATAAAATCTTATTATTATTGAAGTTTCATAACTACAGACCTGCTATTCTACATATGCTACTATTCAAAATGAAACAGTTAGCATAATCATCTTGCAATGGAAGATCTCCGTAGTCTTTGCAATGTTGCTTTAGCCTACAATGCTGTCTACCTTTTACTAACTCATTTACTTTGATTTCTTCATATGCTTATTTTTACCTTTATATATGAATCTATAAGTTGGCAATGGTCTCCTTAAAAACTTAACCCCCCCCCCCCCCCATAGTTTTAATAATAAAATGATGACAGATGGTAGTCCCTTACTTAAATCACAAGCGTCAATGATGCACTCACCAAAAATGCGAAGGAACTTTTTATACAAATCAGAATTTTTTAATGAACACTATATACAGTACACATACAAATGAAGATGCTACTTGAGAGAAATGCTCTACTACAGCTCTTAGTTTTCTTGCTCAATAAGATATTGAAGTGGGAAACAATATAACATTATGTTCCTTAGAAACCAAATAAATAACATATGAATTATAAGTAAAAAGCTTGAATGACAGCAAAAAAAAAAAAAAAAAAAAAAAAAAAAAAACAAAAAAAAAAAAAAAAAAAAAAAAAAAAAAATCTGCAATCGCATGAAAGGTGCAAATTTTTTCCAGAAATAAGTCCAGAAATATACTGTACATCCTAAAGGGCAAAGGTTGTTTTTCATGGGCCTATCCTAAGCAGGTCATCTTTACTCCACAATAATTAGAACTGTGTATAATCTCTGAATATGTATAAATCAAACTTAGTTGAGATGCTAAATAAACAAAAGTCATAAAAATATAACTACAAAATAGCAATTTGTCGAAAATTGTATTTTTCCTAACTATACAAACCTGAAGTCCTTTAACAATAGGAAGGTACTTAGGGGCAGCTAAACCGGTCGTAAGCTTCGAACAAGGGGGTTCAGTAGTTAACTGCTTGTCCCGCAGTTGGCGGTCAGCTCGACTGTGAGGAGAGGAGTCACTTTGCTTTGGGCCCAGGAAAACCCAGAGTGAGGGGTGGCATGAGGTGGGACTATATGTAAAGGACCTCAGGTTTGTATAGTTAAGAAAAATACAATTTTCGACAAATTATTTGTTCCGGTACGTATAGAAACCCTTGGTCCTTTAACAATAGGAAGACTCACTTATTGGTGGGTGGAATCTGAGTCTTATGAACAGACTGGTGTTCGCCCTACCTTGGTTTCCCTCCCTACCTTGGTTCCCTCCCTGGTCGTAAGAGCAAAGGGAGGGATCCTAGCCTCTCCCCAGCTGATCGTGGTGTGCACCGCAGGATCAGTGGTCAGACCTCTGGACCTAACTTATAAGAGGGAGGCAAGCATACCTCTTATAAATAGCAATAAATGCAAGAACTAGTTCCTACTTCAAGAGCCAAGATGAAGTCATGGGTTTGTCTTTTGTTGGCGTCCACTCCCCACTTGTTGGGGAGTAGTGGATAAAAACTCCTATCCCTAATGAAAGGGATAGGATGGAGCTCTGTTGTGTAGCTTACCTGCATCGGCCTCCTGTTCAGCGTAGTGACGACCGCGGCCCTCTGCCCACAGGTAGAGGAGGAAGAACGAAGGAGGAAGAGAAGCCAGTCACACACTCTTTCAATCGTCCATTCATGCAGTCACACAAGGATGCGATGCTGTTCTGTCCGCTCGGGTGCTGGGTAGACTACACAACTTGTTGAGCAGTCACCACGGGTCCCAAGGAAAATGTGTCCAAGGACCCGTGGGTAATATCCCGAAGGTAGAAGGAAGTAAAGGTGGTCTGGTTAGCCCAAACCCCTGCCTTCAGAACCTGCGCCAGGGAGAAGTTCTTGTGGAACACAAGGGTTGGACCAATACCTCTGACTTTGTGGGCTCTCGGACGAAGGGTGCGGGTGTCGTCACTACAATCCGCCCTCCTGATCACCTCACGTAGCCAGAAAGAAAGAGTATTCTTGGAAACTTCTTTCTTGGTAACCCCGAACCAATAACGAAGAGGCGTCAACACTCAGAACTGAGTGTCCGAGTTCTCTTCAGATAGCGCCGTAGCGCCCTCACAGGACAAAGCAGCATCTCATCCGCATCGTTGTCGGTGAAGTCCTTCAGGGAGGGGATCGTGAAAGACTCGAACCGGTCGTCAGGGACCGAAGGATTCTGAGTCTTCGCTACGAAGTTCAGGACGAAATTGAGCATCACGGATCCCCATCCCCTGGAATGCTTGACGCTGAAGGAAAGACCATGAAGTTCCCCTACTCTCTTCACCGATGCAAGGCCAGCAAGAAGAGGGTCTTGAGGGTCAGATCCCTGTCTCTCTGAGTGGCCTTATAAGGGGTCTGCGAGTCAAACTCCTGAGGACGAGAGTCACATCCCACCCTGGGGGCCTGAGTTCCCTGGGTGGGCTAGACCTCTCGAAGCTCTTCATCAGGAGGGAGATCTCGAAGGAAGAAGAGATGTCCACACCTCGCAGTTTAAGGACTAGGGCCAGGGCGGCTCTGTATCCTTTAACTGCAGAGATGGAGAGGAGCTTCTCTCGGCGAAGGAAAACGAGGAAATCCGCTACCTGCTGTACAGTAGCTCTGAGAGGAGAGACCCCGTCCACGATACCAACCATAGAAGACTGACCACTTCCCCTGGTATACAGCTGCACAGGACTGTCTGAGGTATCCAGCTATCTCTGTTGCTGCGCTGCGAGAAAAGCCTCTCGCTCGCAAGAGATGGTGGATAATAGCCAGCCAGAAGACACAGGGACTCGACCAGACTGGTGGTACCGCTCTACGTGTGGCCGGCGCAGGAGGTTGTGCCAGTGGGGAATCTCCTTCGGTGTTTCGGCGAGCAGTCAGCAGGTCAACTACCAAAACAGCTTGAGGCCATTTGGGGTGCCACCAGAATCATCCGAAGTTTCAGGGTTTGATCAGCGCCCTGCTAATCACCTTGCGAATAAGACAGAACGGGGTGGGGGAAAGGCGTAAACGAAGAGGTTGTTCCCACGGGTGTTGAAGAGCGTCCCTTTGGAGCTGCCCATGGGTCCAGCACAACTGAGTTAAAAGAAAACCTGAAGTTTTCTGTTGTGCCGGGTGGCAAACAGGTCTACGACTGGATGCCCCCACAGGTTGAAGAGCCTTTCCGCCACGTCTGGGCGAAGGGACCACTCGGTTCCTATCACCTGATCCCGACGGCTGAGCTTGTCTGCTACTACATTCCTCTTGCCTGGAATGTAGCAGGCTGACATCTCTACTGAGTGAGCCACTCGTGCACCTGCAACGTCAACTGATGCAACGGAAGGGACACTAAGTCACCGTTTGTTGACGTACGCCACTACCGTGGGTGTCGTCGCTCATCAACACCACTGAGTGTCCCACCAGACGATCTTGGAACTCTTGGAGAGCGAAGAACGCTGCCTTGAGCTCCAGGACGTTGATGTGAAGGTGCTTGTCGTGATGATCCCACACTCCCGCAGCCAGCAAACTCCTCCAGGTGTGCGCCCCATCCCTCGGTTGATGTGTCTGAAAACAGCAACATCTCCCGGGGGGGGGGGGGGGGGGGGGGGGGGGGGGGGGGGGGGTGGGGGGGGGGGGGGGGGGGGGGGGGGGTGCGAAGACGCACTCTTCTTACGAGGTTCCTGCCTGTCCAGCCACCAGGCTAGGTCCTGCCTCACCTCCTCCGTAAGGGACACGGAGAAGAAGGGTGGGTCTCTTGCCTGTGACCAACACTCCTTGAGTCTACACTGGAGAGACCGCAGGTGAAGACGTCTTTGAGGAACTAACTTCTCGAGAGACGACAGGTGACCGATCACGACCTGCCACTGCTGAGCTGGCTGCTCCTATAGAGACAGGAACTGTCTTGCTGCCTCCCTGAACTTGCTGATCCGCGAATCTGCGTGTCGATCAGCATGCCCAGGTACTTCATCCTCTGCTTGGGCTCGAGATCCGACTTCTCGTAATTCACTACGATCCCCAGATCGCGGCAGAATTCGAAGAGTCGATCCCTGTCCTGTAGCAACTCCCGCTCGCAGGACTAGCCAAGTCGACACCAGCGTGAACACTCGATGACAACACCTGTGGGGCGGTTGAGAGACCAAAAACAAAGTGCCCTGAATTGGTACACTGTCCCGTCAAGGATGAAGCGGAGGTACTTCCTAGAGGATTGATGGATGGTTATCCGGAAATACGCGTCCTTCAGATCCACAGAAAGCATGAAGTCGTTCTCCCTGATGGAATCGAGCACTGATCATGCTGTTTCCATTGTGAACCGAGTCTAGCGAACGAATCAGTTCAAGGGAGAGAGATCTATCACGGGGTGCCAGCCACCCCGAGGACTTCTCCACCAGGAAAAGTCGACTGTAGAAGCCCAGCAACTGATCCCATACGATCTCCACAGCACGTTTGCTCAGCATGGCTTCTACTTCCTGCCGAAGCGCCACATCCTTGGTCGAACCAGGAACGTACGTCTGAAGATGGACTGGGTTGGAGGTGAGGGGTGGCCAAGACTCGAAGGGTAGTAAATATCCCTCCCGAAGGACGTTCACTATCCAGGTCTCCGCTCCGTAGCACTGCCAAGTTGCCCAATGGCTCGCCAGGCAGCCCCCCACTTCCGGCAGCAGGTGAGGGGGAACGCCGTCCCTAGCATTTCCCGCCTCTCTTCGGCTTCTTCCCAGATCCTCCTCGAGAGAAGGACTGGGAGGAGGGCTGGTTACGGTCGCTCCTTACCGAAGAAGTCGAAGGCAGTCTTTTCCCTCTGGGCTCCGACGAAGCAATCGTCTTAGCCGCAGAGGAAGCACTAGCTAAACTCTTGGGCTTAGCCGCAGTCGTTCAAGGTTGCCCAGCCACCTTCGAGACTGCCTGGTGTACTAAACGGTCACTCTCGTCAATGCGCCGTTGTTCCACCAAAGCGTCCACCATCTCTCTGGGGAAGAGAGAGGAGGAACTCCGCACCGGTCCGTTGCGAAGACCCAAGGCTGCCTCTCGCCCAGCCGCCCTAGTCACTTGGGTGAGAACAGCGTCCCTACGCCAAAGAACCAGGTTGGCCCACAGGTTAGCCGTCTGGTGGGCCAGGTAGGAGATGGCCCTACCTCCAGACTGGCACAGTCTCACAAAAGCCGGGTCTCCTTCAGGAGTGATGTTCCCCAAGGAGGCCGCGGTTTTCGACACTGTGAGGGACCACAGGTCGAGCCAGGAGACTGCTTGGAATGCTGCCATAGAGGTAGATTCCAAGGCAAGTGCCTCTTGCTGCGAGAACCAGAGGTTCTCCGACAGGAGCTGCTGCAGAGACACCCCCGGAGTCAGCCTAGCTAGCTCTGGGTTAACCTGTTTGGGCGGCAGAGGATCTTCCGAAGGCACATAGAAGCGCCTCTTGTCACGGTAGAGGTGGGGGAAGGAGCTTGGATGACCTACCGGACCAGAGCAAACCCTCCTGTCCGGAGACAAGAGTGTCCACCTGGCCCAGCACACTGTCAGCCAAGGCTGATCGCAGCAGACCCACCATCGTCCGGGTCCTTTTTGGGACCCCAGAATGACTCCAAACCCGACGTGGGCTCGGAAGGGGGGGAGCGGCGATCCTTCCCCGAGGTCGTTGTGCTGACGAATCAGCGCAATAGCCTCTGAGAACGACCTCTGGATCTCGGGAGTGACTGCATCCTGCGGAGACGGGCTGTGAAGCCCGTCCAGCGAGAACGCCTCCTGAGAACCTCCTCCTTCCACAGGAGGAAACCACAACAGACCCCTCATGGTCTCCTCCTGCCACTTGCGCATACGATCTGGTCAATCCGAGGACCTTGCCAGGTTCGTAGGGTGTCATGGCGGGATCGCGAGGGGCGCGATCACTCCTGATCGCCTCGCTCTTCCCGGTGTAGCCCGAGGAAGTTGAAGGGATAGGAGAGGAAGCCCTAATGCAGCCCCCCCCCCCCCCCCCCCCCCCCCCCGGGCCCACTGGCAGAACCAGTGTGCTGAGGGGGCTTGGGGGGGCTGCAGGCGATTGCCAACCCGCAGTGGCAATCGAGCTGCAGGCCTAGTCGAGCGGCTGGACTGAGAACAGCGGCGATGGTCCCGAGCGTCAGAAGAGCTGCTGCTAGTCCCCCTCTCTGCCCAGTCCCAGTGGGAGCGGCGGTCAGGGGACCGACAGAGTCCGCTGTCGCGGTGGGAGCGAGGCCTGTTCTCACGGCGCGTCACGTCACTTGGACCAGCCGAGGCTGGTTTAGGTGACCGAGGAGACCGCTTCCTTGCCTCAGCCAGCGAACGGTCTGGGACCGTCGCGTCAACCCTGGGTGCCAGCGGCTCGCCACGAGAGCGATGTCTGGCCTAGTCGGGAGTCACCTGGATGACTCCCGCCAGTCTTCCGCCCCATGTCTAGATCCTGGCGACGAGCGGACTCGGTTGCCTGGGTCTTGGGTGCACAGTCACCCGTGGGCGACTGTACACTCGGTACCTCTCACGAATGAGAGGCCGAGACAGTACCTGGCGCCAAGACGGTACCTGGCGCCGAGGCAGAACCTCTGGCACCAGGCAAGGAGGTACCGGTGTTAGCCGGTGCTCCTCCGGTCCCTGTCTTCTTCTTCCTTGCGGAAGGAGAGACAGGCCCCGTTCCCGAATGGAAACAGGAGTGTGATGGTAATTGCTTCATAGCAAAGAAAGTTAAAGGAAAGGAGAGCGCATTTTCAAGAAGTTCGGCAGCAAGGAGGCGTTAGCGCATTGTGTTGGAGGTGCCTGTTATCATGATGGTTCTAGAATCGGCAGGAGTGTTGTGGAACTCGTTGGGACGTGAGAAACGCCGCGATTTCTGATGCAATACCTCGTCTAGATTCATCTAAGAAGTTCTAGAAATCCCTGGAGTCTGTGAAGTTCGCGTAGGCTCCGGCCCCCAGAGTGCCGTATAAATACGACTGTCGTAGCAGGAGGAAGCAGAGATCGTAAAAGAGAGACTCCAGTTAGTCACAGAGATATCCTCAGTAAGAGCCACTGGTCAGAATATCAGTGAGAGATCAGCAGCAGAGATCGTCAGTGAGAGACTAGAGACGAAGGAACCGACGAAGGATCAGAAGAAAAGTTGCTCAGGAGTTGGTTGGATACTGGTCTAGTTGTCTTCAGGAGTGGACGAATTATCTCGTGTTATCTCGACGTCGAGCAGACTTCAGAGAAGAAAAGGTCCTGCTAGAGGTTTTGGGGAGTTCCTGCCTTACAAGTAGACTAGTTTCTGCAATACGGAGTCAAGAGGACGTCTGCAATCACCGTTTTCCTGTTGTGAAGCCACCGCTTCGAACTGTCAAATTGACTAGCAAGTATTTGAATTGCCTCACTGTTCCCCCAGTTCATGCAGTGTAAGATTCTATCTTTTTATGTAAATAGGAGATACCATTCTGCATTTACCTATGTTAGTAAGCTTGTAAATAAACCTTTGTTGTGTAAATGTTTCTTTCTATATTCGTATCGCCAGTTTCAACTGTTGGTGTTGAAATTTTTTTTTTTAAATTCATTTCATATCGAACCTGAAGCGGACCTCTCTCGGAGGCCGTAACATTGTGTTGACCCTTGCCAGGATATTTCGACACCGTAACAAGGAGGACCAGCAGAAGCCCCAACCTTCCCACTGGAGTGGGAAGGACCCTTAGAAGTCTCAGAGCGAGCCTTCTTAGGGGGGGAGGAGGCGACCTCCTCCTTCTTAGGCTGCGGGGCCTTGGAAGTTGAAGGGGAAGAGGCGCAGACAACAACAAAAAAGACGATGAAGATGACGACGACACCTTCCTCCTCCTCCTCTTCTCATCAGCTGACCACCGTCAGGTCTTCCATCCAGGACGGAGCCGGGCCAGTTGCCAAAGCAACAGGACCCGACTGCACCTGTCCAGAAGGACCTGGGGTGGGAGCAGCAACACCACGGGCAGGAACGACGGCGGCAGGAACTGGTACTGGAACTGGAGTAGCAGCGTGGTCAGGAACAGGAGGCGGGGCAGGAACTAGCAGCATCCTATGCACAGGAGGCAGGTCCAGTGGAGAGCTCTTAGGACACCGGAAGTCAGGGGCTGAGGCAAGAGCGGCAAACCCAGGTGGCGGCGTCACAGCTGGCATCCTCACCTCCGTCAGCAGCGTCTGCACAGCGGCTGTCGGGGTCACCGTGGCTACATGCTGTGTGTACATCAGGTGCAGCAGAGCAGCGTAGCCAGGTGTGGACACCGTCGTGGTAGTCGTGGTGATCGGGCCTTGGGTAACCGGCATAGCCCCTCTCGCCAGGTGACTCAGCAGCCCCTGAATCGTCGGTGTTCCCTGGAGCCCCAGCGAGTACCAGGCCCGGCCAAGATCATCCCCATGGCAAGCAAACCTGAAGAAGCAAAAAAGTCGGGTTAGTAAGGGGGTTGGGGGAGGGGGGACAGATCCTACCCCGAGCAAACGGAAGACCCCGAATACAGCTGAATGTCGGGGTACCTCAGCCCCCCTCCACACTCAACTAATTGAGAAGAAAAGGAACGAGATACCTCCCCCGAAGAGGAAGGCGCCATATGAGGGAGCGGAGATGAAGGGAGGAACGAAGACGACGTGTCCGTGACCAGGGAAGCAACCAGAGAATCCTCCGACGACTCCCTGGCCGGCTTACGCGGCTTCTTCCTCCCCCCATAGCGCTCCCACTGCTCCTCCATCCAAGAAACACATACTTCACAGCTCGGTGCGAGAGCAGTCGCCCTCTACACTGAGTACATACTCATGAGGGTCGACCTCAACAGAGGACGAAAGGCCCCTCCACACTTACGGCCCTCCACACCAGGGCACAATCTGCGGAATCCTCCCACGACTCCCTGGCCGGCTTACGCAGCTTCTTCCTCCCCCCATAGCACTCCCACTGCTCCTCCAACCAAGAAACACATACTTCACGGCTCGGTGAGAGAGCAGTCTCGCCCTCTACACCGAGTACAATACTCATGAGGGTCGACCTCAACAGAGGACCGAAAGGCCCCACACTTACAGCCCTCCACACCAGGGCACAATCTGCGGCTGATGGAGGGGCCAAGGGGGTCTCTCCGGTTCTCGGGATTCCATAACGAAGTCAAAATCACTGTATGAAATACAAAATACACACGTACTTACGTATATCCTTTTGCACAAACACAAAGTAAGAGAAAAAGCCAAAAAAAGAATCTTCACGCAGTGAAGCACACAAAGCATACGACGATAAGCGGGCAGAGAGGCGAAGCAACACGTCCATCCACTACCAAACCCCCTTGTTCGAAGCTTACGACCGGTTCAGCTGCTGCTAAGTACCTTCCTATTGTTAAAGGACCGAGGGTTTGTATACGTACCGGAACAAAGTTTCTATCGCAAATTGGTTAGTCCTAAAATAGCAAAAAATCACAATGTTTGTAAATTGTATTTTTCCTAACTATACAAACCTGAGGTCCTTTAACATAAGGAATGTAACATACGGCGTAGCTGGAATTACAGCCACTGAATCTTGAACAAGGTGGTTAGGCAGTAACTACCGTAGCCTGCCCAGATGTAAACACTCCACTTTGCCTGTCGGCCCAGGTTCAGATTGAGGGGTGGCATGAGGTGGGCATATCTGTAAAGGACCTCAGGTTTGTAGTTAGGAAAAATAAAATTTTTGACAAATTGTGATTTGTTCCAACACGTAATACAAACCCTCGGTCCGTTAACATAAGAAAGACGACTCACTGATTGGTGGGAGGAATCCGAGTGAGCCTCTAGAACTGACTGGAGTTCTCCGCACCTAGGCTACTCCTCCTGGTCGTTAGAGCGAGGAGGGTGCCCTGCTGCCTCTGACAACTTGATCGGAGTATAGGAGCTGCATGATCAAGAGTCAGACTTCTGGGCCTTTTCAAAATGAGTTGATGGGATCGTGACTCATCCGAAAAAGGGCTGTGAAGAATATTTGGTGTCAGACACATTAATGCAAAGTTCTGGGAAGGATTTGCATTATTGTCAGTCTCCTTCCTCCCCTTGTTAGAGAAAGGAGCAGGATTGCTTCTATGATTCTGATAAGAAACATAAAAAGGATGCTCTATGTGTAAGCTTACCGCAACAATCGTCCGACCAGCAAGTGTGAGTTCGAGACCTATCCTCAACCCGAAGGTCGAGAAATGGAGGGACGAGGCGTGGAAGGGGGAGAGCCAGTCACTCTCACATCCTTCTTACCTCTACAACTGCGCACCATGGACGAGATGCAACTTGTCCTCTTGAAGGAGCTGGGTAAGTAAACACATCTTGCAAGCATCCACCTCCCCACTGGTCCAGGGAATGAGGTTCCAAGGACCTCTGGGCAGTCGAAGGGAAGGAAAGAAAGATATGGTAGCAATGATCCCCCCATCTTCCTGTCCGACATATTCTTTGGAGTGATGTCCAGTACCCGTCTACTGGTCTATCCATCTGCAGCGAAGTCTCTCGCAATCTCTTATCCCACTGCGGCGAAGTCTCTCACGGTCTCATCGTCTCCGTATGGATAAACACACCGACACTCCATGGTGGGTGTTGATAGTTATGGGTACTGCACCATGCCAGTAGGACAAAGTAATGACTGATCTGGATCAACCGATACAAAGTCCACAGCATTGCTCATGACGGTCTCGGACGCTTCGACAGCTGCCGACTGACTGCGTTCGGTTGTGTGAGGCGATTAGTCCATGCATCCGAGGCGTAGTCACGTGACCCTCGCCTTTTGAGGGGTTATGCCGAGAGACCATACAAATCGTCTATCTGTTGCCACCGACGCTGGAAGGCGAGATGATGATTCTTTCAAGGAATGTGATCAACAAGACTAAAGTCAATTGCCATCTAGAGACCGAGATCCCTGATGGTAAGACAGAAGTTCTCTTAGTAGTTGAATCTCAACTAAGGAGAAAACAATTACTAGTGCCATTGAAGACAAAGGTGATAGGTGAATGCAGACCTATACGTCTTCACAGCTGAATCGAGAGTTAACTCAAGATTCTGAACGTAGAAAAGTCCCGCCGATGACACCAACCCGTGAAGATGGCTTAATCCCTGCTGTTTTACACAGGACTGAAAACGCTAAACTGCTACTTCATTGCTGTTCGTTGAGAAGTCAAGAGTTACAATGAAAGCGGAGCGCTTTCCAGTGATGAAAACACAGGGATTGTACTGCCTGAAGAACCGCTTCTCATGGGCTGGATGAAGGACATCTTCTTCCCAGCTTATCCAGGGAGGACATCTATATACTTGGAAGTAGAACAGGCAATGTCTTCCGTTATACATCTACAATTCGGGGTGGACTAAGAACAATTGCACACCTACGAATACAAGATTATTTAGAAGACAAACTCGGATGTCTGAAGAAATCATTCCGCGGCATTGCAGCAGCAGGTGCGATGCAGCGGGAGACTAGGCTACAGACTTCTTTTACCGTGCAGTAAAAAGAAAGATGATACCAAGTCTAGTGAGATATCTGTCTGAAAATTCTTGCAACGTCAAAGGCGATGCAGTAGAGATGGTCATCCACGTATTCGAGAATTCCAGCCAACCAGAGACCTAAGTCTGTGGTTGCCAGGCAGAGATTCGGTTTGGTATTCAATCATCGCAGAGGAGAGAGACAATATCCAACCGTACTATCTCAGAGAGCCAGCTGGTACTGGACAGCGGCAGGCAGGGCTGGCAGGCAGCCCATACACCGCTAGCCCTCGCTCACTCGTCATCCTGAGTTGCCAGGTAATCCATTTCAAGAAGGAATGCGTTCGGCTAGAACCATCAAGCGCAAAAAAAATACGCTCGAGCATTTGCATATACCGTATATTTCGGCGTATAAGTCGACCGGAAGATAGGTCGACCCCCCAATTCTGAGTAAATTTTTATGATTTTAACTAATATCGGGTATATTAGTCGACCTATAAAATGTGAGGCCAACAGTACGCTCAAAATAAGCAGCAGGGTAAAACGTATCATATAAACTAACCTGAATGTTATTACGGTACATATGTTGCTCGACTTACCATAAGAAATACAGGTAATATACTCGGTATATTAACAAATCTGTGTAATATATAAAAGATGAATACCAGCAAATATGATTAGAAATGACGAAACGAAAGATACGTTTCTCGAGTGTAATGTAAACAAACAAAGCGCTAACTAACGCTGCATAAGAGCCTACGTATATATGTATGTACAAACTGCCACTCAAGTTAATGTTTTGATTGGGTTGTTAAAACAACGTGTCGGTATTCTATTATTGTGTTGGAATATTCCTTGACCATTGGTTCTTCTATGGCATAAACAGGTTCATGAAACCGTGAATTATAATTTGTTTGATGCATTGTTTAATTCAAGTGACGATGACTCAAGTCATTTTGAAGGATTTTAAATACATATTTACTATTAAATACAAATTTTTTTTATTTTATTTAAAGTGATAAATAAAGATTTCATACCATAAATGTTTTTGAACAATACCCCGGTAAATACAAAACTGTCAGAGTGAACGCATCCTTCTCAATTTACTGTACTACAAATGCTACGCAATGTTTACACTTGCTGTGCGATTGGGGTTTCTTCAAGTTACTTTTTTAATTTAAGGTAATGGATGTTCTAATGTATTATTATTGCCGTATTACAGTGTGAAATGTTTTTAATATGTGCTGGTATTTACATACATAGTTACCTCAACAAGGCTGTCATTATTATTAGCCAACTCTAAAGCCTGGATTCCTGTACCGATATGCCAAAATAATAAAGATTCACTTTTTGTTACCGATAGATAAGTCGACCCCCTAATTTTGGCATGATTTTTTGGGGCTAAAGGGTCGACTTATACGCTGAAATATACGGTAATCAAAACAGATTTCGGTGAATGCAAACGCTGTGGTGTTGTTGTTGTAACAATACCATAATTATCTCTAAATCAAAACTGGTAACTCCTGGGAGGTTTGCAGGGCAGTCCTGAGTTGCAGTTCAATTAAGAAGATACTCTTCGTCTCGGTCACAACCCGTAGAGTTAACGACGGTATGTGCCTACACCTCAGCCAATTCAACTGATAACAGAAGCATGTCGTGAGGGCAATATACGTAGTATATTTGTAGGTTCCTGTACATAGACCTCCATCCTAAATTCTCTTCCATTCGAGGAACAAGAATAAGGACTGGAAGCCGACACCCTTCATTCTCTAATGAAGAGAGCAAAGGTGAAGTTTTCCGGAAGGAAGACTTCTATAGTGATAACAGGATACCAAAGACGATAGTTCAAGCCGAACTGGATGTTCCCATCCGTTCTTCTCTATCCCGGGGTTGGCCGCCTACTGAGGCAACGGACCGTCAGGTCCATCCAGGCTGAGCCCCTCCCGAGATATTCTTCCTTCAGCAGCAGTACTTCCCTCGAATGCTAGAAATTTCAGGAATTCGAGCATTCGGCAAGATTCCCGATTATCGTAGAAACAATTATCTGGGATTCTCGTCTCGCCCACTCTGGACCGTCGTTTTGCCCAAGTGTTTGCAGATTGTAGAAGACCAGAACACTCGAGAGTGCTAGAAACTCCGAAGAATTCTAAGCGCTCGGCGAAATCCCCCCAAATTCGTCAGACAATCATCGGGTGTGGTCCTCTCCAATTCCCGTAGAAATCGAGGATAGGTCAAGATCCTTCCTCAACGACGGGGACTTACAACCGGAAGGACCCGAAGGTCCTTCCAGGAACGCAGTGCCCGACGTGGAATCCTACGGAGAACGCTCTGCAGGATCCCTCCCCTTCCCGTCGCAGCCATAGGGAGAGAGGGAATCGGGGAGGAAGATTGGACACTTGCTCGCCTTCCCTGCAGAACTAGCAGTCAGAGAATTGAGTACGGGCAGCCATCACCGTGTGGTGATGGCCGCTCCAAGTCTAGGAAAATGTTACAGTCTGGAGAAAATGTTTTCCCGAGGAGGGTTACGAACTCGTACTGTAAGCTAAACGTTTGCCGCCACCGTGACCGTCGTCTGGGTGGGGCTGAGCGAGCACCTGACAGGAGGGAGCAGATACCATCCTCCAACGTGTCCCAGTCGTCGTCGAGGTCGAAACCTCTCAAGAGGACCGAAGGGGGAGCCCACCCTGGTCTCTGCATGCGTGGTCCAGCGGAACCGTCACGTGAACAGTGGTGATAGTCACTCCGAGACTCAGGGAAGCGTCATCGTCCTCGCCAGCCCCCATGATCTCCTCCAACCACTTGAGCGAGGATCTGTTGGTCCCAAGACCGAACCAGCTCGTGGACAGAACATAAGAAGTGCATTCATCACTGTCACTCCTGTTCGCCTCATTCCTCCCGGTGTAGCCTGAGGAGGTTGAAGGGACGGGTGAGGGAGACCTGATGCTCCTACCCTACCTATTAGCAGAACCAGTAGGCTGGGAGACTGCAGGCAATCATCAACCCACGGTGGCGATCGAGCTGCAGGTCTGAACCAGCAGTCTTCTTCTGGAGAAGCGCTGGACCAAGGAACAGAGCGTCGGTCTCTTGCGTCAGGGGAGCTGCTACGAGCGCTCCTCCCATGCCTACCAACAGAACCGGTAGGCTGGGAGGACTATAGGCAATCACCAACCCACGGTGACAATCGAGCTGCTAGTCTGGACTAGCGTTCTTCTTGCGGAGAAGCGCTGAACCAAGGACGGAGCGTCTGTCTCTTGCGTCAGGAGAGCTGCTATGAGCGCTCCTCCCCTGCCTACCAGCAGAACCGGTAGGCTGGGAGGACTGCAGGCGATCACCAACCACGGTGGCGGTCGAGCTGCAGGTCTGGACCAGCGGTCTCCTTCCGGAGAAGCGCTGGACCGAGGACGGTAGTGTCGGTCTCGTGCGTCACGGGAGCTGCTTACCAGTCGTGCGAGCTGTCCAGTCCCGGTGGGTGGGAGCGACAGTCAGGCGAGGCTGGACCAAGTCCAAGCGAGGCTGAACCAGGGCCAGGTAAGGTTGGACCAGGTCCAGGTGAGGCTGAAGCAGGTCCAGGCGAGGTTGAACCAGAACCAGAACCAGGCCAGGCCAGGCTGGACCAAGTCCAGACAAGGCTGGACCAGGTCCAGGCAAGGTTGAGCCAGGTCCAGGCGAGGCTGGACCCAGTGGCCAAGGGGGCGGAGCCTCTTCCCAGCCTTGCTACATGAACGGTCTGGTGGGAACGTCACGTCAACCCTGGGAACCGGTAGATCGCCGCAAGAGCGATCGCTGCCTGGGGGCGGAGTTGCCTGAGCGACTGCCACCAGTCTTCAGCTCCATGCCTGGACCCTGGCTGCACGGTCACCCGCGGGCAACCGTACACTCGGTACCTCTCGCAAACGAGCGGCTGAGACGGTACCTGGCGCCGAGGTAGAACCTCTGGCACTAGGAGAGGAGGTACCGGTGTTAGCCGGTACCCCTCCGGTCCCAGTCTTCTTCTTCCTCGCGGAAAGGAGAGACGGGCACCGTTCCCGAAGGAAACAGGAGGACCAGCGGAAGCCCCAACTGTCCCACCGGAGTGGGACAGACCCTTAGAGGTCTCTGAGGGCGCGACTTCTTGGGGGGGGAGAGAGAGAGAGAGAGAAGGAGGAGAGAGGAGGGAAGAGAGAGGACGGAGGAGAGAGGTTGAGAAGAGAGAAGAGATGAGGAGAGAGGGAGACGAGAGAGAGAGAGAGGAGAGAGGAGAGAGAGAGAAGAGAGAGAGGGAGGAGAGGATAGAGAGAGAGTCGATTGAGAGAGAGGAGAGAGAGGAGGTGGCTACCTCTTTCTTCGGCCGGGGGGCCTTGGAAGTCAAAGGGGAAGAGGCGGCAGAAGACGACGGCGACACCTTCCTCTTCTTCCTGGACTTCCTCTTCGCCAGTTTCCTCAGGACAACCGACAGGTCCTCCAACTGCACCTGTCCGGAGGGACCTGCAGGGAGCAGCAGTGGAGAGAACGCTCCCTCGAGGAGGGTTACGAAATTCTTACCTGGCAGGTAAAGTGTCTGCTAACTCCGAGAGTGATCGGTTGCGGACCGAACACGACCGTCGTCTGGGTGGGGCTGAGCGTGCACCTGACAGGTGACAGCTGATACCGTCCTCCGACTCTTCCAAGTCCTCACCGAGGCCAAAACCTCTCTGAAATTAAGGGATTAATTAAGAGGTGGCTGGATGGCCTGCTTCCACCGGTCTCTGCGTGCATAGACCCGCAGGAACGTCACATCAACCCTGGGTACCGGACGATTGCTCTCGCCGGTGTGGCAACAGTCACCCGAGCAACTCCTACCATCTTCCGCTCTGTGCCTGGGTCCTGACACGGTGAGCGTACTACGCAGTCTGGACCTTGGCTGCCCGGTCACCCGCCTACGTGACCGCACACTCGGTAACGCTCGTAAGCGGGCAGCCGAGACAGTTTCCCAGTCTGTAGGTGAAACCTTCGGAACTGGGAGAGGAGATACCAGCGGTGGCCGGTACATCCATAGTCCCCGTCTGCTTCCTCCCCGAGGAAGGAGAGACGGGCCCCATTCCTCGAGGAACACGAGGACCAGCGGAAGACCCACCTGTCTCACCGGAGTGAGACAGACCCTTAGAAGTCCCGTGACGAGACTTCTTAGGGGGGGAAACCACCTTCTCTTTTACAGCAAAGCCTTAAAAGTCGAAGGGGAGGAGGCATGAAGATATGATGATCTCGAAGAGGAGGATGACGACACTTGACGAGCTCTCTCTCTTAGATTCCTCCGAATTCTACAGACTTCTACCATCAGGAGTAGATAAAACCTCACAGGGCAGCGCATCAGCTTTGCCCAGTGACATAACTCCTGGGTAGTAGTGGTAATGAATATGATTATCAGCAGAGGATAAGTACACACACTCGAGGATCGGTAAGCAACATGCTACGAGTCATAGGTACAATTCCAAGGTTAGGATAACCAATACGAAGAGCATCCAACCAATACTGCTGAAAAGACAATCACCACTAGTCTGTAAAAATAAGGAAAAAATATTAAAGTAATGAGGATACTCCTCACACATCCAAGGGTGCCGCCCTCCGAAGTGAGAGGAGATCCCCAAACATCAGCACCGCACGCCCATCCTTCTACCTTCTTCCAATAGTAAGTGAAAGGAAGGAGAAGAGAAATTACCATAACAACAAAACACGAACAAACCTTTGAAGTTTCCTCAGTAATTCCCAAGCGTAAGCGTAATTTCCGGATCAATACATATCCCATTACAGGATCAATATCACTTACGTCAAGTACATGTCTCGTCCTCAAGTTAAATACATATCTCGTCCTCATGCAGGTCTGAGCCAGTGTTAAAGGGCTAAAGAATGTAAATAATATGTTGGCATACCTTAGCCGCCGACTCTTAACACAAGTAGAGGGGGCGGTTACAAAGCTATCACAAAAGTGGGTTTGTATATTAATTGAAAAACAAGGACAAACCTTTGTTTAGTATTAATATCAAACACTGTATATGCATAATTATTTAAAATACAAAAATAAACCAAAAGGATCCCACTGGGAAAAAAGACAAAAAACCAGTCAGCTGGAGCTCAAAAACACACGTCTTCATCGCAAGACGGCCGAAAGCAAAGTGGTGGAGGTTTGTTACATCCGGCAGATTAGCTTGCCCCACGGTAGTTACTGCCTAACCACCTTGTTCAAGATTCAACGGCTGTAATTCCAGCTACGCCGTAAGTACATTCCTTATATTAAAGGACCGAGGGTTTGTATTATGTGTCGGAACAAATATGTATACAAACACACTCACAGACACGAATACATCCTTACCGTCTATCTACCTCCAGGTATAACTTCTCAGCCTCATCAAAATCTTTAAAGTAAGCTGCTACCTCTGCTTTTCGCAGGGTTTCATTCTGAATATTTGATATCCTCTTGACAAGCTGGATACCTGGATAATCCTTACACCTCACAAAAGCTGCTTCTGCATTTTTGAGGTCCTGTTTTTCCAAGGCAGCTTCAGCTAGTAGGCGCCTGAAGAAAACAAAAGTGCTAACTAGAGAAAATATTAAATATCTACATTACATACTGTAAAACACTTCTTTCAAATATCGACCTAAGAATTACTGTTCCAGCTTAACAGAAAGGTGGAGTGTTGGCCCAACATTAAGTTTAAGATTAAACCCATGAACTGATATTGGAGAGAAGTTTGAAATGCTATTCCGAGATCATCTTTCACAGATACGTATAGAAAGCAGAATTAAAGCTTTAAATCAAATCCAAAAATAAATTAGACTGTGTTATAAAATATTATGGTTGGTTTTGCATGTGGGATGATTCAATTTAACAGATTCTTCTACTGCCATGATGACTTCTATGAATTGTGATTCAAGGATATAAATTACGCAACAAATTCTCCTTAGGTAGTCAGTGACCTAATGGACAAGGCATCAGACTTAGAATCAGAAGGTAGTAAGTATGAATTCTGTTGCAGTCAGTGGGATGAGAGCCATTTTTAATAGTTTTTATATTCATCTTTCCCAACTCTTTACCAGAATATCAGTCACTAAGGAAGATGGACAACAAAAGGTAAAAAGACTACAGTAAAGCATTTTTTAAAATAAAAATAGGTATTGATGATAATGTTGTATATAATAAAAAAATGACAAACACACAGATGATGATGACAATAATGACAGCATATAGTATTATTCGACACATATTGAAGAATAATAGAAATAATAGAAATGAAGTTAATAACAATGGTACAATTCTAATTTTCGACAGGATCTGAAAAATCAATAAGAACATTTAGCATTGCCTGCTAATCATGTGTTATTCCTGTATTCATATACATATATATGTATATGTAAATACAAATCTACGTAACTACGTTAACTATTACAACCATTGCTAATATATACACACATTTCTATTCAAGGTTCAACCTCACTGAAGTTTTTACTGGAAAAATTCTAAGCTAAAATTGTGTGCGCCTTCAATACATATACATCTTAAATGCTAACAAAAACTAATGATTTTACTTCAAAATCATAAGTGAAGCAGCATTTACCATAATCTTGGATGTGGGTTTTCATCAATAAAAGCTGCAGCATCCTTCACAGACACTTTCTCCAGTAAGTCACGTGTATCTCTAAGACTTTTCACTTCTAAGGTAAGCAAATGATCAGTAGTTGGAGCCTCTGGTTCACGCATAACCTCATCAAGCAAAACAGCCTTTATTTCCAAGTCCTGAAAGCAAAACAAACCACTTCAAGAAAATCTTCTCTGCCATCCATCTTACATCAAGGTGGTGATGTGTACTTGTAACATACAAAATCATGTTATGGACAAATCAGTTAAAGATAAAGATTAATATTAATAATAAACTGTCTAACTTGGCGACTAGATTTCTTTGAAATAAATACATTGGGCTTTATTCAATATATATTACAACTTATGATCTACTAACCAGATAAATTGGAAATAGTGGACTCTGACAAAATTTCATTCAGTGCTTTGTTTAAAATACTATGTAGATGTTAATTGTTGATTGTAGACTGGACAATCATAGAAATATCTTAAATTGCTGTTGCTGTTCTTCTGTAGTTCTCTGTATATATATAAATAAGTGCGCCCAAATTGAAAAAAATGTGGCATTATTTTTTTGTTTGTATATGTTTATACAAAAAGATTACTTACCTGGAAACTACAAAGATATCCTGAGCTTGCAATAGGTTCTTCTGGATCCATATTACGAAATACATACATGCGAGTCTTTTCCATCATGGCAAAGAGTTCAGTGTTGTCCTGAGCCCAACACATATCCCAAACATCTTTACGTTCAAATTTCAGGATGGAGCCCATCACCTATAATATATGTTCCAAAATAATGCTAAGTATTACACAAGTTCTTAGTCTTCTTACCACTGATTTATGGTAACATGTATGAAAAGATTCATATCCAAGGCTTCAGAGCACAGCTGTAAGGAATTTGCAAAACAGTTTGAGGAATGACAAGAGTGTAAACTGAGTCAAGTGCAGAAATGTCAAGTATAATCTTTCCAGATAATCCTCAGCCTACTCAGAAAGATATAAGAAATTTCCTTATGCTGAAAGCAAAATACAGTACAGTTATATATACAGTGGTCCCCCCGTATTCGCGGGGGATGCGTACCAGACCCCCCCCCCCGTGAAGTTAGAATCCGCGAATGCTTGGAACCCCTATAAAAATGCTAAAAACAGCCTATTTTGTTAGTTAAAATTCAAGAAAAACCACTAAAAATATTCATACTTGGTTTTTTTAATAGCTTTATCACAAAAAGTGCATTTTATTATGAAATTGATAAAAAATCCAGGAATTTGTGGATATTTCTCATAGAAAAATACAGCGAATGCGCGAATTTTCCGCGAATAATGCGGGGGAAATGTTCCAGAGAAAAATCCGCGAATGTGAGAGTCCGCGAATCCAGAGAACGCGAATACGGGGGGTCCACTCTACTATAGCATCAATAATTATAAAATGAACTAGCTAAGACTCTCCAATGTTATACATTTGGGTGATAAAAACTAAATCTACAAATATATACTAACCTCTTGTCCATTATCGGAATTCCGAGTATCAAGATCGAGGAAAGTCAACAGACCAGTGATGTCAATTATTGCCAGACGTCTGAAATACATGAACACCATCAGCAGCAAATTTTCCTACAATCTACTATTTATATGTATGCTTTAACTTTTTAATACCTAAAAATAACAAAAAAAAAAAAAAAAAAATGTAATTTCACCTTCCCTCAGAAAAATGTACAAAGTGAAAGACAGTTGATACTTTGGTATTTCCCATAAGACTCCCATTAAAGTCACACCCTATGAAATTGTATCTTCCACTTACGATGAATTGCAGTTGAGAGCTAGTCTATGCGGACGACATGGTAATGTGTAACGGGCAGTCAAAGCTACATGAGGCAGAGTGTACCTTTGAAGTCCTCCCGATTCCCTACCAATTACTAAAGTTCTTTCACTTGCAGTCATGCAACACACTGGATCACCAGTTGCCTGTAAGTTTCAATATCAATAAAACAAAACCATTACAGTACTTTTATAAACCTTAGACTTAAGAAATATCTTGGTTACATAAAAAGGATAATGACAATCAGCATTAACTATGTAGACATACATTAGAGTACATATCAACTGCTAACAATACATCCTTCTGATAAAAAAATTATCACTAAGGCCAAACTAACTTGTTAGTTATGAAAAACTACAAAATCCTTCATTAAAATTCAGTTACTCAATAATAGTCATGATTATGAAATATGTTACTCAAATAAACACACCTCATACATTTTATCCCCTTCTCTGAATGCATCTGATACCCCAGTTGGTGTGTCATCTATATGATATAAGCGTTCCTGACGGTCAGGTTTCAGTGTGTCTGAAAGTAAATAGTACAATTTTCATCACATCAAAATTATTTTTTTTAATACAAACCAATTACTGGTAAAATTACAGTTTCGACCATTATGGGAAAACTGGAATAAAAATATATATGTTGCATCAGAAATAGTGTAGTTCCAACGGACTTAACGTTTCTTTTGACTGCAAACCATCCGATTTAGAGATTTACTATGTAATTGGAGTTAAAACGAGTTTTTCCAGAAAAATCAGTGTTTGCAACAGTGTTTTTATTGTTTTTGTTTCAGATTATGTTGTAATGAACAATTGTAAAAGCACAGATTTCTGTTCAGAAAGACCCTACATAATCCCAACAATTAGTGGGGACACCAGGTAGGAACCGAGGTTTTGGGTGGGGTAAAATGATATTTCCAATAAAAAAATGGTTTTTTATGTTAGAAAACAAATCCTTAAAGCAGTTAAGTATACCACAGACCTTAATCTTTTCGTCACAAACCCTAAACCTATCCTAAAACAACTAAAACCCAGGTAACCTAACAAACAACCCCCCTAACCTCACCTAGAAGACCCCAGTCAGACCCTAGACCTACCTAAACCTAACCCTAAACTAAACAAGGCAACCTAACAAACTCCCCTAACCTAACCTAGAAGACACTGGTCACAGACCCTAGACCTACCCCAATCACCAGAACACCAACTAACCATCCCACCTAACCTAACCTAAAAGCCGTGTCCTACCTAGCTCCTTCCTTACCTGCCGGGGGAAGGGGGGGGGGGGGGGGGGGGGGGGCTTCGCCCCTACTGCGACCCCCCCTTTACCCCAGGCTAAATAACTTAAATATATATTTTGCTTAGTCACTTCTTATCTTAAATGGAACCTGACGATGAAGACATGGAAGGTTGTGGTTGAGCCTCTTGTGAATGATCTGTGCCTATGGGAACACGTGCCTCAGATTGTGGAGGATACAATTGGCTGGCTGTATTCACAACCTCAGGAGTACCATTATAACTTCCATGAAACCGAGCGATCACCTCAAAATAAGAATAGCGACATAAATTGCACACCTGCACCGGAAGATCCATGACAGTTAAGTAATGAGACTGCTGAACGCATAGAGACTGGTAGGTTTCAAAATCGAAGGTGATTGGATATAATGAAAAATGTAACCAATCAGAGTTCAGTATTTTCGTTGTACCTATAGTTTTAAAGCGAAAACAAACGACAATCAGGCGTTTCTCCCACATTGAAATAGGAAAATACAAAATACTATCGATTACGATGGTATATTGCACGAAAAACAGATCCTTGGGATAAGAATAGAGACAAAATGAATCTTCCAATATTTCTGCAAGCCTTTCCTTACGATAGTTTCTACAAAAAATTTCTTAAGAATGGGGCCAGAAATGAATGATAATTTGTTTATGCATGAACATTGCCATAGACAAAAAAAAATTATAAGGAAAAAAAATAGCTAATGATAACTCAAAAAAAAAAAAAAAAAAAAACTAATTTCATTGGAAGACCGACATTACTAGTAGGAAGCCAATAATAACTCTTGAAAAGATCCCCGTATTTTGATTGGAGGAGCGACATTAGTGGGAGGAGGAGATGCGCATTTAAGCAAATACTACAGTGGGGCCCCCTTATTCACGTTCTCCGGATTCGCGGATTTTTCTCTGGACCATATCTACCCATTATTTGCAGTGAATTTGCCCATTCGCGGCATTTTCCGACAATAAATAATCACTAATTAGTGTATTTTGATGCTATTTTCATGCCTATATACATTTTTATGATACAAAAATGATATACTAATTTTAAAATATTAATATTGATCAATACTGTCTTAGTAAGTTTAATAAGATTAAATGATATCACATAATAATAATAATTCTCTCTCTCTCTCTTACAGAGATGTATGCTTTTTGTTTCATAAATGATTTACTAATTTGCAAATATTAATATTAATGTAAAGAGCAATCACTTCAATAAAGAATACTACAGTGAATTAGTAAGATTTTAGTTTATAAATTTTTAAAAATTATGTAAGAATGAAGGAAATCCCAGTCTTCACACATATCTCTCTCTCTCTCTCTCTCTCTCTCTCTCTTTTTCTTTTCTAAGATGAGAGAATTTCTATTTATAAATATTTTTGCATAATAATAATAGTAATATAAATAATTTCTAAATTCATATGTGATAGTATTTAAAAGAAATACAATAATCTATCCATTTCACTCTTTTAAATAAGGATAACCCTCTCTCTCTCTCTCTCTCTCTCTCTCTCTCGCCACACGAGATACGTATGTCCCAGTGGTAACTCTCGCCCTCTGTTTGGGTTGGAAGTGTATGTATAAGTATATCTTTAAGGACATTACTGCATTTTATGGTAAAATAATATTATACAGTACTAGTTTACAAATAATATTAAGTTTAATAAGATTAAAAAGTAACAATAACCTCTCTCTCTCTCTCTTTTACTTACATATGTTTATTTGTTTTGTAGTATAAATAAATGATTTACCTTATAACTTATTTTCAAATATTAATAAGATTAATTAAAAATAGCGATTCCCAGTCATTTTATCCACGTGGAAGAAGGTGGGCGGGGGAGCAAATGACAGTTTGATATACGAATTGGTGGAGGGGAAGGAGTCGGAGTCTAGAAGTTATTCTCTCTCTCTCTCTCTCTCTCTCTCTCTCTCTCTCTCTCTCTCTCAGAAATAATTCATAATTTCACTCTTGATGGTCAGATATGTGATGTTGCCATTCACTGGTCTCTCTCTCTCTCTCTCTCTGTCATTGGCTGCAGGTATACATTGTTAATGGTAAAATGTTTAAGATGTCTTTGAAATGATATTAATAATATAACCTCAAAAAATACAGTAATAGGTTAGTAATTTTAGGTATATTTGAAGTAGGATGTTATTAAAGGTATACATTTGGTATCTGAACTTTCAAGATAAGCAGTTATAAGCATTTTTTGTGGTAGTTTTAACTATTCGGGGGTTTTAACTATTCGCGGGGGTGTCTGGTACACATCCCCCCGAATACGGGGAGAACACTGTATTGTCACAGATGAAAAGAGATATACAAACTAACAAGAGCTACCTCGCGTGCCCATAGAAAGATATAGTACACTGAAGTTAGAAAAAGTCAAGACCTACAATACCTCAAATATTTTTTTTTCTCTGTAAGTATGCATTAGCGACAATAATGTATTGAGAAGAAGTGTTTTGTTATCACGTGCTTTACTCGGGAAAAATATTGATATAATAGATTTCCCATAATGGTTGTAAGTGTAATAATACCCAATTACCTTTACATAGCCTATTCATTCATGTGTGCAAATCTCAGATTTCACATTCTTCGCATATAATGAAGAGGACCTGCTATTCTTAGTACGTTGGTGCATGCACGTTTCCTCATGTCCTTAATGTGCAGCATGAGCAGCTAGCCAAGACAGAATATTAGTGGTATCAAGAGTAATGACATGTAAAATAGCAACCCTAAAATAACCTTTTTAAACCTTCACTGTCTATTAATAGTCTTCAGTGATGTAGATCCTATATGATCCAAGGCCACTTTCTAAACTGCTTTTCTGTCAATGCTGTCACACAAAGTGACAATATCACAAATAGCCCTTACTAACCTGCTAATAATGTTCACAGTTGACCATTTTTCTAAAGCACTTCCCCATAAAAGTTTGTTCTTAAAGGTGTTAGTACTGCACAGGAACTGCAGAGGAATTTAAAATCTTCCACAGACTTATTCTGGAAATACCAATCCTAAAGCTAAGAGATACAAGGGTCTTGCTTTGTACTTTTATTCCATAGAGTTGTCTTAGTAAACCAACTTTACACTTCTACTTTGTTTTTGATAAACAAAGGAATGAATGACCATCAATAACATTTACTTACTTGCCAATTCAAGAGAACTATGGGCTTTGGGTGTCTTGAAATGCCAGAGGTAAAAGTTTTCCTTGGAAGCAGCAAAGACATAACTGCTGCTCATGGCCAAATAATGTGGTTCAATATCTATATATTTACCTGAAAAAATAAAACAGTAAGAACACACTGATAAACTAGGATGTATAAGACATGCAAAAAACAAATTTCAATATGTGAAAAGATTGACGGCCAGTTGAACATCATAGTAAAATAAGTAAATAAATCACATAAGGGAAAAAAACATCATGGGCAAGATACTACAGTACATCTACATAAATTATGCCAACAATTTGCATAAACATTAAGTTTTACGAAGTTAAAAAAAAAAGTTCATATGAGAAAAAAGGCTACAGGAAGAATCACAAAATCATGGAGAAAAGGAATACGTAGAAAAAGATCTACACCTGATGTGAATTCAGGAAAAAAAAGAGATGAGAATAAGTCTAGCCCCATAACGAGAAAAGCTGATGAAAATATATTCATAATGATGAAACAAAACCTTCGTTTAATCATACTATCCACAGAATCTTACTCTACTGCTTAATGTATCTGACAAATTGACAATTTTCATAATAAACAAAAAAAAAATTGTCCTCATCTACTTACTATCTACTGGAGTTCCAATAGCATTGCATAAAATAAGTCCAAACTGTCCTGAACCATCATCAGTTCGTACAGCCAAAACACAGTGCTCCCCTGATGATGACATTCCCATTAAGTACTTGATGTGCTTAATAAAATGCTGTCATGGAGATAAAAATCAAAGCCTTATTTCTGTTCTATGTAGCTGTAGTAATCAAATTTATTGACGAAAATGTAAATGAAAAGATTCCTGCATATGAATACAATAATCAAAACTGCTCATCAAACAGAATCTGGTTTACAGAAGAATATATTTTATGCTCAATAATCAAATTAAAACAGGGTTTCTCACCTCATTGTTTCTGGTATCCCAAAATGTTACACAAGTTTCACTGCGGTCAGGCTTTGTATAGGTGTATACAACAGTATTAGCAAAATAGCACCATCTGTAGTCTGGACGGATGTTTGCGAAATATATGAACGAGTCCACAGCCAAAGCAATCCTAAGTGATCCACCTTCCCAAGAACAAGCTGTTATCTGCTTACCAGGAACTTTCAGAGTACGGAGATGCTACAGAAAATGTTCAACCATATAAATAATACAGTAATATTATTTTGGGTAAACAGTAAACATAGTACAGTAGTACATGTATAACGTTATCTCGACAAAAAGTTAAAAAAAATGTTTTCATATAAACTTCATACATAAGCATCTAAAAGCTTTCAAAATTAACAAAACAGAGCTTTAACTGCTGAAGCACTTACCTCACCAAAGGGTGTATAGAATTGGACAACATTACAGTCTTTATCTCCCATACCAGTCAACTGTAATGTACCAGCAACAGCTATAACACTACCATTGTGGTTCCACTGGCTGGAGCAAACAGTCATTCCAGTATCAATCAGGACAGGCACTGAAATTGAATGCTAAAAATATAGAATATTCAACCTTAATACAGTAGACATTTTTTACAGCAGTAAAATAAAAAAATCAATATTGACAAAATCTTATTAATATAACAATAACCAAAACTTGAAAATGCACTCATGTACTATATGAAAAAGAACAGAAAATAGCTTTATATATAATGTTGTGGTAAAAGATGTCATGAAACATTATTAGCTTAAGGAATCAATACAATTTTGTTTTTAATATGTACTATCATTATCATGATCTAAGAATAGGTGAAGAGCCAATCATGTGTGTGTGCATATATTCCTTCTTTGTAAAAAGAAGCTTCTACCGACTTGTTCAGTTAAGACTGAAGAGGCCAATTGATCAAGCTGGTAAAAGCTTCTTTAGACAGAGAAAGAAAGAAAAAATGCACAAACATAAACTGTGGACTTTCTTTGCCCATAAGTATGCTTAAGAAGTATTTTAAATCAATTTATATATTTGACTTGAATGTGTGCCTTGGGATCTCACTTGAAAAGATGGAGGTAACAGCAATCATTATTCAGTATTATTATTTTGTAAGAGCAATTTAGTAGTGATCGTTTGTTAATACTAATAAACTGTCCATAATCATCTTTACCCAAATCACTCTTTTAAGTGAACCTTAAAGACAAAATCAAAATATAAATCACCATGCATCTCAACACACTAACGGCAAACCCTGGCAATAGATCCAGGCACTAAATTTTGGAAGTGGCTGGTGATTACCCAATTAAACTTTTTCATTTTATAATGTCCACTTTATCTCATTACAGGATTTGGGAAGTCTGTAGGGTTAAAAAAAATATGGCATAACCTAATTCTGGCTCCTAACCATACTGTATAACCAAACACAGTACAAATATGCTCTCACTTCAAGTAATGTTGTACATAATTACTATCCGCGACTTACTATCATCGCTTTCATTCCGCATTATTTGCATTCTGCCATTGTCATAGCATATTGAAAGAGTAGGACAATCTGGTTCAACATAACCATTGCTTCCATTGTACCAAGTAAGCCCAACTATAGTTGCTCCAAGACCCATGCTCCCCAGGCACTGGATGTTGAGACGACTCTAACAAAACAAAACAAAATTAATTTATGTATTAATCAGTCTATAACAAACTGCATAATACACATGAAAAGAAGTCAAGCCTACTCATATGTACATGAAAGTAGGCATGGAAAAACCCAAGCAACTTGTTATTGCTGAGAGTAAGGGTTAACCATAATTATAAATTTATACACTAAGACAGTAAAATGACAAATTTTCTAAGACAATTTGTATTTTTCATAGCTACAAACCTGAGGTCTTAACAATAGAATAATTTCTAGCGCCTAGCTGGATCCAGTTAAAAAGCAGATAAAAGCAAGGAATCATGTGATATCTGGCAACGTATGCGTAGATCGGGTGAAGAGTGGTCAAGGACCACGCACCTAAGCCAGTCTTTCCCAACTCAGGATGATTTAAACAGAGGGGTGGCTAGAGGTGAGGAGTTTAACGTTAAGACCTCAGGTTTGTAGCTATGAAAAATACAAATTGTCTTAGAAAATTTGTCATTTGTTCATATGTGTGAACAAACCTTCGGTCTTAACAATAGGATAGACTCATACTGGAGGGAGGGAGGTACGTATAAGACATCCTAGACTGGCTGGGGGCCTACCCACCAGTCCAGCTCTCAAAAGAAATAGTTCTTGGAAAGGGACTGAAGCCTGTTGAGAAGCTAGATAAATTGATATCTAACCACTCAGAACCTGAGTGATGTACAATGATATATGGGATAACCATTGTACAGGAACCAAAGAGAAACTTTGACAGTCCAATAACAAACCAAGACACTAGGGTTTGTATTACTCCCAACTCCTTACCAAGGAGTGGAGCCTATGCTACCAAATAGCGGGTAAGATATTTGTATACTGCACAACCACACTACCATTATGACTACCTTACTCACCTGTATCAGACCAGTCCAGCAAATGACGTGTCTATTCCTTAAACCGCCCAAAGGAAGAAGGAAAGGTACAAGAGAAAGAAGGAGACCAGCCAACTCACTCATTCTCTCATCCACACGATCATCTTAGGTAAGATACAAAGGTGCCTTGTTAAGGGCAACTATGAGTTACACAACCTGTTGGGCAGCCACCACAGGACCCTGGGAAAACGTGTTCGTAGATCTGTGGGCAATATCCTTTAGATAGGAGGTGAATGTGGACTGGCGTAACCAAGTACCATCGCTCAGCACTCTATGTACAGCCAAGTTCTTTTTGAAAGCCAGAGAGGGATCAATACCTCTAACGTCATGTGCTCTAGCCTGCACAGATGTGGTGGTGGAATCATCAAGAGTCAAGTATGCCTGTCTGATGGCTTCCCGTATCCAAAAAGAGATAGTATTCTTAGACACCTCTTTCTTTGTACGGCCTGTGCTAACAAAAAAGTCTGTGGCAACCTGGTCCAAGGTGCCGAGTCTTTTTGAGATAGCAACGTAGGGCCCAGACAGGGCACAACAAAAGCTCTTGAGCATCACCACCCACAAAGTCAGTCAGTGATGGAATGGAAAACGAAGTGAACCTGTCATCATGCACCAAGGGATTTTGGGTCTTGGCCACGAATTCCAGGACAAATTCGAAGGACATTGACCCCCAAACCCTGGTGTGCTTCACCTCATAGCTCAGACCGTGGAGCTCTCCTACCCTCTTGGAAGATGCCAAAGCCAAAAGGAAAACTGTATTGAGCGTCAGGTTCCTGTCAGATTAGCGACGCAAGGGCTCATATGGACTCTTAGTGAAGCTCTTAAGAACCAAGGAAACATCCCAAGTTGGAGGCTTGAGTTCTCTAGGAGAACTCGACTGCTCAAACCCCTTAACTAGCGGGGAAAGTTCCCAGGAAGAGGAGATGTTGATACCATAAAGGCGTAACACCAAACTCAGTGCCGCCCTGTAGCCTCTAATAGCGGAAATGGACAAACATTTCTCTTCTCTGAGGAAGGATAAAAACTCTGCTATTCGCTGAATAGAGGTCGCGAGTGGAGAAAAACCCGTTTACGACACCAATCACAGTAGATCGCCCATTTGCCTTGGTAAACTGCAGAGGTCGACTTTCTAAGACTGCTGGACATGTGCCCAGCTGCTCTCTGAGAAAAGCCTCTCACTCGGAGGAGATACTTGATAGCCTCCAACCGTGAAGAGACAGGGATTCTACCGACTGGTGGAATCTTTCCGCATGGGGCTGACACAGATGTCGCCAAGGGGGAATCTCCCTCGAAACCTCTGACAACAACAACAGCAGATCTGGAAACCATTCCGCTTGAGGCCACAGAGGGGCTACCAAAGTCATCCTTAGACCCTGTGAACTCATTAGCCTGTTCAGAACCTGACAGATCAAACAAAACGGTGGGAAGGCATACACCTCCAGGTTGTTCCAGGGATGTTGGAATGCATCTTCTGCCAATGCTAAAGGATCAGGAACTACTGAACAGAACACTTCCAGCTTCCTGTTGAAGCCTGTCGCAAAAAGGTCCAGCATGAACCTCCCCCAAATCTGGAAAAGCTTGTCTGCCACCACTTAATGAAGGGACCACTCTGTGCCTAGGATCTGATCCTGGTGACTGAGTTTGTCTGCGACCACGTTCCATTTCCCTGGGATATACCTGGCTGAGAGCTCTACCAAAATGCCGAATGCCCACTGGTGAAGCAACGACGGTCAAGGCGTGAAGTTGATGTGAAACCAGGCCTCCCTGTTTGTTCACATAAATCTACCACCGCAGTGTTGTCTGACATGAGAACGACAGAATGACCCTCTACCTTCCCCCAAAACTCCTTCAGACCCAGAAAAGCCACCTTCAACTCCAAGACGTTGATATGTTGCTGTTTGTCCTCCAAACTCCAAATGCCTGAAGCGATGAGGCCTAAGTGCTACCCCAACCTGCGAGGGAGGCATCCGAGAACAGAAGAATTCCGGTGGGAGAGAACGCAGAGGGACACCCTTCAACAGATTCTGGTCGTCCAACCACCAACGAAGGTCTTCTCTCACTTCCAAAGACAGAGGAACCATAAACAGGGGAGAGTCCCCTGCCGGAGACCAGAATGCTCCCATTCTCCCAGTCTCCATTGCAGAGACCAAAGATGAAGACGCCCATGAGGGACCAGCTTCTCCAGGGAAGATAACACTCCCAGAAGAACCTACCACTGATGAGCTGACTGATGTGACTTTGACAGGAAGTTGCACGCTACCGGCCGCAACTTCTCCAATCTCTGATCCGACGGGAAATCTTTTGTCAACGTCGTATCGATGACCATGCCCAGGTAGAGAATCCTTTGAGTGGGTACGAGGTTCGACTTTTCCTGGTTGACTAATATGCCCAGGTCCAGACGGAACCGAAGTAGACGATCCCTGTCTTACAGCAGCTTCTCCCTGGAAACTGCCAAGACTAACCAATCGTCGAGGTACCTCAGCAAATGGATCCCCTGAGCATGGACCCAACTTGACACAAGAGAGAAGACCCTTGTGAACACCTGAGGGGCTGTCGTCAGCCCAAAGCACAAGACTTTGAACTCGAAGATCTTGTCCGCTAGAGAGAAGCAAAGGAACTTCCTGGACGTGGGATGAACAGGGATCTGGAAGTATGCGTCCCTTAAGTCTATCGACAGCATGAAGTCACCTTCCCTCATGGCTGCCAACACCGAGCGCAGGGTCTCCATCTTGAACAGTGTCTTCCTGATGAGGTGATTCAAGGTGGATAAGTCGATCACAGGCCTCCATCCACCCGACGCCTTGGGCACCAAGAAGATGTGACTGTAAAACCACGGGGATGGCCACACTTCTTCCTCTATCGCATCCTTGTCCAGCAAAGAGCCAAGAACTTCAGAGAATCTGGAGGATATGCCTTCCTGAGCTGCGGCTTGTCCGACAGAGGAGGAGAGACGTCGAATAGTAGCAGGTATCCCACCCGAAGGACATCTGCCACCCAACTTCTCCGCCCCATAACTCTGCCCCAATGGCCAGCCAGGCACCTCTCCACCCGTGGCGCAGGAGAGGGAGAGGTGCCTAACCTACTGACGGCCCCCTTTACCTCTGCCCCTTGGGCCCCTTCTTGGCTTAAAGGAACGAGAGCGAAAGGGGCATTGATCTTCAGACTTAGGCTGTGTCGAACGGGGAGGCCCTACCAAACTCGAGGTCCTTGATGGCCTACCAGGCGACGATCTCCTCGACTGCTGCTGGACCAGGGGAGGAGGAGGAGCCGGATGTCTCCAAGGACAAGACTCCGACTAAGACACTGCCTTGGTGCACCAGTCGGTCTTTGGTGTCAGCCCGGCGCCAGTCTATCGCATTTTCAAGTTCTGTCCGAGGAAACAAAAACTGGGACCAACAGATCTCCGTTCCTTAATGCCAGCAAAGACTCTGTGTCGAGCGATGTCTCCATAGTAGACAAAGCCACATCCCTCCTAATCAGAAGAAGATTAGCCCATAAATTGGCACTGAGGTGTGCCAAATATGAAAAACGCCTTGCCCCCGGACTGCAATAGACTGGCTAAGTGAGGCGGCACTCACCAACCCTTCCAGGGACCTGTCGGAAGCTACCTTGGCAATAACCACAGACCAGAGGTCCAGCCAAGAAACCATCTGTAATATGAAGGCTGCCGTAGATTCCAAAGCCGAGGCTTCTTGCGGAGACAAGGACGGAGTCACCGACCCCACCTGTTCCAAAGTCAAACCTGGCTTCAGGCGAATGTCTGGGTTTAGGTGGCATGACAACAAAAATGCAGAGCTCGTAGCATAGTACTTCCTATGTCCCGTGAGACGCAGGGGTAGTAGTTTGGTAGAGCCCCTAGAGCGAAGCGACCCGTCCCGGTCAGAAACAGAGGCGTTAACCTTCTGCAAGACCGACTGAACGTGGCCCGACAAAGGAAGCTGAAGAGATGATTTGGGGTCCTAAGTAGCTCCTACCAAGGCTTCCAAGCAAGAAAAGAGTGTAGGATGACCAAGCCTGGGCCCTACTTTCCAAATTGTTAAACCCACGAATGAGATCAACAACTTCCGAAAAGGAAGACAGAAACTCCTGCGTGTCTCCCTCTTCCTGCTCCGGCACTGAAGACTGACGACGAGGAGGGTAGGTAGGCTCTTCTAATGCGCCTCTCCACCAAAAATTAACGGAAGGGTTAGCAGCCAATCAGTCCAAAACCCTACTAACCTGTCTGGGCTGGGTCCAAGCATCGGCCTCCAAGACGGACCCACTGCAACACTAGGAACATCACTTACCACAACAGACGACTTCTCATGTCCATGAATGGTCACGGGCGTACGTACGTGACATGGGGGGGAAACTTGAACACTCGAGATCGACAGAGAATCCCTTAGAGTCGAACTCTTGGAAGCACCAGTGAGAGAGGCAGGCAAACACTCCAGCTGCACCAACTCCGTGCTCACTACCTTCGACCTCTTGACAGGTGCCTCCAGATCTTTACAGCGACGAATAGGCCTTGGAGAAGAAGGAACACTAACATCACGTGCACGGACAGGGGAGGTTGCAGCAAGCTCGTAATGTGCAAGGATGGGGGGGGGGGGTGGGGGGGGGTCACATTCTTGATTTGAGGCAGAGGACGAAGCAACCCCTGCAGAACGCACACCACTAACACTGCCCGAAACCACAGCACTCTCGGGAACACGTCCACGTTGTTCCTCCCTCGAAGGCGAAGGAAGGGCAAAGTCCTTAGCCTTCCAACGCTTGATAAGCGACGAGGCGTTGAGGGGGAAGAGGGAGAGGAAGACATCACTAGTTTCTTGTGCGCACTCTTCTCGGGAGGCAGTGACAAAGCACCAACGTTTTCCTACCAGTCCTCCCAACTGATAAGGCAGCCATCTTCACATCCAATACAGAGTCTAACCTCTGAAGCAATGCCTGCCATATGACCTCTGACCGATGTGCCAGAGAAGGCTCCGAAGACAAGGAAGGGAGATGTTCGAACTGGATGGCAGTGATGATGTCACGGCTGAGCAAGACAGATCAGAGGAGACGACTAGGAGAGACATCATCGATGCGAGTGACGTCACAAGCGGCGGCGACGTCACGGTTTCCCCTCGGTGCGAGGGGGAGAGAGATGCCACTGGCGGAGGAATACACATAGATGGACCCGTGACGTCATCAACGGGGCTGACGCCGCAGAGTAACTCCGACTCAAAGTGGCGGCAGACACTGGCAGAGCAATACAAGATGGCCGACCGCTGCTACCATAGAAGACGAGGCCAGAAGGAGGGGGGATGGCCTGGCCAAGACTGGGAAGGGGGGGCCTCCACAAAATGCGCTAGCCAACCCACTCCAAGGGTGACTGGGGTAACCCCCTATCCCAAGCGTCTTCCAAATCGCCGCCATTTTGGATGCCTCTGACACCGGAAGAGAAGAGATTGATGGAAAAACCTCACCCTTCTCAGGAACCAAATAAACTCCCAAGGAAGAGGGGGCTACATTACAAATATTACCCTGGCAACCTTCCGATACTTCCATCGACAAATCAATGGAAGAAAAGGAAGGAGATGCAGGGACAACGCTACTATGGGGGTTGACTACTGCAGGAGACGAAACATCGGGAATAGGAGCAAATCCTTCCCAAGTAGGAAGAGTTGAGACTCTCCGATGTTCCCTCTTGCCATAAAACTACCTCCACTGCTCTTTAGGCCATGCCTGGCATTCTGTGCAAGGATTCGTAATGGTAAAAAAAATTCGAACGACACCTTCTGCATGTGATGTGAGGGTTGGTCACTGCCAAAGCCAAAAAACGAGAACACTGAAAACCAGGTACTCCGGGGCACAGACGCTGAGAAGGAGCAGAAGCAGCCATAATACCAGGCAAAAACACACACACACACTAAAAGAAACAAAACGGCAATGAACCGGGAAAAGGCCAAGAGAGTTAACAGAACTCTCACCCAGGCTGTCAAAGAAAAGACTGGCATAGGTGCGTGGTCCATGACCACTCTTCACCCGATCTACGCATGCGTTGCCAGATATCACAAGATCCTTGCTTTCATCTGCTTTTTAACTGGATCCAGCTAGGCACTAGAAATTATCCTACTGTTAAGACCTCAGGTTTGTTTGCGTATGAACAACTAATGATATGATACTGCATTAATACTTGTATGATTTCTGTACCTAACAAATAATTATTATATACTGAGATACATAACTTGACCCTACAAAAAATCAACTGTCAATTCAATTTTCTTTTTTTTTGTAATGACAATATATCATAAACTGTCATAAATTTTAGCTGTTTAAGACCATTTAATGAAAAGCAAAAAAATCAATAAAAAAGTGGGTCCCTCCCTTCAACTTGCTACCTACTGCACTGTCTCTGTTAATAAATTACTATTTGACAAAAACCTACTGTCTTCTTCCGTAAATTTTATCTTTGTCAATAATTTCACAAGGAGACAGCCAAACAAAAATAGTGTTTTGTGTCATAAATGCGTATAACATAAGAAGTACTTACCACAAATCCACCAGTGTTATCATAAACATGGACTTCGCCGTTGTGAAGTGAAAACAACAGCAATCGTGAATCAGGTGACCACTCAACTCCCATCAAGTGATGTCCTTTCAATTCTTTGCCCCAAATTCGGTTACCATCAACGCTGCCGACAATTACAGCACCTGCAGGAAAAGCAATTCCATAACAATTATAATTGAATGTAGGGGTAGTTTTAGCTGGCAAAACAATTTAATTTAACATAGCCATGAAAACAGTTATTCAGTAGAGCCTATAAACTTCTGGAAGATAAGCAACTAGATGCATTCTATATCTAAGGGCAAGTCTACACAAAGAACAAATGAGCACAAGGTAGTGATTAATGGGTGCCAGGAACTGCTGGTCTGGTAACTACTACATAAGCAGGGATACATCTTCTAAAAGAACTTGGTGCGTGGCTATCTTTCTTGTAAGATTCATCAATATTCAATTACAACAATCGTCATATGGTGTGGTACTCATATGACTTAAGAACAATTCGGACACTCATAACAAACTTACATCTTATTCACAAGAACACATGTTACACCATCACAGCAACCCCTTTCTTAACCCTATGGATAACCAGACTGTTGCTAGTCATGTAACTACATGCTGATTATGTTTCACCATTATTTAGGGAAGTTTTTCTTTGTCCATAGCTGGTTACAGAAATGAAGTATAAGTCATTCTGAAATAGGGCTAGGCATTTGATCATTTCAGAGTTTTTCTACAATGCACTCCTCGTGTGAGAGGGGACTGGCAAGACTAGATCTTGTCTAAACAGAGACTTTCCTATCATGAACAGCTGATATCCTGATACACTGAACTGATATCTTGAATTTTCTCTGATGACAAAGGTAAAATACTTGAGACCCAAATGAAGGAGGATGGTAACTCACTGACAAGGTCTATCTTCTCATTAAGGGGCAATGGTTTGTTTAAATATGAATACATTCAACTTGTGGCTTTTTCTCTTGGTTTATGAACTTGCAGAAAAGACAAACAATGTTAAATTTATTTATATACACTGAGAAATGGGTATGACTTCAGTTACCTACCATCCTCATAAACAATGCAAATTTTCTGTCCTTCACTGTTCCATGCCATTCCACGCACTACCGATTTATTCCTGTTGTTTATCATCTCTTCATACCATGAACCCTGGAAGACAGGCTCCAATTTACAATACAATCTCACTAAACTGCCTGAAACTTTCAAAAGAAAAAAGTACTGTTTAATAAGGCAGATAGAAAAAAATATAACTAAAATTTTATAACTTAAAAAGTAGAAGAAAAAATTAAAATGACTGTAAATGAATATGTATCCCTAAAACAAATAAAAATTTTAAAACCCATTTCAATCAAAAATACCCTCCACCTTCTGGGACCACAGATATTAGCATAAAGCAGATGTCAGCCTCATCAGCCTAAAAGGATAATTATTTATGAGTACGTAGTGTATATTTTGGATCTTACCAAACAGGAATAACCCACACAATGCAGAGCGTTATGAGAAATGTGCACTTTTAAATCACAAAGTTTATGAAAAATTTATAACTTGTCACCATCAAAATAAATTTCAATGATGTATGCCACTACAGAAAACCCCCTAGCCTTTAAAACAGGCCTCTGAATACTCTTATCTATCTATGCTCAAAAACACTGCAAAATGTACAGAGCATTCACATCATAACATCCAGTTGCAAATGAGGACCGAGATCTAGTACTAACAGGAGTGGTTCTTCAGCTACTATATTACAGGTCTATACAATACCAAGTACGGTAAGTGATATATAGGGCTGCTAAAAGCCCAAATTCACTCTAAACTTACCTTATACAGCATCCATACAATAATAAGCCCACTCTGGTCAGATGACGTAAGTTTTTGATGCGATTCATTCCAAGTCACAACTTGAATTGCACCACTGTGACCTTCCAAAGTTTGATTCATGGAAAGGTTTGAAGGGGCAGCTAACCCTTTCACCTTTGTATCCTTTCCTAAAATATAAAAAAAAATTATACTTTTATAAGGTCAACATTAAGAATCCTTGAAGGTTCAGAAACTTCAGTATGACAACTACATTTCCTTCTATCATCTTAAACCTGAACCATTTGATAAATAATCAACTTGGCCCCCTTAAGTGGAAGCATTTAAATCCAAATACATGCTCTGGAGATATGTAGAATAATATGTATCATACATATAAAATGTTAACCGCTGCCGCCAGCCAGTGGGTCTCATTAAGGAACTGACCTCTAAATTAACTTCCTGATGCTTAACTTGCTACCTAAACATCTGCGATGAATATTGGTCACTGGTGCACAGTTACCTAAGTTCAGCTCTTCTTTTTACTTTCACCATTTCCTCTGTTTACAGTTCTGTCTCTCCTTGTCTGATCATTAAAATAAAAACTTATTAAACTAGACTTCATGATACTGTTTAACTCCACTTTATTCTCTGGATTTTATGGTAATACTGTACTACATTTCTACAAGCTGCTAACTGAAAAAACATTGAAATTGGAAATCTGCATCCTGAAACTATTTAGGAACTAATGTAGTACATAAATTTCTGACTCACATCAGGATCAGACCTGTCTCTCAAATGAAAGGTCAAGCCACTACCAACTAATCCACACACAAATCAGAAAAGAAGACTATGAGAAGAACTTACTAGCCATAATACTGCTCTTATATGGTGGAGCAAAAGAAAAGGCAAACAAGCAAAACTCAGGTGCAGAAAGAAAAGTGTAAATCGGTATTCTTTAAAATAAGTAATCACCAACTCGCCTTCCAAAAATATTAAACTATACAAAATCTTTGAAATAAATATGAGCATTATCTTCTGATTATTATTCTACATTTCTAATTCTGTTGTCTCTGATAAACTCTAGTATCTTCTCAGAAACTTTATTGAACACTGATCCCAATAATCTGTATTATTTTGCTATAGTATCCGAGAAAAAAAAAATGAGCGGACTTAACATCATATAAATATCAGTCTTTAATAGGAAGTTATGAGATAGCATTTTCTTTTTTCAAAGAAAGTTTAAGAATGAAACTTTCTTTCCAGAAAGAAAATGCTAAGGCTGTTTGGCAAGGGAGACGCCACCTTGCAAGTAAATACTAACACCACCTATTCTTGGAAGAATAATTAAATATTTTGTCTGACCTCAAACATACATATAACCAAGAAAGGGGGGGTTTGTCCTTACAGAGACTAAAACTCAAAACACTCACCTGCCTCAAGCTTTAGAACTTTTAGCAATCCGTCATCTCCGCCACAAGCAATGTAACCTTGGTCTTTGTTCCATCCAACACATCGTAAACGAGTGTTGTTAGGAATGGCAATCTGAAGGGAAAACAACTTTGATAAAAAGAATTTCCTATATTTCCTAATTACATATTAAGTATCAATTTCCATGATCATTTCCCAAAATGTATACCGCATATAAAAAACATACCCATTTCTTACCTAACAAGTTTTAAATAAAATAAATTTGGTTCTAGAAGTTTCACCTAAATGAGTAAAAATACCACTAGGAAAGCATAGATATTATAAAGGAGAAACTATTTTTGTTCGAGATATACACTGAAGACCACAGTTAAACTCTAGGAATGAAGGCCAATATAAATTAAGAACTGATCAAATTGGTTTACCTTAAATCTTGTGACCTTAGCACAGTACACAAAAGCATATTCTGAATTATATCATAGCCAAGGACATGATGCTGGGATACAGGGCAAACAGAACCCTTGTTCTTCGACAGAATGGCAACTCTTCATGCATTTTTTAAGCATATTTATCTGCCTTAGACATTAACACAGCATGGGTGTATTTAAATTCAAGTTTTTCCAGTTTGCATTCTCTGGATTAAACAATCTGTGCTACCTTAGAGAGTGAAACTGAAGAAGAGTTGTGAACTTACGTTTAAGCTTATTTCAGCAGTTATTTGCCTACGTACTTAGAAGTAGATCAAATACATTTCTATAGGAAAGTGGGTTTGGGGCGAGAGGTGGGAAAGTCTTCCGTCACCCTAGGATCACCTAGCATGAAATCGTGCATAGCAGAACGATGGGGAGTCACAGCTATTCTGCAGCATTGTCACTTAGGATGCTGGTAAAACAGATGCTCGGTGTCCTTGGCCTAAGGCTCACCAATCCTGTGCATTAGTCTCCTCTCAAATGGTTGATCTTCTTCAAATAGGCCTGCGAGCAGTGATAGGCACCAAATGGCTGGACCAAACCCTTTATTTGTGTGTTAGTCTAATTCCAGGTAATTCTAGGCAATAAGGATTGGGATGTCAAATGTATTTTGCTGTGTTTAGTACTAGCCCCTGGGGGTTAATTACAATCAATCCCAAAAAATAACTGTAAATTCTTAAAAAAAACCTGAATACTATAGGAAAATGACATTTTTATGATAAAATAATATTTCATGTATACTTACCTGGTAGTTACATATAGCTATAGTCTCTGACGTCACAGCATAATTTCAAAATGCTTGGTAGCGCTAGTTGATTGGTCAGGTGATCCCTTCCCCCCCGCCCCTTACCAGGGTACTACTAGGAACTATTCCAGCTAAGCTCAGATTTTTTATGCCTACCTGTCCACAGAGGGGAGGTGGGTGGGCTTTTGTTATGTAACTACCAGGTAAGCATATACGTAAAATGATATTGTTATTGTACAATAAAGTTTCATACATACTTACCTGGCAGATATATCCTTAGCTATAGACTCCGTCGTCCCCGATAGAAATTCGAATTTCGCGGCACACGCTACAGGTAGGTAGGTCAGGTGATCTACCGCCCCGCCGCCACGCCGCTGGGTGGCAGGTAATAGGAACCATACCTTCTAGAACCAGATTTTCTCTTCCACCTGTCTCCTGAGGGGAGGCTGGGTGGGCATTCAATCGTATATATTGCCAGGTAGTATGTATGAAACTTTATTGTACAATAACAATATCATTTTCATACATTCAACTTCCCTGTCAGATATATACTTAGCTGATTGGCACCTTTGGCGGAGGGTAAGAGACAGCTAATTACTGATTAGACAGGTAAACAACATACGTTGTAGGTAATAAATAAATAAAACCTTGGTTCCTATGTGTTTAGACGAAGGGTCGACTTCCTAGCTATTGCTAGTAGTCTGCTTCGTCTCAAGAGCCTCAGCGAGGATGTGACCTATGGCTAAGAGTTCTTGTAGATCTGTCAATGGGGTCTTATCCACTTACTCGACAGAATCTAATGGTCATTTGTCAATGGGGTCTTATCCACTTACATGACAATACACCTATGCCTAGGGGCATAATTAAGGAGCACAACACCGATCCCGATCACCTGATCCTAACACGAGGGTTTGTGCTTAGTTTGAAAAGAGCTATCCCCAAACTCCTTTCAAACAAACCAAAGAAAAAACAACACTATGTTAACATAAAAATTAACTCACTTACTTAAGGATCAGTGTCGGCTCCCTATCCCAGCAACGTATCCGTAGACACGTAAAACCAAGAGAGAAGGATCTCTCGTAGGTCAACTTGACCTCCTTCGTGCAAAGGGAAGTCAACACAGAGTTGCATCTCCCGTAAGTTACAGCTAATATGTCCTTCACGACATATTGTTATGTAACGAACAAGAATTCATAAAAGCTCACACTTCAAGCGCTTTTAATTCTCAGCTGTTTGAAGGAATCATCAAGTTATTCATGAAGTGCTTTAGCGATCACATTTATTTCAAAGAAGACCAGGGCTTCCTTTGAAATGGATCTTTTCTGGATGAAGCCTAGAGCCTGGCTTGCGCCTGGGTGGCGCCTCGCGCCTCATGTCTGGCTGGCGCCTCGCGCCTGCCTGACACTTGGTTGGCGCCTAACTCCTGGAAGGCGCTTTTCGCCTGACTCATGGCTGGCACCTCGCGCCTGGAAGTAGCTTCGCACCTGGTTCCAGACTGGAACTATTTGGCGTCTGGCGTCAGCCTGGAACTATTTGGCGTCTGGCGCCTGGCTGACTCCTCTCCACTTGCTAGAGCTTCGAGCTTGGTAGAGTCTCGAGGATGTCTGGCGATACCCACATCGGACACTCTTATCTGTCCGATTTGTTCGCCTCTAGCGCATCTGCGCTAGGTTGGAGGCCCCCTCTTTCTCTTCATCAGACAATGACAGTGTTCCTTGAAACTGTCTGCCTCTGGCGTTTTTTACGCCTGTTTTGGCATATGGCACCTGGTTGGCGCTACATTGTCCTAAAGTCCTGAACATCCACAATAGTTTATCAGGAGACTGGAGAAGAGTGGAAGAAGTTCTTCCACTTTGAGCTTTGGCCTCTCCGGCAAGGGGAGGTGATTGTAATCAGCTACATCCAGTAGACGATAGGATATCTAACCGTACGAGAGATAAGAGTCTTCCTCCGAGGAGGGTCCTTCTTGAATACTTCCGTGCTCACGAGATCTCTTCTTACATGTTGAAGGGGTGTCTCATTGCAGAATCTTCCCTATCCTTGCCCGAAGGAAGGGAAGAAGCCTGGAAGTCGAAGGAGACTCCGAGCTGAAATTGGGAGTACTCCTGATTTCTAGCTCTTTATTGTATCCCTCTGAACACCTTCTGGGAAGCATTTCGAGCCGTCATCGCATTCCAAAGACTCTGTAGGCAAACGTTTGACCCATTCTACTGTAGATGAAAATGTAAGTACCCTGCCTGGACAACGAAACCTCTATCTGAAAATAATATTGTAATGATACAATAAAGTTTGTTCATACTTACCTGGCAGATATATATATAGCTGTATTTTCCGAAGTCCGACAGAAATTAAAAAACTTACGACACACGTAGTGGGAGTCAGGTGGTTATACGCCCATTCCCGCCGCTGGGAGGCGGGTATCAGGAACCATTCCCATTTTCTATTCATAATTTTATTTCCACTGTCTCCTGAGGGGAGGTGGGTGGGTACTTAAATTATATATATCGGCCCAGGTAAGTATGAACAAACTTTATTGTATCATTACAATATGCATTTTGGTTCATTGAAAGCTTAACCTGTCAGGTATTAATATATATAGCTGAATCCCACCTTTGTGGTGGGAAGAGACAGAATAGAATTTTAGGAAACATGTACATGCAGATAATTGATATCTTGGTTCCTTACCTGTTAGCATAGCTGGCTTCGTGGTTACTGCCACGTAAGTCTTGCTTGTGCTACTAGAGTTGCCAGCGAGGTAGAGACCTATAAGCTGGTGCACTCAAGATGATCTGTCAACGGGGGCGTGACCACGATGTGACTAGACCATTGACCATACAATGAGGGCAACGAAGTAAAAAACCACCTGGCCTAGTCTACCAAAGGTATCCCACTAAACTAGACTAAAGAAGGGAGATCCGCCTCGGGCGGTCGACCCCACAACCAAAAACCACACACAATTAAAAGCTCACCTAACCACTAAAGGAAAGGATGAGTGCTACCTCCTGCCCCCAAAACAGTGTCTGCAGCGACGTATGGTCCAAGCGACGAGCAATGTTCGTATGTCGCTTTCACCTCCCGCAGGTAGTGTGAAGCGAACACCGAGTTGCTCCGCCAATATGTGGCACTCAAAATGTCACTGAGTGCCATATTTCTGTGAAAGGCTATCGAGGTCGAAATAGCCCTCACCTCGTGGGCATTCACTTTTAAAAGCTTCATGTCACTATCACTACATGTGGAATGAGCTTCCTTAATGGTGTCTCTCAAGAAGAAAGAAAGCGCGTTCTTTGACATGGGAAGATCAGGCTTCATAACAGAGCACCACAAGTTGCCCGAAGGTCCTCTACAGTCCTTCGTTCTGTCTAAATAGAATTTGAGAGCCCTGACAGGGCACAGGACTCTCTCTGGCTCACTACCCACGATCTCTGTCAAACCCTTGATTTCAAATGTCTTGGGCCAAGGGTTGGAAGGATTTTCGTTCTTTGCTAAGAACATAGGGCTTAAAGAACAAACTGCATCAGAGTTCTTAAACCCAACATGCTTGCTTATTGCCTGGATCTCACTAACTCTCTTTGCCATCGCCAGAGCAGTTAGAAAAAGTGTCTTCCTTGTAAAGTTTCTAAGTGAAGCTAAGTTGAGCGGTTCAAAATCACTGGACATCAAAAACTTTAGAACAATGTCTAAGTTTCCAAGAAGGAACTCTTGGTTGAGATACCTTCGAAGTCTCGAAAGACTTCAGGAGATCATGAAGGTCTCTGTTATTGGCTAAGTCCAGCCCTCTATACCTAAAGACTACAGAAAGCACACTTCTGAAGCCTTTTATCGTAGGCACCGCTAAGCGAACTTCATTCCTCAAGTAGAGAAGGAAGTCTGCGATCTGGCTCACAGAGGTAGAGGTGGAGGAAATGTCTTTCTTCCTGCACCAGCTCCGAAAAACAGCCCACTTGGATTGGTATACGGCAATAGAAGAAGGTCTCCTTGCCGTTGCGATCGCTTTAGCCACAGGTCTTGAAAAACCCCTCGCTCTGGCCAACTTCTGGATAGTCCTGAACGCAGTCAGACTCAGAGCGGGGAGGTTTTTTGTGATACCTCTCGAAGTGGGGCTGTTTGAGTAGATCTATCCTTGGAGGCAGAGTCTCGGAAAGTCTACTAGAAAAGACATGACCTCTGTGAACCAGTCGGTCGCTGGCCAGAAGGGGGCGATGAGAGTCATCCTCGCTCCCTCTGATGCCGCGAATTTCCTTATTACTTCCCCTAGGATCTTGAACGGGGGAAAGGCATATACGTCTAGTCCCTCCAGTCCCAAAGAAGGGCGTCTACTGCTACTGCTCCTGGGTCTAGAAACTGGTGAGCAGTACCAGCGGAAGTCTCGTTGTCCTGGAAGTTGCGAAGATGTCTACGAGAGGACATCCCCATAACTTCCACAACCTCTGGCATACTTCCTGATGAAGGGTCCACTCCGTCGGCAGAAGTTGACCTTGTCGACTGAGCAGATCTGCACGGACGTTTTCTACTCCTGATACGAATCTCGTCAGGATAGAGACGTCGTGTGCCTTCGCCCATAACAGGATCTCTTTTGCAAGGAAGAACAGGGATCGAGAGTGGGTTCCTCCCTGTTTCTTGAGGTATGCCAGGGCGTGTGGTGTTCCGAGTTGATCTGCACCACATTGCCGGAGACTTCGTCCTGAAAGAACTGGAGCGCCAGATGAACTGCTGCCAGCTCCTTGAGGTTTATGTGCCAGGACACCTGTTCCCCTCTCCAGGTGCCTGACACTTCCTCCCCCCCCCCAGTGTTGCTCCCCACCCCGCGGAAGACGCGTCGGAAAACAACACTAGGTCGGGGCTCTGAAGCTTGAGGGAAAGACCCTCTGCGAGCTTCAAAGGGTCGGTCCACCATCTTAGATGTCCTTTACCTCTTCCAATAACACCAGAATCGATTCCAAATTGTTTTGGTGCTTCCAATTGTCCGACAGGAAGAATTGAAGAGGTCTGAGGTGCAACCTCCCTAGGGAAACAAACTTCTCCAGTGAGGAAATGGTCCCCAGCAGACTCATCCATTCCCTCACCGAGCATGATTCTTTCCCCAGAAAGGTTGACACTTTGCTTAAGCAATCTAGTTGTCGCCCCTGGGACGGAAAAGCCCGAAAAGCCACTGAGTCCATCTGAATCCCCAGATAGACTAAAGACTGAGAAGGGGTCAGATGTGACTTCTCGAGGTTCACCAGAAGCCCCAGGGACTTCGTTAACGACAAGGTTGTGTGAAGGTCCTCCACCAGACACCAGTCTTTCGAGGAGGCTCGTACGAGCCAGTCGTCCAGGTAGAGAGAGATCCTGACTTTGGAAAGATGAAGCCACCTCGCAATGTTCTTCATCAGTAGGGTGAATACCATCGGAGCAGTGCTGAGTCCGAAGCAGAGAGCCCTGAATTGAAACACTTTTCCTTTCAGGACAAACCGCAGGTATTTCCTGGACTGGGGGTGGATGGGGACGTGGAAATACGCATCCTGGAGATCTAGTGAAGCCATCCAATCCCCGGTCTTAAGGCTCCCATCACTGACTGAGGTGTCTCCATCTTGAACCTCTGCTTGATGACAAAGAGGTTCAGGTTGCTGACATCGAGTACCGGTCGCCATTCCCCGACTGCTTTGGCACCAGGAACAGTCTGTTGTAAAATCCGGGGGAATTCAGGTCGGAGACCTGTTCTACGGCGTGTTTCACGATCATCTGATCTAGCAGATCGTAAAGGACTTGTTGCTTTTCTCCCCGATAAGAAGGTGACATGTCCCTGGGTGTCGTAGACAGCGGGGGTGGTTTCAGGAACGGGATCCGGTAACCCTTCTTTAAGATGTCCAAGGACCATTTGTCCGCACCTCTCTCTTCCCAGGCTTGCGCAAAAAGCTGAAGCCTGGCTCCAACCGGTGACTGAAGGACTTCTGTTTCACTTCTTGTTCTTGGCAAGCGCAGTGGCTCTGCCTCTGGAAGTGCCTCTTCCTCGAGGGGCTGGTCTCGAGGAAGAACTACCTCGAAAGGGCTTCGGTTTCTTGAGAATCGAAACTCCGAGGACGAAGGAACCGCAGGTCTCCTTGAAGATTGTGCGAGGAGATCTTGCTTGGCCTTCTCCTGTAGGCTGGTAGCAATGTCTTTTACCATAGCCTGGGGGAAGAGATGATCTGAAAAAGGAGCGAAGAGCAAATCTGCCTTTTGTGACGGAGAGACAGATTTAGCTGTAAAATTGCAAAACAGGGATCTCTTCTTCAAGAGCCCTGTGCAAAAGTGAGCTGTAAGCTCCTCCGAACCATCTCTGACGGCCTTGTCCATACACGACCATTACGCTGGACAGCTCCCCCAGACTAATCGAGTCGGAACTCCTAGACTTGGCATCCAGAACTCCCAGACACCAATCTAGAAAGTTAAAGACCTCTAACGTCCGAAAGAGGCCTTTAAGGTGGTGGTCCATTTCCGTAGTAGACCAGGAAACTTTCGAAGAGGACAGGTGAGACCTCCTCGAGGCATCCACAATGCTTGCGAAGTCTCCTTGGGCTGACGAGGGAAGTCTAATACCTACGTCTTCTCCCGTCTCGTACCAAATGCCAGCTTTCCCACTAAGTCTCGAAGGTGGCAGGGCAAAAGAAGTCTTTCCCTGAGACTTCCTTTTCTCCATCCAGTCATGGACTTTACGAAGAGCCCTCTTAGTCGAAAGGGACTTCTTCATTCTGACAAATGCTGAGACCTTGTTGATCTTGGAAGAAGAGAGTTGCGAGGGAGGAGAGCGAGGAGCTTCCGGATGAAAAGTATCTCCAAACTCCGATTGAAGAAGGCGGGTCAATACCTGGTAGTCAGAAGAGACCGCCGCCAAAGGTTTCTCATCATCAACTTCAACCGAAGCGTCGCTAACCTCTGCTTCCGACACAGGTGAAGTCGGAGGAAGTAAGGCTGAACTAAGACTATCTGGTCTAAGTTTCCAAGAGGAGCGTTGCTGTGAAGTGGAAGGCAAAGCTGACTCCTTAATAGAAACTCCGGTTGTCTCTCTAAGACCCGAAGTAACTTGCAAAGTCTCATCAAAAACAGGTGGGTGACGACGAAAATCCACATCCTCGTCCACCCGAGCGTCCGCTGGCGCACACCTGGCGTCCACTGGCGCTCGCCTGGCTGCTACTAGCGCGGGATTGGCGTCCACTCGCGCGCTGCTGGCGTCCGCTGGCGCACGCTTGGCGTCCACTGGCGTGCGTATGACGTTCACTAAAGCGCGCGCTCTGCTTCCGCCGGTGCACTCTTAGAAGCCACTGGCGCTCGCTTGGCTTCCGACCGAGCGTCAAGATCCTGAACTTGCACCAAAGCGTCCACGCAAATATCGAGATCTCGCACCGCAAGTTTACGAGCGGGTAATACCGCTTCATGCGCAGAGCGTGTAAATTCCTCTTCACGTCCTCTAGAGAGCCGCTGGGGAGTCGCACGAACTCTAGCAGGCGAAGAAAAGTGGAGAGATAGACGAGTGAGGAGAAGGAGAGGGAGACCTTCTAGATCTCTTCACAGGAAGACTGTTATCCTTTCTCCTGGGACGTGGTTGCGTCCCTCTCTTAGAAAGAGCATCAGCAAGTTGTTGCTGCAAAGAGCGCAGGATCTTCTCAGTAGGAGAGGATTCCTTGTCAGGTGACGGGCTGATCCTGTGAGAAGGCGAGGGGCGAGGGGACGCCTTCTTCCTTCTCCCAGGAACTGCCGTAGAACGCGCTCGGGAGCGACTGGGGCGCTCAACAAAGTCATCATCCGATGACTCCTTACGTTTCTTCTGTGGCGGGAAGGCTGCGAACATACTCTCAAGCGAAGATCGCCGCTCGAGAGCAAAAACTGGGCGTGAAGCGTCACGATCACCAACGCTCCTTTTCAGCGGGCGTGAAACAGACTGAGAGCTCCACCCCTTGTGCGGGGAGGAAGCCTCTGAAGAAGAGAAGCACTCTTTCAGGAGACGTGCACGCGCACGCTCCTTGGCAGTCTGGGTAGCGTCAACAGATACTGCCGAAGGCACGTCAGATCGGTGGGCGTTCCCCGTAACCCTCCTGCGGCTTTCGACATGCCCTCTCCCTGAAACCTGGGAGTCCGGCAGCGGTCTAGGCCTAGAGGCGAAATGGGGCCGATCTGACGCACCCTCCACAAACGAAGGAACACTGTCACTGCACTTTGCACCTTCACTTTTGCCTTCTAAGGCGAGCACTTTGGATTCTAAATTACGAATCGACTCTAAGATAAGCGTAAGGGTATTCCCTCCACAGACACTGTTTCAGGGCCCGAAGGCAACACTACAGGGTTAGGAGTAGTGATTAAAGGAGGGTTTAGTAGGAGAAACATGAACTTCCTGACGTTTTACCTGAAACGCTCCTGGAGGAAGACCTCCTTAACCTATCCCGTTCAAGCTACGAAGATAGGACTCATACGCTCTCCATCAGAATCAGAAAGACACTCACATTCCTTGCAGCGACTTTCATACATACAATCATGCTCCCTGCAACTCTTACACAAAGTATGAGGGTCTACTGATGCTTTCAGTAGCCTACCTCGCAATCACTCTTGGTACAAAACCTGGCGCTAGCCGAACTAGAACCCAGACATCTTATTTAAAGAGAAATCAAGCCAAAATCAATCAAATCCACAATTAACGTGTGCCTAGCCACCGATCCAAAAGTCAAGATACCAAAAAATCAAAAAGGGGGGGTACTTATAGTAGCCAAGTTTCCTAAATTCAAGACGGAGGTGCTGAAAACTGTGTTTACAACACCGGCGACAGAAAAATTATGAATAGAAAATGGGAATGGTTCCTGATACCCGCCTCCCAGCGGCGGGAATGGTACTAACCACCTGACTCCCACTACGTGTGTCGTAAATTTTTTAATTTCTGTCGGACTTCGGAAAATACAGCTATATATATATCTGACAGGTAAGTTTCATGAACAAAACATTGAATCAGGAATAGGGGGTTTTAGTTCTTTTGCCAGACATACTATGCTGGCAAGAACCCATTGCCTAATCTCCATAGAATCTGATGCGAGATTCCAATGCTCAAAAAATTCACTTGTCTTCTTGATCGTTTAGGACCAAGAGAAACAAAGAATTCCCTCATAAAAATTTCTCAAAGAAGTTTGATGAGGAGCAGTTCCATCTTGTCGGAACATAGAATCTGTGGCCACAAAAAGATCCCATTAGAAGTACATGATATCCTACTCTTGTCATATTGAGGTATCATATAAGATCCCGAAGATCTTAATCCTCTGCTATCTCCAATCCCTTTATAGAGACAGAGTATAGCCTTTTACTGCGTTCTTTGATAGCAGATATATACAAAGGTGATTCTTCCCTCTGAAAGGGAAGAAAAAACCACTATGTGGTTCACAGAGGTATCGGAAGAGGACAGTTTCCTCATTCCCTCTAGCACGATCTGCTCTAGCACGATCTGCAGCAATTCTATATCTTGTCCAGGACTATTGACATTACCTTGAAAAATCCTCTCATTCATGTCCACTTCTGGTCAGTCCTGCACGCAGACAGACTCAGAGTGGAGAGGTTGCTAAGGTCCATTTATAATAGATGCTGATAGAATATTCAGACTGTCTTGGAAAAGACTTCCAAAACATGCTGTGAGAAGAACGTGACCTCTGTGAATCCAACCTCTCTAAGGCCAAAATGAAGCATAAAGTATTATCCTCTCTTTCTTTGACGCCCTTTATCTTACTGTAAAGAATTTATATTTTAGGGGAAAAAAGACTAAAGTTTATTCCCCTTTCTATAAAATAAAGATGGCGTATATTGCTACCTCTCTTGGTTCGAGGAAAAGGAAGCAGTCTACAGGAAGACTGTTCGTCTTCTACCTTGCTAAGAGATCTATGAAGAAGACTTTTCGCAGGTTCTCACAACTCTTTGCAATAAATGTTAGACATACTTTCACAGTTATTATCGTCGATCGAGAAGGTTCTCACGGACATGCAAAATCTTGCATCGAACTTCTTAAGGATCGTTACATTCCTTGTCTGTTTTCCAAATAGGTTCTGTTTGTTAACGCGAACAGGAGCGAAAAAAGAGATTCTCGATGCTCTTTGCGATATGAGAGTGTCGTGGAATTGGCCTAAGTGATTAAGGGGGCCGGCCGGCTAATGCCCTTTTTCAAGGACAGGACTTTGATATTCATACCACTTAATAAGGTGACTTGGGACATCTCCATACCCGTATGATTTTCTTTGCCTCTGACCTTCAGTTTGTGACGCCAGGGCGATTTATCCCGAAAATAACCATTTTCAAAATCTATCTCCTCCCTTGATATTTAATATTAAGACCTGGATTACTACCATATATAGACCTGATGTAGACTCCAATCGAATGGAGAGTTTTTTTTCTAAAAGTCATTTCTTTGCAAGATATGAATTTTTCAATATGGTAAAAAAATAAACCCTATAAATCAGGAGAAAAAAATTTATAAATAAAATACGAAACAAAAATTGGAAAAAAGGGCTCTATTTGATTGTTCTATAATGTCTTCCTGAGTTATATACCAAATTGCAATGTTATAGCTTTAAAACTAAGTGAGAAGATAGATTTTGAAGGTCAATAAGTATAGTTTTGAGATATGGGCGTTCAAAGTTTTCCTTCGTATTTCTATAAAGACAATGTTAATAAATAATGATTATTATGAATGTATATTTCTTTTTTGTGTTATAAACCAAAACTATTTTATTTATCATAATTTGATCATAAATGATGATCCCTTTGCTCATATATCGCAGCCTGGGGCACTGCTTGAGGCAAGATGGGGCACTCCTTCCTACGCAATTCTCTCTCTCCCCTTCGCTAACTCGGCTTATTACAGCGAATTTTCTTCTTCTGTATGTTAGCGAGATGTTTTCCTTGTATTTTCCTCTTTGGCATGATGAAATTCTTGCCCGAAACAAAGATAAACAAACGTAAATGCAAGAGAATTTCAAGAGGTGAAACTCGAAGGCGTACTCTTTTTTTTACAAAGACAATTTAATAAATCATGATTATTATGAATTTCATATTCTATTTTGGGTTTTAAAAAACCAAACCTTTGTTATTTATCATGAATGAAGATCTCTTTGCTCAAAGATCGTCGTAGCCTTGGGCACAGTGTGACGTGTGCTGTCAAGCAAGACGGGGGCGTTACTAAGCAACCCTCCCCTCTCTCTTCACTAACTACGCATATATTATGATATTCTGTAATAATACTTGAGCGATTTTTCTTCGTCTGTATGTTAGCAAGATGTTTTCCTTGTCTTTTCCTCATTGGCATGATGAAATTCTTGCCGAAACCTACATAAACATACGTAAACGCAGGCGTATGTCAGAGGTGAAATGGAACGTGTAGACTACTCGACGTCTGTAATCGGCCGCACTAAATAAGGACTGGACAGTGGACTTGGCCTGAAGTCTCCTTCTCGACTCGGGGAATGTCTACAGATGCCATTTCTCCCAATTTCTTTGACAATAATTATCAAAATTTACGATAATGGAAGAAATATTGCATTTTCTTGTACGGATCAGTGTTTTAGGCTTATTGAGTTACGTAAACTAATTACCCTGTAACTACGAAAGTAAGAGGAATTTTGACGAAATATTTCGTATACGTATTCTCAATTGCCATATGAAGCTCCATGAATTTTTTCATGACTTTGCATTTTTCGCCCTATACCTCCATATATAGGCGTTCCGGCCGGCCCCCTTAAATGGGTAACGAAATCAGGAACGAATCTTGCCGTTACCGAGCATACTGTCTGAGAGGCTACTGGACTCTTGGGTTAATAACTCGCTAAAACGAGAAAATATCTTGGATGGTGCTCTTGTCTCATTGCGCCAGGCTGGCGCTTTTTGGCGTATTGCGCCAGGTTGCCGCTTCTAGCGCTTTGCGCCAGGCTGACGCTTTCTTCTAATTCTCTTTATGTTATGTGCCAGAACATCTGTGCCTTTATGGTACCCGACATCCTTTCACAGGTTAATTCCGTTCTTAGTAGGAAAAAACTCTTATATACATAGTATAGTCCATTCAGGGAAACCATTTCTGCCACGAAGAGAATGTTTCCCATCCCACTCATCCATCTTCTCTTGAGCAATATCCGATTCTAAAAAGGTTGTGTGCGTTTCTCGAAAGACTTGACCATACCGTAGTCTTAAAGTGAATTCTCTACTACATCCATCTTCTCACTAAGCATGTATTCTAATAAGCCATGCTTTCGTAAGCATGAGTGCATTATATAATATAATGTTCTGCTGCGTTAGAATCCTTTAATAATGTTACCTACGGTAAACAGCATTGAAAGGTTATAATATCTTTCTTATTGAAAGCTACTTTGCAAAAGGCACACAATATTTTATTTATGTTAGCTTAACTATCCCCTCCATTCGAGACTAAGTCCATGATTGTAGGGGAATATACGGTTAACCATTCGATCCCGTTGGAGAGAGAGATGTAACCGACTGCTCATGACTGAGAACTGGATGGTACTGTACTGGCCTTAGAATGACAGCCCGGCAGTCTCGCTCGCTGCCTGACTGCATTCATCATGAGTTGCCAGTTACTTAATTCAATGAAGGAATTTAATAAAATTATTCTCAAGCCTAAGGAAGCTCTTAATAATGCAAATTTAAGCCAACAACCTTTGTTAAATACCGAAGCTGAGTAGGTATTGTCGTAACAAACCTTTTAAGCAAAGTCCTTACCAGGAAAATCCTGTAAGGATATAGATAATTCCATAGCGAACCACAAAGGCAACTATGGTATGCGTATATGACTTGTCATTCAGTAGTCGTATACAGCAAGTCTTGCTACTACATTCTTTCCTCTCCGATTCAGAGAGAGAATGGAAATCTTGCCCTCTTCGTTCTTTTCGTCAATAAACACGAATTAGTATTAGTCGAAAGAGATCGCAATGAAAACTCTAGGATCGAAGAGAATCCCTCAAATTTTTATTCTCTTGGATATAAGGCAATATTCTACGCCTCTATTATTTGGAAGAGCCTCTAATCAATGAATGAGAGCTCGTACGAATCTTGTTTAATTTGCAAACGATTGCCACTCTTTCTGTAAATGGTTGGTTGCATTATTTTAGAAGGGAGAAGATTTTAATATCGTCTTATTAGTAATGAACTAATTTTTTCCAATAAAAAAGGTTTCCAATTCCGATCTATCTTCCATTTCCTGTCCATCAAGTTGGGAGAAGAATGAGCAACCGGAGGAGAAACGCCTGCTTTCGTAAGTGAAGAGCTTTTAGCAGTACCGATTCTAACCTGACAAGGGCTACGGCCGCCTGTGCGACATCTTGAGTCCCCGCCAGGAAAAAAGCCGATCTTGCTCTTGCCTTTAGTTGCATTAAGACTATCCTGAGAAGGGCTTCAGGCGTTTCAGGCGCTTTTCGCCTCGTTTTCAGGCGCTTCAGGCGCTTTGTGCCTCATTTCAGCCGCTTCAGGCGCCTCTTTAGAATCTCTCGCCTTGTCGGCGATTTGCGCCTGGCTGCCTTGTCCGAGCTGTCAAAGACTTCTATTGGACGGGATTTCTTAACAGGAAGGAGGAGATCCTTTCTCCTGGGAGGATCCTTCTTCAAAACTTCTATTAACGAAGATATCTACTGTTGCCTTTCTCCTAGGATCTTCGTAGAGTCGTCTTCTTTCTCCATATCCGATCTAGGGGAAGGAGGATTTAATGAATAAATGTCTTTCTTCTTCTCAGGTGGATAGCCTTCTGGAAAACTATCCGGGATAGAATCCCAAGCTGGCGATTTCCACGATCTTTTAGAAGGTCTCGACAGCTTGTGAGAACTCCACCCTATTTTCCTTTCTATGAAGACTCGGATTGACGAAAAAACACTGTTTTAGGATGCCTTTCCAATGGCTATCCTTGGCAGTCTTGGGATGCCTACTACCAGATCCTGCCGAGGGGACGGTGCCCGAACCGTTCCGTTGGGGATTTCTCTGAAACCTCCTTTAATCCGGCGCTTTCAAACATTCCTTCTCACCTCTGGGCCTCTGAGCTTGGAAGAGGTCTAGACCTGAGAGCGAGACAGAGCCGATCAGAACGCACCCTCCACTATTTTAGGACGCCGTTTCCTGCCAATGGGCGAACTTTGGCAGTCTGGGATGTTCTACAGAGTCTGCCGAGGGGACGCTGATCGGTGGGGGATTCTCTGAAAACCTCCGGTGCGGCTTTCGACATTCCTTCTCCTCTGGGCTTGTGAGTTGGAAGAGGTCTAGACCTGGGAGCGAGACAGAGCCGATCAGACGCACCCTCCACTTCAATGGGGAACACTATATTCACTTCTTACCTTTTAAGAGCTCGCTTTTGAGCTACATCCATTATCTTCAAATTTGCATATATTAAATTTTGTAGTTCTGTGGAGTAAGAAGGTGATGAGAATGCAACAACACTAGTACTGCTAATACTCTAACTGCTCGTTAGCACAAACGCTATTAAAGCATGATATTGTTATGATACAATAAAGTTTCATACATACTTACCTGGCAGATATATACATAGCTAAGACTCCGTCGTCCCCGACAGAAATTCAAATTTCGCGCCACTCGCTACAGGTAGGTCAGGTGATCTACCGGCCTGCCCTGGGCGGCAGGACTAGGAACCATTCCCGTTTTCTACTCATATATTTTTCTCTTCCACCTGTCTCCTTGCGGGGAGGCTGGGTGGGCCCTAATCATATATATCTGCCAGGTAAGTATGTATGAAACTTTATTGTATCATAACAATATAATTTTCATACAATCCACTTACCTGTCAGATATATACATAGCTGATTGGCACCCTTCGGTGGAGGGTAAGAGACAGCTACTTCTGGAATAGACAGGTAATCAACATATGTTGTAGGTATAAATAAAAAACCTTGGTTCCTACCTGATAGGTGGTAGACTTCGTGGGTGTTTTTGCCCGTAGTCTGCATCACCTCAAGAAACTTTAGCGAGATATGTGATCTATGGCCAAGAATTCTTGTGGGTCTGCCGAAGGGTCTTATCCACTTACTCGGCAGAGCCTGAAAGGACTTTGTCAATGGGTGCTGATCCACTTATATGACAACACACCTTATTAAGGAGCACACAACCAATCCCGACCACCTGATCCTAACCACCATGTTAGTAATAAAAATTGCTCCGAGTTATCCCCAAACTCTTCGCAACAACCGTAACTCAAACCAAATTGCACACGCACACAATAATTTTTCAAAAAAAAAAAATTTATGATACTCATCTAATAAAAGATATCACAAGAGTTCCTTACTGAACGGAAGTGACTGTCGCCTGTGCGGCATCTGCACTTGTTCAGCAGAAAGTCTAGAACATATCTATTAGACTTATGTAGTAATTAAGGATTGGTTGTTAGCTCCTGTACCCAGGATTGTGCCCGCAGACACAAAAGGACCTAAAGAAAAACATTTTTCATAGGTCACACGAACGTCCTTCAAATAGTGAGAAGCAAACACAGAATTACATCTCCAATATGTCGCTTCCAAGATATTCTTAAGTGACATATTTCTCTGAAAAGAGAGACACGTAGCCACTGCTCTCACTTCATGAGCTCTTACTCTCAGGAGTTTGAAAGAATCATCCATGCAAGCCTTATGAGCGTCCGTAATGACGTTCCTGACAAAAAAGGCTAAAGCATTCTTAGACATAGGTCTTGATGGATCCTTCACCGAGCACCAAAGACCTTGTCTAGAACCTCCCAACTGTTTCTTTTTCTGTATGTAAAACTTTAACGCCCTTACTGGGCAAAGAGACCTCTCCGGTTCCCTGCCGACGAGACCCGATAAGCCTTTTACTTCGAAGTTTCTCGGCCAGGGATTCGAAGGATTTTCATTCTTCGCCAAGAAAAGTTCTTTGAAGGAACAGATGGCTGAATCTAGATTGAAACCCACTTTATCACTAAGGGCGTGCAGCTCACTAACTCTTTTCGCCGTCGCCAGTGACAAAAGAAATAAAACATTTTTGTTTTCTCGTTATGTCACGAAACGAGGCCAAATGCAGGGGTTCAAATCTCGCTGATGACAAGAACTTAAGTACCACGTCTAGATTCCAGTTAGGGGGAGAAGTAATCTTAGACTTCTTTGGTGTCAAAAAGATCTAATCAGATCATGTAGATCTTTATCGTTTCCCAAATCTAGGCCTCTATTCCTAAAGACGGCCGAAAGCATACTCCTATAGCCCTTTATCGTGGCTACGGAGAGACGCGATTCTTCTCTCAAAAATAACAGAAAATCAGCGATTTCTGTTATAGAGGTACTGGAGGAGGACAACTTCTTCAACTTACACCACCTTCTAAAAACTTCCCACTTCGATTGGTAAACACGGATAGTGGAAGTTCTCCGGGCTCTACCGATCGAGCTTGCTGCTTTGCTAGAAAAGCCTCTCGCTCTGACAAGTCTTTCGATAGTCGAAAGGCAGTCAGAGCGAGAGCGGGGAGGTTTTGATGAAACCTCTCGAAGTGTGGTTGTCTGAGAAGATCCTTCCTTTGTGGAAGGGATCTGGGGAAGTCTACCATCCACTCCAGCACCTCTGGGAACCACTCTTGAGCTGGCCAAAAGGGGGCTATCAGGGTCATTTTTGTCCCCTTTGAAGTCACAAACTTCCTGAGCACTTGCCCCAGAATCTTGAATGGGGGAAATGCGTAAACGTCTACATGAGACCCATCTAGCAGGAAGGCGTCTACTGTTAGAGCTCTGGGGTCTTCTACTACTGAACAGAAGACTTCCAGTCTTTTTGAGAGGAACGTGGCAAAGAGGTCGACATGAGGAGTCCCCCAAAGAGACCAGAGATTCCGGCAAACTTCTGAGTGGAGGGTCCATTCGGTATGAAGGACCTGGTTCCTCCTGCCAGCCTGTCTGCTCTCACGTTCCTTACTCCCACCTGAATAAACCTCGTCAACAGAGAGATGTTCCTTTGCGATGTCCCACAAACAGCAGGTCTCTTGCGAGCTCGTAAAGGGGCATCGAGTGAGTACCCTCCTTGCTTTCGAATGTATGCAAGGGCGGTTGTATTGGTCCGCATTCACTTGTACTATCTGTTCCTCACTAAAGTTCGAAGCTCTTTAGGGCTAGGTGTACGGCAAACAGCTCTTTGCAGTTTATGTGCCAGGACACTTGAAGAGCATTCCAAGTGCCTGACACCTCTCTCTTTCCCAAGGTTGCTCCCCAACCTTTTCCGACGCGTCGGAAACAATACAAGGTTTGGGTTCTGTGTTTCTAGGGAAAGTACCCTTGTTTTCCTTCAGTGGGAGTAACCACCATTCTAAATGGCGTTTCATCAGAACTGGAATGGGAAAAAAAACTGTCCGAGAGAAGCCCTGTCTTCATGTTCCCACGATCTTCTGAGGAAGAACTGAAGCGGACGGAGATGAAGTCTTCCTAGAGGAAAGAACTGTTCGAGCGAGGAAAGAGTCCCTAATAGGCTCAAACCATTCCCTCGCTGAAGTACGTTCCTTCCTTAGGAAGAGAGAGACTTTTTCTAAACCTCTCGTTAGTCTCTCTTGAGAAGGAAATACTCGAAAACCCCGAGAATCCATCCGAAATCCCCAGATAGACCAAGTTCTGGCTGGGGTGGGGATCAGTTGGGACTTCGAGGTTCACGAGTAATCCTAAGGTCTTTATCAGGTTTAGTGTCACAGTCAGGTCCTCCAAACACTGTTTCTCTGACTTTGCTCTGATGAGCCAGTCGTCTAGGTACAGAGATATACTGATTCCTTTCAGGTGAAGCCATCTCGCCACATTTTTCATAAGGCTCGTGAAAACCTGAGGCGCCGTAGACAGGCCGAAACACAAGGCTCTGAATTGGAAGATCCTTCCCCCCGTCATGAAACGGAGGTACTTCTTCGACGAAGGATGGATCGGGACGTGAAAATAGGCATCCTGGAGATCCAGAGACACCATCCAATCCCCTTGGCGAAGAGCCGCAAGGACTGATGCAGAGGTCTCCATGGAGAACTTCTGTTTCTGAACAAACTTGTTCAGAGCGCTGACATCCAGAACTGGTCTCCAGCCCCCCGAGGCTTTCGCAACCAAGAAAAGACTATTGTAAAACCCTGCCCTGGGGAGCTTTGATCAGCACTAGCTCTATAGCTCTCTTGTCCCACATCTGATCCACCATTTGTTGAAGAGTATCTTTCAACACAGGGGTCCTTGTAATTGGCGGACAATTCCCGCGGAGTTGACGTCAGGGGAGGATTGTCCAGGAAAGGAATGAGGTATCCCTTCTGTAGAAACAGACATAGACCAAGCTCTGTATCTATGAGAGTCCAGGCTTCCGCAAATCCCCGGAGCCTGGCACCTACTGGTGTTTGGAGGAGCGTCACTTCACTTTCCCCTTTTAAAGGGACGGAAAGAGGCTCTACCTCTCTTCTCAGTCGCCTTTCTTTTAGCGGTAACTCTAGCGGGAGGGCCTCCTCGAAAGGGCCGAACAGGCGTAGACACCTTTCTTGTCTCCCACCATCACTGGTCTCTTCTTCCTGGAAGATTGCAGGAGAAGATTCTGTGTTGCTTTCTCCGTCAGAGAACGGGAAATGTCCCTCACCAACTGTGAAGGGAACAGAAAGTCAGACCTGGGAGCGAATAACAAGGCTGCCCTTTGCGAATGGGATACCGCTTTTGTCAAGAAAGCGCTAAAAACAGATCTCTTCTTCAAGAGACCTGCTCCAAATAAGGAAGAAACTTCCCCTGAGCCATCCTGTACCGCCTTGTCAATACAGGACAAAATTGCAAGGAGTACGTCCGGATCGAGTCCTTCCGAGGCATGAGCCTTCTTGGACATCACCCCAAGGGACCAATCTAGGAAGTTGAAGACTTCTAAAAGTGTGAAAAGTCCCTTGAGGAGATGATCCAACTCTGAAAGACCCCAAGTAATCTTCGCAGTATGAAGGCTATGTCTCCTGGATGCATCTACCAGACTGGAAAAGTCAGCTTCAGCCGAAGCTGGGAGAGTGAGTCCCATATTCTCCCCAGTCTGGTACCAAATACCTCTCTTGCCCGTAAGTCTAGCGGGAGGCATGCAAAACACCGTCCTGACTAGGCTCCTTCTTGGTTAGTATCCAGCTATCCAGCGACCTGAAGAGCTCTCTTCATAGAAATCGTCGGCCTCATCTTCAAGAAAGCCGACGACTTCGGCGTCTTAGAGCATGAAAAAAAGTGAACGAGGCGAAGGAGGAGCGGCAGGGATCAATGCATCTCCGTATTCCTGGAGGAGGAGAGCTGTCAAAACTTTGTAGTTAGACAGCCCTTCTCTGCCGTGAGTCTCGTCTTCTGAGTCCTCTTCCAATATCGGATCAGAAGGAGAAGTCACTTCCCCGTTCCGGGTCTCCTGCCCAATAACTCTCTCTACGGGAGACAAACTCCTAATAGGAGAGGGGCTAAGAGAGTGTATAGCGCTCCTCTCTGCTGGCTGGCGCCTCGCGCCTGGCTGGCGCCTCGCGCCTGGCTGGCGCCTCGCTCCTGCTGACTCCTCGCGCTTGGCTGGCGCCTCGCGCCTGACTGATGCCTCGCGCCTCTCTAAACTCTCGCGCCTGACTGACGCCTCGCGCCTTTCTGGTGCCATATCCTTGTATGGATGATGCTTGTCTGGTGCCTCGCGCCTGGCTGAATCCTCGCGCCTGGCTGCTTCCTCGCGCTCGGCTGACGCTGCTGGTCTGGCAGACGTATCACGTCTGGAAATATCCTCGCGCCTGTAAAGCGTTTCTCGCTTGTCTGGCGCTTTAATCCTATAAGACGCTTCTCGTCTGTAGGAAACCTCGCGCTTGACTGGCGCCTCGCGCTTGTTCTGGCGATTTCAAAACCGTCCAAAAGAGTCTCTATCAGAGTAGATCTCAAACCGCCTCACGTCCCACAGGAGCCTCACTCCTGGCGGGGGAGAAGGAAGACGAGACTTCTTGACAGGAAGCCTCACGTCTTTCTTACGAGGGGAATCCTTCGAAAGGACTCCTACCAAGGCGGATAACTGTTCTTGCACAGCCAAAATGATCCTCTTGGAAGCCTCTCCGGCGTCTTCTTGAACGGAGAGGGAGAGCCTCGAAGGAGTTTTGTCCAAACCATGGGACGTCAAAAACCCTCTTAGCCTTCTTTGATCGAAGGAGGCGCTTCTTCCGAAAAGCGTTCGGGGCTAGAATCCAACACAGGATCTTTTCCAGTGCCTTTTCAGGGGCCTGGACAAGTCCGAATCCTTCCACCCTCGTTTAGGAGAGGGAGAAGCGGACGAAGAGAAGCACTCTTGAGGACGCTTTTTCCTATAGCAGTCCTGAGCAGTCTGTCTATTTACAGAGCCTGCTGAAGGGAGGGCGCCTGACCGGGGGGAATTCTCCACAACCTCCGTACGGCTTTCGACTTTCCTTTCTCCTCTGGGCTTGGGAGCTTGGAAGAGGTCTAGGCCTGGGAGCGTCGCAGAGACGGTCAGACGCCCCCTCCACAACACTGGGGACACTCACTTCACTATAATAGTCACTTTCACAATCCTTACCTTTCATGGCAGCCATTTTGGATTCATCCTGTGAAGAGTAGCTTTCAGTTCAGCAATTTCCGAGGCCGAATCTGAATGTAAAGCCAGTGAGGGCCCTGATACAGAATTAGAATCAAATGCATAGTTAAGGGAAGAGTTAGAATCATTAAAAGGCTCAATAGGCCTTGTACTACTACCCGCAATCTTAGATGCAGCCCTTCTGACTCTATCCCTTTCTAACTTCTTCAAGTAAGAAGTTAGAGTCTTCCATTCCTCAACATTCAACCTCTCACACTCATGACAGGTGTTAGAAATAGAACAATCAAAACCTCTACATTTGCGACATACAGTGTGAGGATCAACGAAGCCTTCGGTATCCTCACCTTGCAGCCTACATTCACACACTACTCACACAACCACTTGAATCAGACATTCTTGAAGAAAAATCAAAAGCAAGTCAAATCCGGTCCACAGTAGCGAATGCCAAAACAACAAGCGATCCAGGTACGTCACCAAAAGTCCACAAAAAGATGATCAATTGTCTAGAAAAGCGAATTCCAGTCAGGAGGTGGCAGCAACAATGTTGATACCACCGGCGACAGAAAATATATGCGTAGAAAACGGGAATGGTTCCTAGTCCTGCTGCCCAGGGCAGGCCGGTATGATCAACCTGACCTACCTGTAGCGAGTGGCGCGAAATTTGAATTTCTGTCGGGGACGACGGAGTCTTAGCTATGTATATATCTGACAGGTAAGTGGATTGTATGAAATTATAAAGTAAGCATATCTAGTTTACGTATATGCTTTTCTGACTTCCTAAAGTAGGAAATTAGAGTTTAATATTTCCTCAATAAAGTTGTAACCTTTATTACATGTAATAATGAATAAATATTAATAATTCCCTTTATTGCAAACTATGTGAGTGTCTACCGATAATTTCGGTAGTTTCACTTAGTATTTTCTTCGAAATTTCGAAGCGAAATTCATTAAAAAGTTAATAAAAGCGTATGCCGAACCAAAGACCCAGTACTTCCCTGCAAAAGACAGCCCAGAAGATCGATGGCGATGAAACACGAAAATCAAATCAGGAGGAACCGTAAACGTATGTTTACATTCCAAACGATAGAGAAAATCTGGTTCTAGAAGGTATGGTTCCTATTCCTGACACCCAGCGGCGGGGCGGTAGATCACCTGACCTACCTACCTGTAGCGTGTGCCGCGAAATTCGAATTTCTATCGGGGACGACGGAGTCTATAGCTAAGTATATATCTGACAGGGAAGTTGAATGTATGAAAACATGATTTTATAATAAAAATGTCATTTTTACGTATACAACTTGCCTGGTAGTTACATATAGCTGATTGGCACCTTTAGGAGGTGGGTCAGTGACAGCTAACTACTGCTTAACAGAATTCAATAAGAAGACTGAAATAGTTCCTTACCTGCTAAGGTAGCTGATTTAGCGATTATACTGCCTCTGTAATCCACTAACCTTAGAGCAACAGGAGGGTGTATGGACCTGGTCGTTGGTTGCTTACAGGAGTGCATGTCAACCAGGGCGTGACCTGTATGTGACACGACATCCATAATGCCCCTTCTCTGGGCACAGTACCACAATGAAGAAATAACGAGGGATCACGTAACCCCAGACGATTAAAAACTAACCTAAAAACACACTTCATCTTTACACTAATTTGACTGAGGAGAACTCTAATAGCCTCCGTTCTCTCAGGCAACCGTAAAAACCATGCCACCACAATAATAAAAGTAAGGAAGGAATGACTTCCTACGTTTCCTCCCACAACACTGTGCCAGTAACTACAAAGGGACCTAAGGTACTGCAATTTTCAAAAGTCGTTTGCATGTCACTGAGGTAAAATACTGAGGTATGTAGACCTGGAGTATCGCCTCTAGAGACAGGTTCTTTTTATATGCTAGAGAAGTCGCAACTGCTCTCACTTCATGCGCCTTTACTCTCGCCATGGTTGTTTCTCTCTCTTGCAGATGCGTGTGCGCCCCTGTAATTAAGTCCCTTAAAAAGAATGACATAGCATTCTTGGAAAAGGGCCTTGATGGATCCTTGACCTTACAAGACGGCCTCTGACTGTCTTGGTGCTTTTGTTTTTTAAATAATATTTAAGCGCCCTCACTGGGTAGAGGAGTCTCTCCTGTTCCTTTCCCACTAAATCCGTAAGGTTTCGAATATCAAATGAGCGCAGCCATGGCCGAGAAGGATCCTCATTCTCAGCTACGAAGTTTAAAATGAAGGAACATACTGCTTTTCCTTCCGCAAAGCCAATTCTTTTGTCTAATGCTTGCAGTTTGCTGACTCTTTTAGCTGTAGAGAGCACAACCAGAAAAATGATATTGTCATGATACAATAAAGTTTTATACATACTTACCTGGCAGATATATACTTAGCTATTGACTCCGTCGTCCTCGACAGAAATTCGAATTTCACAGCACACGCTACAGGTAGGTCAGTGATCTACCGGCCCACTGCTGGGTGGCAGGAATAGGAACCATTCCATTTTCTATCAGATTTCTCTTCCACCTGTCTCCTGAGGGGAGGCTGGGTGGGCCATTTAATTGTATATATCTGCCAGGTAAGTATGTATAAAACTTTATTGTATCATGACAATATCATTTTTATACATTCAACTTCCCTGGCAGATATATACTTAGCTGATTGGCACCTTTGGCGAAGGGTAAGAGACAGCTAATTACTGAATAGACAGGTAAACAACATACGTTGTAGGTAATAAATAAATAAAACCTTGGTTCCTATCTGTATAGACGGAGGGTTGACTTCCCAGCTATTGCTTAGGAGTCTGCTTCGTCTCAAGAGCCTCAGTGAGGATGTGACCTATGGCTAAGAGTTCTTGTAGGTCTGTCAATGGGGTCTTATCCACTTACTCGACAGAACCTAATGGCCTTTGTCAATGGGGTCTAATCCACTTACATGACAATACACCTATGCCTAGTGGCATAATTAAGGAGCACAACACCGGTCCCGATCACCTGATCCTAACACGAGGGTTAGTGCTTAATTTGAAAAGAGTTATCCCCAAACTCCTTTCAAACAACCCAAAGAAAAAAACACTACGTTAAATAAAATTAACTCACTTGTTAAGGATCAGTGTCGGCTCCCTATCCCAGCAACATATCCACAGACACGTATAAACCAAGAGAGAAGGATCTCTCGTAGTTTAACTTAACATCCTTCGCGTAATGGGAAGTCAACACAGAGTTGCATCTCCCGTATGTGACAGCTAATATGTCCTTTATGACATATTGTTATGGAAAGAACAAGAATTCGCAAAAGCTAGCACTTCATGCGCTTTTAATTCTCAGCTGTTTGAAGGAATCATTAAGTCACTTATGAAGTGCTTTAGACATCACACTTGTCTCAAAGAAGACCAGGGTGTTCTTTGATATGGATCTCTTCTGGATGAAGCCTGGAGCCTGTCTGGTGCCTCGCGCCTGGCTGGCTCCTCGCACCTGTCTGGCGCTTGTGGCTCTTCCGGACGCATTGCGCCAGGCTGGCTCCTCTGGAGCTTCTGGCGCATTGCGCCTGGCTGTCGCTTCTGGCCCTTCTGGCGCACTGTGCCAGGCTGGCGCTTTTTTGGTGCCTGGCGCCTGGCTGGCGCTAGTAACGCCTGGCTGGCTCCTCCACACTTGCTGGAGCTTCGAGCTTGGTATAGTCTCGAGGCTGTCTGGCGATGTCCACATCGGACACTCTTATCTGTCCGATTTGTTCGCCTCTGGCGTATTTGCGCCAGGTTGGAGGCCCACTCCTTCTCCGCATCAGACCATGACAGTGTTCCTTGAAACTGTCCGCCTCTGGCGTTTTTTGCCTGTTTTGGCATTTGGCGCCTGGCTGGCGCTACATTGTCCGAAAGTCCTGAACAACCACATAGTTTATCAGGAGACTGGAGAAGGGTGGAAGAAATACTTCCCCTTTGAGCTTTTGGCCTCTGGCAAGGGGAGGTGATTGTAGTCAGCTACATCCAGTAGACGACAGTATATCTAACAGTACGAGAGAGAAGAGTCTTCCTCCGAGGAGGATCCTTCGTGAGCACTTCCGTTGCTAACGAGATCTCTTCTTCAATGTTGATGAGGTTTCTCGTTGCAGAATCTTCCCTATCCATGCCCGAAGGAAGGGAAGGATTCTGGAAGTTGAAGGAGACTCCGAGCTGAAATTGGGCGGAACCTTGATTTCTTAGCTCTTATTGTATCCCTCTGAATACCTTCTGGGAAGCATTTCGAGCCCTCATCGCACCCCAAAGACTCTGTAGGCAAATGTTTAAACCATCTCTTCTTCTGTAGATGAAAACGTAAGTACCCTGCCTGGACAACGAAACTTCTATCTGAAAGCGTTGAGTCAGGAATAGAGGGTTTTAGTTCTTTTGCCAGACATACTATGCTGGCAAGAACCCATTGCCGAGTCTCCATTGAATCTGATGCGAGATTCCAATGCACAAAAAATTCACTTGTCTTCTTGGTCGTTTAGGGCCAAGAGAAACAAAGAATTCCCTCATAAAAATTTCTCAAAGAAGTTTGATGAGGAGCAGTTCCATCTTGTCGGAACACGGAATCTGTGGCCACAAAAAGATCCCATTCAAAGTACATGATATCCTACTCTTGTCGTATTGAGGTATCGTATAAGATCCCGAAGATCTTAATCCTCTGCTATCTCTAATTCCCCTTGTAGAGACAGAGTATAGCCTTTTACTGCGTTCTTTGATAGCAGATATATACAAAGGTGATTCTTCCCTCTGAAAGGGAAGAAAAAACCACTATGTGGTTCACAGAGGCATCGGAAGAGGACAGTTTCCTCATTCTATCTAGCACGATCTGCAGCAATTCTATGTCTTGGCCATGACTATTGTCATTTACCTTGAAAAATCCTCTCATTCATGTCCACTTCTGGTCAGTCTGCATGCGGACAGACTCAGAGTGGAGAGGTTGTTAAGGTCCATTTATAATAGATGCTGATAGAATATCCAGACTCTCTTGGAAAAAACCTTACAAATCATGCTGTGAGAAGAACGTGACCTCTGTAAATCCAACCTCTCTAAGGCCAAAATGAGGCATAAAGTATAATCCTATCTTCCTTTGACGCCCATTTATCTTAATATCTGTTAAGAATTTATATATCTAGGGGAAAAAAGACTAAAGTTTATTCCCCTTTTAAACTAAAAATGGCGTATATTGCTACCTCTCTTGGTTCGAGAATAAGGAAGCAGTCTAGAGGAAGCCTGTTCGTCTTCCACCTTGCGAAGAGATCTATGAAGAAGACATCTCGCAGGTTTCCACAACTCTCTTTCCAACTAAGATTAGACATAAGTCAATAATTATATCGTCAATCGAGAAGGTTCTCACGGACGTGCAACATCGTGCAGCAAACCTCTTAAGGATCATTACGTTCCGTGTCTGTGTTCCAAACAGGTTCTCTCTTGTTAACGCGAACAGAGGCGAAAAAAGAGATTCTCGATGCTCCTTGAGATATGAGAGAGCTGTGGAATTAGTCAAATTGATTTGAAAAAATCATTTCGTCCCTCCTTGGATCGAACACTCCAGTTAGACGGGGAATGAAATCAGGAACGAACCGTGACGTTACCGAGCCTGCTGTCAGAGAGGCTACTGAACCCTTCGGTTAACACTTGGCTATATCGAGAAATTATCAAGTCCAATAATTTTTTCTTGCAATTCTAAAGACTATGTGCCAGAACTTCTGTACCTCTGTCTTGGTACGCGGCACCCTCTCGTATGTCTGCTTTTCTAAAGCCCCAGCTGTTGAGTTCTAGAGGATCTGTCAACTGGGACGTGACCACAATGCAACTAGATCCTACATACAGACATCGAATTCGGGTAATGCATTCCTAGAGATGCCAGCAAGGACGTGACCTGTGTAGCTGGTGCTCTCTAATGAACTGTCACGGGGAGCGTGACCACAATGTGACAGATCATATAGGTGTTGTTTAGACACCAAATACTGTTTATGCTTCACTAGAGTTGCCAGCAAGGACGTGACCTATGTAGCTGGTGCGCTCTAGATGATTTGTCAACTGGGACGTGACCACAATGTGACAAAACCATTTTACCCTACTATGAGGGTGAAGCAAAAACATTACCATTATTTCCATTTTTGGTAGGAAAAAACTTTACAAGCGTAAAATAGTCCATTCAGGGAAACAAAATTCTGTCCAAAGAAAAATGGTTCCCATCAGACTCCTCCATCTTCTCACTAAGCATGTTCTCTAATAAGCTATGCTTTCGTAAGCATGAGAGCATTATATAATATAGTGCTCTGCCACGTTAGAATCCTCTATTATTCTCTTACGTTGCGGTAAACAGCATTGAAAGGTTGCAATATCTTCCTTATTGAAAGCTTCTTAGCAAACACGCAGACAATGTTTATTCATGTTTGCCTACAAATCCCCTCAATCCGAGGCAAAGTCCGTGATTGTAGGGGAGAGATACGGTAAGCCAGTCAATCCTGTAGGAGAGAGAGATGTAACCGACCGATCATGACCGAGAACTAGATGCTACTGTGTTGGTCTAAGCGATAGCGGTGAGCAGGCTCCATTCGCAGTCTCGCCTTATTCTTCTGAGTTGCAACTACTCCATTTCAAATGACGGAATATGATAAAATTATTATAGAGCCCCAGGAAGCTTCTCACTATGTAATGCATATTTAAGTGAAACAAGACTTCGCAAAATCCAGAAGCTGAGTCGGTGTTCTCTTAACAATCCCTTTAAGCGTAGTCCTTACCTAGGAAACTCCTGGAAGGATACAGGTAATTCGGTTGCTAACCATAGAGGAAACTACGGTATGTGCATATGACTTGACCATACAGTAGTCTTATACAGCAAATTCTCTACTACATTCTTTCCTCTCCGAGGCAGAGAGAGAATGGAAAAATTTACTATCTTCCTTCTTTTCGTCAATAGAACGAATTAGTATTAGGCGAAGGAGATCCCAAGTGAGAACCGCGGATCGAAGAGAATCTCTCGAGCTTCCTTTCTCTTGGACATAAGACTTAAAGGACGTATTCTATGCGTCTACTACTTGGAAGAGCCTCTAATCAATTAATGAGAGCTCCTCCTAATCTTGTCCAAGGGAGCTTATATGCTTACGCGATAAGATGTATCGAGATCTTTGTCAATGAGAAATAATCCATTAAGATACAAAGAGTATACATTTTTTGTCAATTATGTGTTATGCACTTATTTGACAATATGTTTAATATTTCCTAAGGAAGGAAGTTAATCCAGAACTCGTTAAGTTTTCGTGATTTCCCCACAGAAATCGCGGATTCCTGTTTATATAGTATTGAGCTTACGGAAGGAAGATTGATGTTCCCTTTCCGCAGTCATTCCCCAACGCCGAATAGACGAGATTCTTATAAGAAAAAACTCCCATAGCTCTTGCCTCGTCATAATGAGGGAAGAGTATGAATGAATGAGAGAGTCCACGCTGAGAGGAACTGCCTGTTACAGCAGTCATCTGAATATTGGAGAAGGGCTTCTCTCAGTATCAGAATCATTCTGACAAAAGCGACGGCCGCCTGTGCGACATCTTGCGCCTTTGCCTGGAGAAGGCTGATCCTGATAAAAAACTAAAGAGAAGAACTCTAGGAAGGCGATTCGCGCCTGGCAGTGTCTGTCTCTGGAAAGTTCCGCACGCCTGGAATGTTTCCGCGCGTCTTGAAGGCGACTCTCGCCTGGAACGTTCCACTTGTGTGGAAGGTTCCGTGCGTCTGGAAAGTTCCGCGTGGAATTCCGCGCGCATTGGACAGTGTCACCTGTCCGCGTTGTCCACATCTGGCGCTTGACGCTGTCCGCGTACGACACTTTGCCTGTCCAGAGAGTGCGCGTCTGGCACTTGGCGCCCGGCTGGAGTACCGTACGATACTTTTTTTTTTTTTTTCCCGTCAGGATGGTCGTGCCGCCTTGCTTTTTCCCCTCCGGGCTGTCCGCATCTGGCGCCTGGCTGGCGCTGTTTGCTTCGGACACTCGATGCTGTCCGCGTCGGACACTAGCTCTGTCCGCACCTCTGGTTGTCCGCCTAGGACAATAGACGTTTGTCCGAGTTGTTTTCCGCATCTTCAAAATTCAAACATGTATGTAAGATGACGAATCGGACTCTAAGACGCACTCTTTGAGGATGCCTTTCCAATGGCGATCCTTGGCAGTCTGGAACGTTACTACAGATCCTGCCGAGGGGACGCCTGACCGGTGGGGATTCTCTGATACCTCCGTACGGCTTTCGACATTCCTTCTCCCCTGGGCCTGGGAGCTTGGAAGAGGCCTAGGCCTGGGAGCGAGACAGAGCCGATCAGACGCACCCGCCAATGTACTGGGAACACTATAATCACTTCTTACCTTTTAGTAGCTTGCATTTTGAGCTACATCCCTTTATCTTCAAATTGCAACTATGGATTGTAGTTTCTGTGAAGTAAGAAGGTGATGAGGATGCAACACTACTAGTACTGTTAATACTCTAACTGCTCGTTAGTACGAGAGCTATTAAAACTTCTAAAGGAAGCGTAAGTAGTTCTGAGCTTTTCTGACTTCCTAAAGTAGGAAGTTAGATTTTATAGTTCCTCAATCAAATTCTCACACTTATTACACGTATTAATGAATAAATATTAATATTTCCCTTTCTTGCAAACTATGTGATTGTCTACCGAAAATTTCGGTAGTTACACGTCATAAATTCTTCGAAATTTTCGAAGCTAATTTCATTAAAAAGTTAATAAAAGCGTATGCCGAACCAAAGATCCAGTACTTCCCTGCAAAAGACAGCCCAGAAGATCGATGGTGATGAAAAACGAAAATCAAGTCAGGAGGTACCGCAAACTTATGTTTACAATACGGGCGACAGAGAAAATCTGGTTCTAGAACGGTAATGGTTCCTATTCGGTAGATCACCTGACCTACCTGCAGCGTGTGCACGAATTTCGAATTTCTGTCGGGGACGACCGAGTCTATAGCTAAGTATATATCTGCCGGGAAAGTTGCATGTACAAAAATAAAATTTTCAACAAATTGTTATTTGTTCCGATACGAATACAAACCATCGGTCCTTTAAATAGGAAGACTCACTTCTTGGTGGGAGGAATCTGAGTCAATGAGCAGACTGGTGTTCGTCCACCTTGGTTCCCTCCCTGGTCGTAAGGGCAGAGGGAGGGATCCTAGCCTCTGCCCAATGATCTGGGTATGTACCGCAGGATCCCCCCCCCCTAGTTGGGGAAAGTGGTGGATAATCGCTGCTATCCCTAATGAAAGGGGTAGAATGGGGCTCGGGTGAGTAGCTCACCTGCATCGGTCTCCTGTTCCAGCGTAGTGATGACCGCGTCCCTCTGCCCACAGGTAGAGGGGGAGAAAAAGTGGGGAAGAGAAGCCAGTCACACACTCATTTCACTCATCCCATCATGTAGTCCCACACAAAGGATGCGATGCTGTTCTGTCCACTCGGGTACTGGGTAAAGTTATAAAAACTTGTTGAGTGCAGCCACCACGGTCCCAAGGAAAAAATTGGGTCCAAAGACCTGTGGGCTATATCCCAAAGGTAGGAGGAGTGAAGGTAGTCTGGTTGGCCCAGACACCTGCCTTCAGGACCCGCGCCACAGAGAAGTTCTTGCGGAACGCCAAGGGAAGGACCAATACCTCTGACTTCGTGGGCTCTCGGACGAAGGGTACGGATGTTGTCGCTACCATCAGCCTCGTATGCCCTCCTGATCACCTCACAAAGCCAGAAAGAAAGTGTGTTCTTGGACACTTCTTTCTTGGTCACCCCGGTGCTAACGAAGTGGCGTCGACATTCAAGCCTGAGGTGCCGAGTTCTCTTCAGATAGCGCCGTAGCGCCCTCACAGGACAAAGCAGCATTTCATCCGCATTGTTGTCGGTGAAGTCCAGTAGGGAGGGGATCGTGAATGACAGGGACCGAAGGATTCTGAGTCTTCGCTACGAAGTTCGGAACGAAATCGAGAATCGAGCGTCACAGATCCCCATCCCCTGGTATGCTTGACGTTGAAGGATAAGCCATGAAGTTCCCTTACTCTCTTCGCCGATGCCAGGGCCAGCAAGAAGAGGGTCTTGAGGGTCAGATCCCTGTCTGACGACTCTCAGAGTGGCTCAAAGGGTCTTCGAGTCAGACTCCTAAGGACGAGAGTCACATCCCACCCCGGGGGCCTGAGTTCCCTGGGTGGGCAAGAACTCTCGAAGCTCCTTATTAGCAGGGAGATCTCGAACAAGTTCAAGATATCCACTCCCCTCAGCTTCAGGACTAGGGCCAGGGCGGCCCTGTATCCTTTGACTGTGGGGACGGAGAGGAGCTTCTCTCGACGAAGGAGACGAGGAAAACAAATCCGCTACCTGCTGAAAAGTGGCTCTGAGAGGAGATAGACCCTGTCTACGACACCAACCACAGAAGACGGCCCACTTTCCCTGGTACACAGCTGCAGAGGACTGTCTGATGTACCCAGCCATCTCTGTTGCTGCTCGGCGAGCAAAGCCTCTCGCTCGCAAGAGATGGTGGATAACAGCCAAGCCGTGAAGATGAAGGGACTGGACTGACTGGTGGTACCATTCACAGTGTGGCTGGACGAGAAGGTTGTGCTAAGGGGGAATCTCTCTCAGTGCTCCTGCAAGAAGAGCCAGCAGGTCTGGATATCAGCCACCAGATCATCTGGATATCGGGGTGACCAGTAACTTGGCTGATCACCTTGCGAATCAGACAGAACGGGGGAAAGGCGTAAACGAAAAGGTTGTCCCACAGGTGTTGAAGAGCGTCCTCTGCAGCTGCCCATGGGTCCGGCACAGCCGAGTAGAAAACCTGAAGTTTCGTGTTGTGCCGGGTGGCAAACAGATCCACGACTGGACACCCCCACAGGTTGAAGAGCCTTTCCGCCACGTCTGAGTGTAGGGACCATTCGCTCCCTATCACCTGATCCCGGCGGCTGAGCTTGTCTGCTACTAACATTCCTCTTGCCTGGAATGTAGCGGGCTGACAGCTCTACCAATTGAGCCACGGCCCACTCGTGACACCTGCAACGTCAACTGGTGCAACGGGAGGGACATAGGCCCCCCTGTTTGTTGACGTATGCCACTACCGTGGTGTTGTCGCACATCTGCCCCATCAGGCGGTCCTGGAACTCTTGGTGAGCGAGGAACGCTGCCTTGAGCTCCAGGACGTTGATGTGAAGGTGCTTGTCGTGATGATCCCAACACTCCTGCAGCCAGCAACTCCTCCCAGGTGTGCGCCCCATCCCTCGGGTTGGACGCGTCTGAAAAACAGCATTATCTCCCGGGGGGGGGGGGGGGGGGGGGGGGGGAGTGGGCCGGAGGGCGGCACTCTTTCTTACAAGGTTTCCTGTTGTCCCAGCCACCAGGCTAAGGGTCCTGCCTCACCTCCTCCGTGAGGGACACGGAGAAGTACGGCGGGTCTCTTGCCTGTGACCAACTCTCCTTTAGTCTCCACTGGAGAGACCACAGGTGAAGATGCCCGTGAGGGACTAACTTCTCGAGTGACGACAGGTGGCTGATCACGACTTGCCACTGCTGAGCTGGCTGTTCCTGCCGAGACAGGAACTGGTAGGCTGCCTGCCTCCCTGAATCTGCTGATCCGCGAGTCTGCGGGGAAGACTCGTCCTACTACCGCATCGATCAGCATACCCAGGTACTTCATCCTCTGCTTGGGCTTGAGATCTGACTTCTCGAAGTTCACCACGATCCCCAGATTGCGGCAGAACTTGAGGAGTCGATCCCTGTCCCACGTTAGCAACTACCGAGTTGGAATCTCGCCAGAACTAACCAGTCATCAAGATACCTCAAGAGACGTATCCCTGACGAGTGGGTCCAAGCAGACACCAGAGTGAAAACACTCGTGAACAACCTGTGGGGCGGTTGAGAGACCGAAACCAAGTGCCTTGACAATTGGTTACACCAACCGTCCCGTCGAGGATGAGCGGAGGTACTTCCTGGAGGACTGATGAACGGGTATACTGGAAAATATGACAATTTGTCCAAAATTGCATTTTTCCTCTAATACAAAACCTGAGGTCCTTTTACAATAGGAAGGTACTAGCGGCAGCTGGATAGGTCGTAAGCCTTTCGAACAAGGGGTTCGTAGTTAACTGCTTGTTCCGAACAGGCGCGCGCGCGCGCGACTGGGAGGTACACAAATCACTTTTGCTTTTTGGCCCAAAGCAAAAACTGCAGAGTGAGGGGTGGCATGAGGTGGGACTATGTGTAAAAGGACCTCAGGTTTGTATAGTTAGGAAAAAATGCAATTTTGGACAAATTGTCATTTGTTCCGCACGGCATACAAACCTTCGGTCCTTTTACAATAGGAAGACTCACTTCTTGGTGGGAGGAATCTGAGTCTTTTGTGAACAGACTGGTGTTCGCCCAACCTTGGAATGCCTCCCTGGTCGTAAGAGCGAGGGAGGGATCCAAGCCTCTGTCCGATTGATCGGGGTGTGCACCGCAGGATCAATGGTCAGACCTCTGGACCAAGTACTAAGAGAGAGGCAAGCGTATCTCTTCGTACCAGCAAACAAGAACAAGTTTCCTATTTGCAAGAGGCAACATAAAGTTATGGTTTGTCTCTTGTTGGCATCCACTTCCCCCCCCTTGTAGGAGGAAGTGGTGGATATTCGCTCCCATCCCTAGTGAAAGGGATAGGATGGGGCTCTGTCGAGTAGCTCACCGGCATCTCGTCCTTATCCAGCAAGGTGATGACCGTATCCCTCTACCACAGGTAGAGGGGGAGAAAAAGATAGGAAGAGAAGCCAGTCACTCTCTCATTCACTTATCTATTCTTACAGTCACACCAGGACTCGATGCTGTTCAGCCTGCTAGGGTCTGGGTTAGCTACACAACGTGTTGAGCAGCCACCACGGGTCCCAAGGAAAACGATCCAAGGACCTGTGGGCAATATCCAAAAGGTAGAAGGAGGTGCAGTGGTCTGGTTGTACCAGACCCCCTGCCTTCAGTACCTGCGCCACGGAGAAGTTCTTGTGTAACTCGAGGGAGTGTACTTCTAGGTCATCTTGGTGCTGACGAAGAGTCTTCAACACTCAGCCTGGATGTCGAGTTTCTTCAGAAAGCGCGGTCGCGCTTTCACAGGACAAAGCAGCATCTCCTTCGCATCGAAGGCGGTGAAGTCCATTAGGGAGGGGATTGTGAAGGACTCTAACCGATCGTCAGGAACCGAAGGGTTCAGAGTCTTTCGCTACGAATTCGGTACGAAATCGAGCGTCACGAATCCCCATCCCTGGATGCTTGACTTCGCAGGAAAAGTCATGCAATTACCTCAGAGGAAAAGAAGGGAATGGTCGTATGACCTATCCTCTTCTCGATTTCGGTGATGTCCTGTACCCATACTGGTCTATCGTCTGCAGCGAAGTTGTTCTTCTCGGTAGTGGATAGGACACCACACTCAATGGTGGTGTCGATGGTATGGGTACTGTGACAAGCCGTTAGGACGAAGAACAGACTGTTATGGAACAACCGAACTAAGTCCACAGCGAAGTTCGTAACAGACTTGGGCGCTCTGACAGCTGCCGACTGACTGCGTTCGGTAGGAGGCAAGTTGTCCAAGCACCAGAGCAAGTCACGTGACTTCGCCTTAAAAGGGTTATGCCAAGAGACTAAACAAATAATTTGTTCATCACCGATGCCAGAAGGCGAGGTGATGATTCTCTTACGGCATGTGCCCAACAGGCGAAAGTCAATTGCCTTCTAGAGACCGAGGTCCCTGATGGCAAGATATCTCATAGTATAGTGATTCTCAGCTAAGGATGAAACAACACTATGTGTCGTTGAAGACGAAGGTGTACAGAAAAAGCAAACCTACGTCTTCACGGCTGAACCGAGAGAAGGATTCTCAAGATTCTGAACCTGTGCTACAAAGACCGAGAACGCTAACCGCTATTCATTGCTGCCGGTGAGGATCGTAGTTGCAATAAAAGCGGAGCGCTTTTCAGTAATGGAGACAGGGAAATACTGCCTGAAGAACTGCTTCTCATGGGCTGAACATTTGGAAGTAGAGCTGTCAGGTCGGAGAGTAGCGATGCTGTCATTACTGAACATATCCGCTGTTAATTCGGGGCGAGCAATGATAATTGCACACATACGAATCCGACGAGATATTTTTGAAGACAAACTCAGATGTCTGCAAAAATCACATTCGCATTATCGCTGTGCGATGCAGCGGAAAGACTAGTACAGACTTCTGTTACCGTGCGGTAAACAGAAAGATGAGAGAGTCCAAAGAGATATCTCTGTTGAAAAGAAAATTCTCGCAATGTCGAAGGCGATGAAATCGAGCGTCACAGCAGTAGATGGACCTTCATTATTGCGAGAATCCCCGTTAATCAGAGACCTAAGTCCATATTGTTGGGCAGAGATACGGTTCGGTAGTCAATCAAACCAGGGGAGAGAGAGACGTAACGACCGTGCATCTCCGAGACCTAGCTGATACTGAGCTGCTATCAGGCAGTTCAATACGCAGTAGCTCTCGGTGACTCGTCATCCTGAGTTGCCAGGTAATAACCATTATTCCACGAAGGAATGCGTTCGGCTAGAACCATCGAGCATAAAGAATACGCTCGAGCAATTATATTTAACCGAAACGGATTCGGTAAATACAAAAGCTGATTTGGTGTTGTCGTGACAATACCAAGTATCTAAAATCGAAAACTGATAACTGCTGGGAGGTTGCAGGCAACCCCGAGTTGCAGTTCAATAAGATACAACAATTCGTCTCGGTCACAAAACCGTTAGAGTAACTACGGTATGCGCCTACCCCCGACAATTCAACTGTTAAAGAATCATGTTCGCGAGGGTAATATACGTAGTATATTTGTAGGTTCTGTACCACAACCTCCATCCTAAATTCTTTTCCTCTCGAGGAATGAGAATAAGGATTGGAGATCGACCGCCTTCGTTCTCTAGTCAAGAGAGTGAAGGAGAAGTCTTTCCCAAAGGAAAGCTTCAATGGTGAACAGAATACCGAAGACGATAGTTCAAGCCAAACTGGAAGTTCCCGTCCGTTCCTCTCTATTCCAGGTTAAATCGCCTACTGTGAGTACTCTTCTTTCAGCAGCAGTCTTCTTCCAAATGCTAGAAATTACAGGAATCGAGCATAAGCGAGGTTCCCGATTATCGTGTAACAATTATCGGGGATTCTCGCTCACTTTGGACCGTGGTCTCGCCTAAGTGTTTGGAGATCTTAAAAAACTCGAACACTCTGAGTGCGCTAGAAATTCCGTAGAATTCTAAGCACTGCGAAACCCCCCACCGAATTCGTCAAACGATATCGGCTGGTGGTCCTCTCGATTCCCGTAGAAATCAGAAAGCAAAAGGGGCAGGATCCCTCCTCAACGACCGGGGCTTACGTCAGGTAGGACCCGAAGGTCCCCCCGGTAGCGCAGCCCCTAACGTGGGATCTTACAGAGACATCTCTGTAGGATCCCTCCCCTTTCCCTCGTAGCCGTAAGGAGAGAGGGAATGGGGGAGGAATTGGATACTGGCTCGCCTTCCCAGCGGAACTAGCAGTTGGAGAAGAAAAGGAGCAGCCATCGCCTTACGGCGATGGCCTCTCAGAGCCTGGGAAAAAACGTATAGTCAGGAGAAAAACGTTTTCCCCGAGGAGGGTTACGAACTCATACTGTAGGTAAGGGTCTGCCGCCACTGTGAAACGTCGTGGGTGGGGTGGGGGGGGCTGATCGACACCTGAACAGGAGACCGTTAGCCGATACCGTCTCCCGACTCATTCCAGTCCTCGTCGAGGTCGAAACCTCTCAGGAGGACCGAAGGGGTATTCAAATACGGTGTCCGAAGACACGTAGAAACGCCTCTGTCGCAAGTAGTAGGGGTGGTGAAGTAGCTTGTTCGACCGGCCAGAAACTGAGAGAGCCTTCTTGTCCGGAGACGAGAGCTACCTGGTTCAACACAGTCGGCAAGCTCCGATTCGTGGCAGACCCACCGTCGATTTGGGTTCCCTCTCGGCCCCGCCAAAACGACTCGAGCCGAGACGTGGCTTCTGCTGGTGGGAGCGGCGATCCTCCCCGAGGTCGTTGTGCTGACGAATCAGCGCCATAAACCTCGGCAAAGTGCCTCTGGATCTCGGAAGTCACAGCATCTTGCAGAGTGGGACCGTTAAGCCCTTCGAACAAGAGCATATTCCGAGAACCTTCCTCCTAAGAAGGGGGAACAGCGACAGCCCTCTCGGTCTTCTCCATCCACTTGCGCATACGTCCTGGACGGTCCAAGAACCGTGCCTGGCACGTAGGGCGTCGTGGTGGTGGGATCATGAGGGGCGCACCCCTTACGATCACTCCTCAATACCTAGCTCCTCCGGTGTAACCCGAGGAGGTTAAAGGTACGGGAGAGGCAGACCTGACGCTCCCTCTCGCTCGCTGGCAGAACCACCCGCAGGCTTGGAGGGCTGCAGGCGATCGTCAACCCGCGTTGGGGTGGCGATCGAGCTGGCAAGGCCTGGTCGAACCGTTCTCGCTGTGGAGAACTGGCTGGACTGAGCACAGCGGCCCCGATCTCGAGTGTCAGAAGAGCTGGTGCTGGTTGCCGTACCCGATCGCTCTCTGTGAGAGCGACGGTCAGGCGACCTGCAGACTCCACTGTCACAGTGAGACCGGTGCTGTTCCTCACGGCACGTCACGTCGCTGGTTCCAGCCGTGGCTGGCACCGGCGAACGGGAGGACCTCTTCCCAGCCTCAGCCCGTGGCCGGTCGTGGACCGTCACGTCCCCGGGTAGCCAGCTGGTCGCCGCGAGAGCGAGACGGACCCTGATGTGCGTGGCCAGAACCACTGACCCCTGGCAGGACACCTGGACCCCAGGCGAGGAAGTACCGGTGTTAGCCGGTACCCCTCTGGTCCCCTCCCCGTAGTCTTCTTCCTTGCGGAAGAAGAGACGGGCCCCGCTCTCGAAGGAGCAGGAGGACCAGCGGAAGGAAGGAACCCTCCAGTCCCACCGAGGAGAGACGGGTCCCGAGAAGCTCCCGAGGGAGACTTCTTAGGAGGGAGGAGGCAACCTTCTTCTTCCTCGGCTGTGAAGCCTTAGAAGTCGAAGGGGAAGAGGCGGCAGCCGACGACGATGAAGAAGATGAAGACGACGACGACGACACCTTCCTCCTCTTCTTCGTCAGCTTCCTCAGGACAGACGTAAGATCTGCCATCCAGGGCGGAGCCGGGGCTGCTGTAGCCGAAGCCAACAGGGCCCGGACGCACCTGTACAGACAGACCATAGTCTGGGGTTAGTACCACCATGAACAGGGACGACGTCAGCAGGTATGGGCATCTCAGGAACAGCAGGCACAGCCCAGCACAGCATCGGTAGGGACAGCCAGCGCAGCAACGGCAGGGACAGGGCAGCGCAGCAACGGCAGGGACAGCCAGCGCAGCAACTGCATGGACAGTCAGCCCAGAATCGGCAGTACGCAGGCAGCACCGGGAAACAGGAAGTGGAGCAGCAGCCAGCAACATCCTGATACCGGCGGCAGGTCCAGGGGCGAGCTCTAGGGCAGCGGAAGTGTGGTCGCGGCAGCGCGGCAAAACACGAGCGGCGGCGGCACGCCCCCTCTTGGCGGTAAACGGCGAACAGCACTTCACAGCGGCTGTAGGCAAGAGCTGTTACCGACGTGGGAGGCGAGTACACCAGGTGAGGAGGGACGTCGTCACCTGGAGCGTGGTCACCACTCCATGGGTGACCGCAGTAGGCCCAGACATAGAACCGCAGCCCCTGGACACTAGCACGCCCTGCAAATGGAAGGACGCCCATACCTCACCAAGGTCCACCCTCGTGGCAGTAGCACCTGCGGAAATAACAGTAGTAGTGATTAGTGGGGGGGAAGTCCCCTCGCGCGGGGGGTGAGCCCCACACTGAACGAGTGGAAGACCCCGAATACAATTGTACATCGGGCACCGAGCGCCCTCCCCCTCCCCCGCGCTCGACGGATCGGGCGAGGAGAAGAACGCAGATAACCTCCCCCCCCGAAGGGGAAGGGCCATCTGTGGGAGCTGAGCGGGGGGGGGGGGGGGTGGGGGGGGGGGGGGGGGGGGGGGGGGGGGGGGGGTGGGGGTCTCGTTCCCCACCCCCCCCCCCCCCGACACAGCACCCATGTACCCAACAATATAAAAAGAGCCCGAGAGCAATCGTGCCCTCGGCCCGAATGCAAGGGCATAAGGATCAATTCCCTGACTGAGTGGAACTTGAACCAAATAAATATTGATGCAATCAATAATAAAAGGAATAAATGAAAAGAATCTTGCATTTACGATTCACTTCACATGATAAGGGCTCGATCGAGCGCATTTGCGCCCTCAGACCGAGCGCAAGGGTAAAAGGATCCATTCCCATTCCCAATTATGAACGGAAACCTTGATCCATAATGAATTGATGCAATCAAAATATATATGAAATGAAAAAGAATACTGCGCTTGCGATTTCACTTCATACAAATAAAAAGGGAAGGATCAATTCCCGGGAAATAGCGGAAACATTGATCCAAGTAAATAATGCAATCTCAATAGAATATGAAAATGAAAAGAACTGCACTTGCGATTTCACTTCATTCAAATAAAAAGGGAAAGGATCAATTTCGGGTAAGATCGGAAATTGATCCAAAATGAGTATTGCTACAATCAAAATAATATATGAAAATGAAAAAGAATACTGTACTTGCGAATTCCACTTCCATACAGAATAAGTTTTCGTGCGAGCACATTCGCTCGGCAACGAGCATACAGGTCAAAAAATATAAATGAAAAGGGGCACTTACTTACGATTTTCATCTACACATTTCCAACCAAAATATAAGCTCGGAGCGAGCGCTCTCCCGCCCTCGGCACCGAGCTACACAAATAACGAGGATCATTTCAGGGGAAAATGAATTCCCGCACTTACGCCCTTCAGACCCGCACTCGGGTAATCGGAGGGCGTGGAGAAACCAAGATCCTTTAATTCGCAATTGAATTCATGGAAATAAAAATATGAAATATGATTGTACTTACAATTCAGTTTCACTAGATAAATAGAAAAAGAAAAACACAACCATGCGAAAGCAACGACGATGAAGCGGGCAGAGAGCGACGATACACGTCTACACGCCAGCAGGCCGAAAGCAAAAGTGATTTGTTTACCTCCCAGTCGCGCGCGCGCGCCTGTCGGACAAGCAGTTAACTACCGAACCCCTTGTTCGAAAGCTTACGACCTATCCAGCTGCCGCTAGTACCTTCCTATTGTAAAAGGACCGAAGGTTTGTATGCCGTGTCGGAACAAACGAGTAATTCAAGTCCACCAAAAGCATGAAGTCGTTCTCCCTGATGGAGTCGAGCACGAAGCGTGCAGTCTCCATCGTGAACCGAGATTGGCGAACGAATCGGTTCAGGGGAGAGAGATCTATCACCAGGTGCGCCAGCCCCCTGAAGACTTCTCCACCAGGAAAAGACAGCTGTAGAAGCCCGGTGACCGATCCCTGATGATCTCCATAGCTCCTTTGCCCAGCATGGCTTGGACTTCCTGCCGAAGTGCTACGTCCTTGGATGTTCCGGGTACGAAGGTCTGAAGGTGGACCGGGTTGGAGGTGAGGGGTGGCTGAGACTCGAAAGGTAGTAGATACCCCTCCCGAAGGACGTCTACTATCCAGGTCTCCTCTCCAAAGCGCTGCCATGTTGCCCAATGCTCGCCAGACACACCCCCCACTTCCGGCAGCAGGTGAGGGGGAACAGCGTCCCTAGCGTTTCCCACCTCTCTTTGGCTTCTTCTTCCCAGCTCTCCCTCGTGAGGAGGGGGGCTGGGATGAGGGCTGGTTACAGTCACTCCTAGAAGTCGAAGGCAGAGTCTTCCCCCTGAGCCTCGACGATGCGATCGTCTTGACCGCAGAGGAAACGCTAACCAAGCTCTTGGGCTTGGCCGCAGTAGCTCAAGGCTGTCAAGACTCCTTCAAGACTGCCTGGTGTACTAGACGGTCACTGTCATCAGTGCACCGTCGCTCCACTGCAGCGTCCACCATCTCTCTGGGGAGGAGAGAGGAGGAACTCCGCACCGGTCCGTTGTGAAGACCAAGAGCCGCCTCACGCCCAGCCACCCTGGTCACTCGGGTGAGGACTGCGTCCCTACGCCGAAGAACCAGGTTGGCCCACAGGTTTGCCGTCTGGTGGGCTAGGTAGGAGATGGCTCTACCTCCAGACTGGCACAGTCTCCCGAAAGCCGGGTCACCTTCAGGAGTCATATTTCCCAAAGTGGCCGTGACCTTAGACACCGTGAGGGAGAACAGGTCTAACCAGGAGACTGCTGGGAATGCCGCCATGGCGGTTGATTCCAAGGCGAGTGCCTCTTGCTGTGAGAACCATAAGTTCTCCGACAGGAGCTGCTGCAGAGACACTCCCGGAGTTAGCCTAGCTAGCTCCGGGTTAACCTGTTTGGGCGGCAAAGGGTCATCCGAGGGCACGTAGAATCTCCTCTGTCGCAGTAGAGGTGGGGGAAGTAGCTTGGAAGACCTGCCGGACCGTAAGGAGCCCTCCTGTCCGGAGACGAGAGAGTCCACCTGGCCCAGCACTGAGGCAGCCAGAGCCGATTGCGGCAGACCCACCGTCGTCTTGGGTTCCTTCTTAGGACCCCAGAATGACTCGAGCCTGGAGGTAGGCTCAGAAGGTGGGAGCGGCGATCCTTCCCCGAGGTCATTGTGCTGACAAATCAGCGCAATAACCTCTGCATACGACCTCTGGATCTCGAGAGGGACTGCGTCTTGTGGAGTAGAGCCGTCAAGTCCCTCCAACAAGAGCGCCTCCCGAGACCCTCCTCCTTCCGAAGGAGGAACTGCAACAGATCCATCCTGGTCTCCTCCTGCCACTTGCACGTACAACCTGGTCAGTCCTAAGACCATGCCAGGCTCGTAGCCCGAGGAAGTTGAAGGGATCGGAGAGGAAGACCTGACGCTCTCCCCTCGCTCACCGGCAGAACCGGTGTGCTTGGGGGGCTGCAGGCAATCACCAACCCGCGGTGGCGATCGAGCTGCAGGCCTGGTCATGCAGCTGGAGCGAGAACAACGGCTCCGGTCTCGAGCGTCAGGAGAGCTGCTGCTGGTCCCCCTAGCCGCCCGGGCCCGGTGGGAGCAGCAATCAGGTGACCTGCAGAGTCCGCTGTTGCGGTGGGAGCGGGGCCTGTCCTCATGGCGCGTCAAGCCGCTGGAACCTGCCGAAGCCGGTTCCGGCGACCGAGGGGACCTCTTCCTTGTCTCAACCCGCGGCCGGTCTGGGACCGTTGCGTCAACACTGAGAACCCATGTATCGCTACGAGAGCGATCGCTGGCCTGGCGGGAGTCACCTGAGCGACTCTCACCTGTCTTCCGCTCTGTGCCTCGGTCCTGGCGCCAAGCGAACTCGGAAGCCTGGACTTTGGCTGCACGGTCACCCGCGGGCAACCGCACACTCGGTACCTCTCGCAAACGAGAGGCCAAGACAGAACCTGATGCAGCGGCAGAGCCCCTAGCACCGGGTGAAGAGGTACCGGTGTTAGCCAATACCCCTCTGGTACCCGACTTCTTCCTTGCGGAAGGAGAGATGGGCCCCGCTCCCGAAGGAGCGGGAGGACCAGCGGAAGACCCCCCCTTCCCACTGGGGTGAGACGAGCCCTTAGAAGTCCCCGAAGGAGACTGCTTAGGGGGCGAAGAGACAGCCTTCTTCTTCCTCGGCCGTGAAGCCTTGGAAGCTGAAGGGGAAGAGGCGGCAGCAGACAACGTCAAAGAAGACGAAGATGACGACGACACCTTCCTTCTATTCCTCTTCTTCTTCATCAGCTTCCTCAGGGCATTCATCACATCCTCCATCCAGGACGGAGCCGGGGCTATTGCCAAAGCAACACGGCCCGGCTGCACCTGTCTGGAAGAACCTGCGACTGGGGCAGCAACACCACGGGCTGGAACGACGTCGGCAGGGGCTTGGCCAGGTAGAACAGGTACAGCAAGTATGGCAGGCACGGCAAGTACAGCAGGAGGCGGGGCAGCAGCCAGCGACCTCCTGGGTACTGGTGGCAGGTCCAGGGGAGAGCTCTTGGGGCACCGGAAGTCGGGGGCTGAGGCGAGAGCGGCGAACCTGGGCAGCGGTGTTACAACCCTCCTCGGAACGCTGGACAATGGTGCCTGCACTGCAGCTGAAGGGGTCACCATAGTGATATGCTGAGTATACACCAGGTGAGGAGGGGCAGCATACCCTGGGGTTGATACGGTGGTGGTGGTGGTGGTCACCGGGCCATGAGTCACCGGAGCAGAGCCAATCACCAGGTGATCCAACAGCCCCCAAACACTCGGTGTCCCTGGAGACCCAGCGAGTGCCACACCTGGCCAAGGTCGTCACCCGCGGCAATCGTACCTGAGGAAGCAAAAGTCGGGTTAGTAGGAGGGGTTCCCCCTCGCCCGGGGAGGAGGGGGGGGGGGGACAAGACCCCGCGTACAATTGGATGTCAGGGTACCTAGCCCCCTCCTCCACGCTCGACAGATCGGGCGAAGAGAAGGAGCGAGAAACCCCCCCCCGAAAGGGAAGGAGCCATACGCGGGAGCTGAGATGGAGGGAGGAAAGAAGACGGCGTGTCAGTGACCAGGGGAGTAGCCAGAGAACTTTCCGACAACTCCCTGGCAGGCTTACGTTGCTTCCTCCTCCCCTCAAAGCGCGCCCACTGCTCCTCCAACCCAAAACACAAATATCACAGAGCTCAGCGCGACAGCATTCGTGCCCCCGACACCGAGCACACAATTCATGAGGATCTACCTCAGGAAAAGAGAGGAAGGCCCCACACCTGGGCAAGTCCTGCAGCTGATGGGGGGGCACGGGGAACTCTCCAGCTCACGAGAATCCATAATAGTTAAATTGCAACAATACAAGCACACGTACTTACAGTATTGAGAACAATTCACACAAAAGCAAACCAAGGTTTGGAGAAAACAAAGCACACGACGAAAGGCGGGCAGAGAGAAGTGGAGAGCACGTCTGTCACCCAGTACGGCCGAAAGCAAAGTGAATTTTCACCTCCCAGTCACAAGCAGTTAACTACCGAACTCCCTTGTTCGAAGCTTACAACCAGTTGCAGCTCCCGCAAGTTACATTCCTATTGTTAAAGAACTGATGGTTTGTATTCGTATCGGAACAAAAGTGAAATTAGCGTATCTATTTGTAGTATATATACATATTACAGCAATTTTATCATTACTGCATTACTATGACAACTAGAATTCATGGAAACAGTCTGTAAATGCATCGGCGTATGTGTGAAGCTCCACTAGATTGGCAACGATGAGTCTTTTTGCCGTCGTCTGCTCGTACTTCAGAAATATCTGTAATTTTTCGGGGTTAATTTGTTGCAAAAAAAAAGGGATAATAGACATGAATTAAATAAACATTTTGAAGTAAAGTTAACCTTAATAATGAGTAAAGTAAACAATTACGGGAATAAAGCTTTGCACCTCATAAACAGTGTAGTCGTCTGCTGCTCGTAAATGTGTTTGTGGAATGAGTGCTTAGGAACCAGGAACAGCACTGTGGTTCAAGTGCAATGTGGAGTGAATTAAGACCAAAATGTGTATAATTACAATCAAATAAGAACTGTGGAGTTTCAGTTGTGACGGCAGTAAGGATAAAACCACCGATTACAAGGTAAAAATGAATTCCATTCAAACCACAACCCCTGGGAATAAAAAGTTTCATACTTTCACTAATATAGGCAACAAAACGTTTTATTGTGCTGATTACAACTGCAATCTTGAGTAAGATCAATAAACATTAACGAACTGGATATTGGTACGGCAGCCGTACCCCGATCGCGGTAGATATTGGTACGGCAGTAAATTGCGCATGCGCAAACCCTTGTTTACCGCCTCTGGTATATCAGTGACAGCAAGAGAAATGGCGACGGAACAGCATGAACCGCGGAATAATACATTAATTTTCGCCGAAAAACATGTTTTCAGGGTTTAACGAGCTGAAAAAAGCCATAGACATCTATGAAGACTCAAACTCAAAAATTCTATATACGTAGGTCACGAACGATCGAATCGGCCCTGAAAAGAAATCCGAAGAGGAGATTCAAAGAGGATTATATATAAATATATAGGTACACGACCATCGTAACTTTGGTGACTTTCTCGGCCCTTTATTCTGCCCGACATCGGCAGTTGCAAAGGGCCGCATTTATACACTTTACAATATTCTTTTAATTCACTTCATTGGGTATTGCAGCTGTCGGAGAAGACAATAGAATTTACCAGCTAATGAAATGGCAAAATTAAACAAAATTTTAGCACTATCGCATTAAAATTGGGATAGTTTTGTTTTTGTAGCACAAAAAAGCAGGACAAAATTCACAAAAGAAAAACAGAAAAGGTGGGGGGGTTGCATTTTGCTAACTAAAAAAAGGGGGGACAGATGTTCAAAAAGCGGGACTGTGATCCGACTGTCCCGCCTAGAAGCCGAACTCTGGTCACATAATTCAGTATGATTAGCAAACTGGTAAACGGATACAGCTAACTGCCGTACCTACAGTAAGTCAAGAGCGCATTACGGCACCACTGACAGAATCTGCCGTACTCCCACCACACTATGTTATTTGTGTGGCAGGAAGTCTGAAATTGACACATGCGCAATTCACTGCCGTACCAATATCCTGTGCCAAACATTAAATATATAAGCTAACATTGTTCAAATGAGTACTGGGAAGGGTGGGAAAGATGGTGGATTGTCTGTGGTTAGACAGGCCAGCCACACGATTGCTGCCATTTTTTATTTCAAAACTGCCTTGAAAATATATTTTACAAAGAGCTCACATGCTTATTTTAGTTTGTATGGGGCTTTCATATGTCACATTATGTTGATGAAACTTCAATCTTTTGAATACTATGCTTAAAGTTGTAATTGTATTCTTGTTTCACCAATTAAATATGAAACTTCAATCTTTTGAATACTATGCTTAAAGTTGTAATTGTATTCTTGTTTCACCAAATAAATATAGAGTGAATAAGGCCTGGCCAGCGCGATGATGATGGATCGTTCGCGGTTGTTTACCCTAACATAGAACCTCCCAAGGTCTAATTCCATTAGCTATAGTATAGACATTCCCAAAGTCTAATTCCATTATATAGATGCTCCCAAAGTTTTATTCCATTATACAGATGCTCCCAAAGTCTTACTCCATTATATAGATGCTCCCAAGGTCTACCTAAATCTTTTACTTACACTCTTCCAGATAACCTCGCCCTAGGCTAGTTATTGTAGAACTGAATAGGCCTAGAGGGTAAATGACTGAACGACGACATAGTGGCCACCTCTCTCTGAACGAGGCCACTTCCAAAAATGTGCTTGAATTATGCTATTATTTTGTAATTAAGGAGAAAACAGGGTAGATCTAAGCCAGTATTCTGCGCCGAGCTACACTATGGCAGTTGAGTTTTTTCATTAGAATTTTACCTCATGGACAAGGGTTTAAAGTAATATTTTTGGTAATTCTACAGAATAGTTTCGCATGGACTGCAAGGAACGTAACCGCGGATACAACATCCACTAGGGATTGGGACGTCCAATGTACTATGCCATGTTTAGTACTGGCCCCCGGGGGTTAATTACAGTCGTCCAAATAAATATCACTTAAAATTCTTGTTCAGGAGGTAGGGTAGGGTAAAACTGCATAGAAAACCGCTACTGCCATAGTCTAGGCAGCTGCGAAATAGGTAGCACTGTAGATCTACCATATATTTTTGCCTGGCTATAATGAACATAGAACTGCAATTCCCAAGAAATACCTGCCGTGTCTCTTTTAACTACTTAGATTAACCTACAGACATTCCCAAGGTCTAATTCCATTATATAGGCTACCTATAGACACATCCAAATAACCTTGACACCTAGGCTAGTTATTGTAGAATAGAATAGGCCTATATATACTACCTAGTAGTAGGTAGTAGCCTACACCTTCGCAAAGCCACTTTACATAGGCCTACAGTACACTAGCTCCTGGTTTACTATCCCCTTAAAACCAAGACAGGCCAGAATATGACATTTATTTCTTCAGGTTTTCCTAACAGGTCGTTCTTAGGTCCTGCGTGAATAAAGCAGGTTAATTGACATAGGCCTCCAAGTTCAGCTTAGCTCAAAACCCTCTAGGCCTACATAGGCTTACCTACTGTACAGTTATCTTAGTTATTACTAAATTACGTCCATCCAGCGTGACGTCTTAAAAATTATACATTAAAAGAATAGAATACGTAAATAACGCTGGTTAATTGACATAGGCCTATCATTTATGCCAAGCTTAAAACATTCTAGGCCTGCCGTAGGCTTACCTGACATTACTACATATATATATAGTTTACCTTAGTTATTAAGTTTATCCAGAGTGACATCTTAATCATACGTTAAAATTATATAATACTTACTTTTTTGCTAAGGTAAATGAACATCTTGGATAATTATTCGTAAACTATTCTCCAGCCATAGTCCTATACCTAGTTGGAGCACAGACGATTTTCAAAGCTTGACGCGAGGAATGTCACCAGCTGGGAGGCGTTCATTAAACTTTTCCACACTGTCAACGCAAGACAAAAAGTCGCAAAACTCATAACCTTTTTTGGAAATTTGTTTCATATTGATAAAAGAATTTTAATATTTATCTCTGTACTTTATATATTAAATAAAATTCATATAAAAATAAAATAGATACAAAATACTAAGTACGCAATAACCGAACTGTTTTGAGTGAACCGTACAAACGTTATAAACACATCGGAATGTTATTTCGGTGCATTATTTCCTTCGTAGGAGTCTGTCATCATCGAGATATTATGAATAAATCTAGTTTATCTTGCATATGTTCCATGTAATACTTGCTTTTGGTGCAAGCTATTAAAATAAATTCATTTCGCGTGAATTAAACAAGTCAAATAATTGCTAGACGGGCGAACGGTCTCTTCATTGTTTCCATGGTAACGTGTCATTCCTCGAGAAGTAAACATAAACCGGAGCTGGGCGCCAAACACAAACGTTTAATTGTTGTATTGACCTCACTAATCTTTGGTATATTCCAAAACTACTGTAGTTGAGAACATGAGATATAAACAAAATTAACATAATTTTTGCATCAATGGTTTCGTAACAAAGTACTGGAGACTGATAATCCTCATTTCAAAACGGTATTAGGAAAGCGGGGACGAACGAGCTGATATGCTAGATTGCTAGTTTACATAAAATGTACCAATAACCACGGTGGCATACTACTATGTACAATATCAGAGATGTACCAAAGCAGTATCAACGTACTCCTACCAACAATGATGCTGTCTTATATTGTCTCATCTTTCATCAATACACTGTCCTTAAATTACATAAATCACTAGCTTATACACCAGACCAGTAATTTTTCCTTCTGCATATTCATTTCATCATAACTTTGAATCACTCTTAAATCATCTATCTATATCATACTTTCTCAGCACCCTGTACAATGCCTCTCTCGCCATCATAAGCTTTGTCTATATTAGCAATGTGTTCAGCCAAAGCATTACTTATTTATGAAGCACTAGTTATCTTATTTACTGGTCAATTATTTGAAAGGTAACCTAATGAAGTTCGGCTCTCCCATTACATTAATTATGGCCACAAGAAATACTACATCATGAGATCAAGATTAATTTATTTGGTAGTCAAAACAAGTCAGTTCCATTAAACTTCATTTGAGGAAACAAATAAATGTACTACAGTAACAGTAATCTGCTCAAGTATCTAAAAAATCAATCTTAGCTGTTACAAGTGAGATGTAGGTAGTACATAGGTACTTGCTCTCTGATGGCCAACTCACGAGTTTGGGGCATGTTAAGATAGCACTGATTCTTGAATCAATTGCTTCGTAAGAGAGCACTGATTCTTGAATCAATTACAAAGTTTTCTTGACTGATAGCATACATTCCTTCTCAACATAATCATCCTTACCCCTTAATATAGTATTGGCAAGGATTATGGCTGTTAATTTTTGTAAAGATACATGAGCCACCGGCATAGCTTCTCAAAAGCATTAGGACAAGACCTTACTTTCAGTCACAGAAATTGTAGTTCCTTCATGAAATGGGCCAAATAACTTATAACAATCGAAATGTAATCCACCAGTGAGATAAAAAAAATGGATGAATTAATCAAAATTAATGAAGGATTCCTCCAAACGAAAAGCTTCCTTTGTCTCTGGTTATTTAGAATCACTAAAAGTGCACCGAATTTAGCAATATTGTACAAAATTACATGTTTTTCAATTTGAGTAGATTATACCACTGTTTCTCAATGTGGGTCATATAGCCCATTCCCTTCCCACCCCAGGAGACATGAAAAACTTTCAGGGGCTACCAGTTAAGAGAAAATGATTACCCAACTAGCTAACCTCATAAACAGCACAACAGCTCCATCAAGGTTCTGAAGCAAAGGATGCCAGAAGCTATGGAAGAGTAAAATAAAAAAAATAAAAAAATTGTAAGAATTGCCCAATACTAGAGAAAAATAAGTTGTTGATACTTGCCACCCACCAGCCTACTTTGATCAGTTGGGTTACTTCTTGACTTTTAAAATATTGCAATTCCCACGGTACCTATACAGAAAAGAGAAAATTATTTCTTGCTCTGACAACACTGGTCCTAATATAGACGAAGAGAGGACCTAACATCACAAGTTGGCAGTCTTGCAACTGTCACAAGAATCATATTGCCAAGCACTGAAAGATGTTGATTGTACGGTACATTAACTTGTCGTATGAATATTTGGGTTTTTTCAAAGGAAACCTTCCCCAAATTACGATGTTTTTCATTTACAACTGGAGTAGGTATATTTTGAATCCATACTTTTATCCAAACTACATCATCATTATATAAGTCAACTTACTTAACCAAAGAGCAGTAACTATTGGGGGCGGTTATGAGAACTCAAGAGGTTGGGAACCTCTGGCCTGTACCACCATACTAGTAGCCTAATGCTTTATCTCTTCGACAAATGTGCTTGAAATATCCACCACGTACTGTACTCCACTAGCTACTCTGAAGCACAGGATCTTGGTTTTAAGTAACAGAGAATTCTACCAACTGCTGTTCACTTGCTATGTTACATAAAATAAAAACTTACATAAAGAATGAAAATAAAAACACTAGTACTAGAACATTTTTATTTAGTTTTGTTTTACAGCCAAGGGTATAGTACAAAGCATATGCCATGATTTTTTCTAGCTTTCCCTAATACCCCAAATAGAATTCATATAAAGCTACCAATCATGTATATAATTCACAAAGCCTTACTTTTGAGATTGGAGAGTGACAACACTTTCCTCTCCACAGCCGTTTCAAAGTGGAATTTCCAACGCAAAAATACTTTCCCAAAAGTCAATGGTGTCCCATTAAAAATTGCCACCGCATCTTTCACAAGACGCTGCAATATGTCGTCACACATCATCACAAGAACTCCTTAAACAACGTCTAGTGAATTTCAGTAAGTTGTGATCACAGTTATTTTCAGTTTCAGACTGAAACAGCTTTTCTACAATAATAATAAATGAAGCACAGCATCATAATTATAAAAATAAACTATAATAGAGAAAGTATCATAGCTCAGAAGATGGCTTTCACAAATATTCATTTCAGGCTTCATCAGCTGAAGGGATCTGCTACCAACCATATTTTTGTAACATGGTTTAAGGCAAATGGTATGCTGTATATCCAGATACAGTACTGCATTTTGTTGCGAGATTAAGAAAATGTTCTTTATCTTATTGTGATATGAGCTTTTTAAAAAACTTCACAAGAAAATAAAAGCATCCAAGAGAAAATCACCTTTGACAAATCAGTTAAAAACTATGTCACAGGGAACAAAGAATCATGCTCCTTGATGGAACTAAAATTAGGTAAACACTTTTTATTTTCAGATTCATTTTCTCTTTCAGCTGACTAAGACTGAGCTGCTATTACCATTCCAGCTGCACAGGATGGGAAGTATAACACAATTGGGCAATACATTTCACAAAATTAAGTTCACCATTATCAATTCAGAAGGCAATGCCATCTAATAACAAGTCCACTGAAAAATGAACTTTGCCTACAGTATTGTGCAGATGGTTCAACGTTAAAAAAAAAAAAATACGGAAATGATAAAAATGAAAATTTAGGAAGTATGACAAGTGTTCACTTAAAAACTCAACTCTTTAGCACCTCAAGAAAAGTAAATGCTTGCTAAAGGAAAATAAATATAATTTTTATCTCAATATAAAATTCAAAATAATAAACACCAACTAAATATATGTCATTCCTTTCTGTTTCTTTTTCAAAACTTTCTTCGTTCCATACTTGTGGAAAATCCTATTAAGTGTGGATTAATTCTGGAGACTATTGTTGAATGCAGCTCACCACTATATACATGAAAGGTGCTGCTTTAAAACATACTACATACTGAGATAATGTCAACAGCAATCCCTTGTTGGTGTGAAAAGGTTGCAGAGATGCAACAATATATACTTCTGTGAAAATGGTACTTTCAAATTCAATGACACCTTTTGGAATAGACACTTAGACAGACAATTCAAGATGGTGGACACTTTTTGAACCAAACTTAAAGTGTTTACAAATATTTCTAATCAGAATGACTTTTTACATACAAAATGAAGTTATCACTTCCAATAAAGCATGCTACATTATGTAAGTGTCATGTACATTCAACAATTGTCTTGAAGAAAAAAGTAAAAAAGAAACAAAAAATAATATATCAATATCTAACATTGTAAATAAACCCTATACATATAATTTTGCTACTTTATGTACAAAATGAACCAATTCAATTAAATTTGGGAGTCCTTTTTAACTCTTGTTCCATCAAATCTTACTTCAACCATATTTCTTTAGCCTCAAAATATTTTAAGGTTAACCAAATTACTCAACTCTTCTTTACAATGATTTACATTTATATACCAATTTAAAATCATTTTACTTATTCAAATAGCCTTTGGTTTATCATGAAGTTCCATCTCTCAGCAAGTACAATGAAAGTGAACTTCTGATGACAAATTGGCCATTTTTACCAAACAGGAGCAAACAAACAATTCCTCTCAAGCACATTCCTCATTCAACCCTATTCAAACACCATCTTCATGTTGTAGGTGACATATGATACATCTAAAGTTGAGCTTTTGAAAAATCTCTATTAAGAACATGTAAATAAAAAAGAAAAAGAAAAAAGGAGAGATTCAAAATCCCCCAGCACTCAAAAGCTTTGAGCACTGTAAAGCCCTTGTTGAAGTGAATAACCACCGCCCACTCTTGTGCATGTCAAGTATTTAAAAAAAAAAAAAAAAAATACTAAGACCGTAAATATTGTTCCATTTGTGCTTGACAAAACACGAGTCTGAGAGAGTATGTTTTCATTAAAATGAGTGCGATCATCTTAATTCAAATGTAAGGACAGGTTATGAGCTTAAATGCTATTCCTGTTCATCACATTTTCTATGACATCACATTACAGGAACATACAAACATAAAAAGCAACTGAAAGACTTATATGGTTGACAGCATATCAAACACTACATATTTACACAAGATTTCCCTTTTACATTCAAAAGAGAAGGAACAAGCCAGTAAGTTCTCACCACCTCAACTCAAAAATCACAATCAATAACCTCTAAATGCCCATAAACTGTGTTTCTTCCTTTATTCTGAACAATTTTATAATTGAAATGGTGGTATTCAAATAAATGATGTTGCTATCTTCTTGATAACAACCATTTTGAAAAGTCCATTATGATAGCCAAAGAAGCCTCAGTTAATGCACAAATCAACCTAAAAGGTTTAAAGGGAAAATCTACTTTAAACCTTAAAAGAATAGCACTTTGGAAGTCATGATAAAATGTTAACAATAAAGTTGTAAATACTCTCGGTAGAAATAATCCTTCAGTACATAACATAAATCACAAATGAATAAAAGAATACTAATGTTAAGAAGACTGCCCAGACAGAACAAACAAGAATTCATGGGAGATATGGCATGATGACAAAGGTGAAAAGAACATAAAATTCTAAACACCATTTACCAGAAGAAAAAAGGCAAATTTAGTTTGAAAAAGACTGCAAAGCATGGCACATCTGTCTGTTTGTATATCTCTTCACATTTCTGTTAAAAAAAATGTAAACCTGGAACTGCCTACTTTGATAGGAGGGGTCTTAAAGGCAAGTGTGTGAGCTTTGATACTACTGGAGCCACATTTAAACTTCACAAGTTTTATAATACAGAGAGAGAAAAATTTCTGAACATGAATTCTAATATCATATCTGAGAAATGCAAGATCTTAATTCTGTACGATATCTCTTTACATGAAACCTCTTTATTATATCTATTTCAGGCCAAATTAAAGCTCGTGTTGTTTGACTTGACTACTCTACTTCCATCTCTGTAAAGAAATGATAATTACAACAGAAAAAAATAATCATTCAATTACATACATTGCATTTTAATCTGCAGATATAGAAAAAGTTACACATCCAAAGCAACTGCTAAATGAGTACCAAGACAGTGACTGAATGCAAAATAAGATGTCCCAGCTTAACACAAGTGGTAAAACGTCCTTCTGCTCCAGCAGGTGAAGTACAGTTTGCAGTGTTTGGAGATAGGTTTCCTATTTAAATGAAGGTGTTTAAAAAATAATACATTTTGAGAAATTTTGAAAAGTACGTACATCAACTATTGCATCTATTCATGATGGGAATATCAAGATGGGATAAGAGGATATATGTCTTCTGTGCTGGGTTGGGAATGAAATTACTAAGAGATCTTGAAGTACTCAGTAATGGGTATGGCTGAAAGTTGGGATATTGGAGTCGGACAAATCTTAACACTCAGGAAACTAGTTATAACCACTCCCCACTCCACCTGTTGACATCGAGAACCCATGACACACAAGTCAACCTGAAATGTTAGAATATGACGATAGAAAAAATAGTTCTTGGAAACTGTACAACCTAATGAAGTTGGTGTATGTAAAGAGAAGCAAGGCCAGATTATCAGCTTTAGATCCTGCGAGAGACACAAATTGATGACATCATTCACGGAAGTTTGAACAATATGGTGAATTAGGAAAGGGGGCAAGTAAACATGTACGTCTTCATTGTTTCTCCTGGAGTTGCAAATTGAAAAGAACCCTGGAAAATTAAAAGGCTTGAAACCTCTTCTAAAATAATCAAAGCCTTTTTCTTAGTTCTACAAAATCAATGATAACATCATCTTTCTGAAAAACACAAATCCTAAATTGGAATTGTTAAGTAATACGCTTTTTGAATGAAGAGTGTCAGTCCAATTTAATACTATCTAATTTTTAACTCCATATAGTATCATTTATTTTAGACAAAGGGATTTAATGATACTGAACAACCACTCAAAAAATGTACACATTACTAATATGTACTGGGTTCATATAATTTATGGAATGAATACTTAATCCATAACATAAAAGATTTTTGAGGATAATAATGCTGGGAGCCTCTACAGACAATGAAGCTGATGAATATAAATAAAAATTTGTGGTGGCATGTTTTCAAAAAGCTTAGTGGTTGCTAACTCAAGTGTTCTACTCAGAAAAGTTGTATTATTAAGTAGAGAAATGGTAAAGATTCTCTTATCATGATTATGCAGTAGGAGAGTTTTCTAATTAACTCTACGGCATCTTTACATATTGTACATTACAGGAGCTTTCCAGGTAGTGTAAAATATTGGGAGTAAAATTATTTAGTTGATAAAAATCATGGTCTATCCTTTTCAAGTGTAGTCAATATTTTAAACTTTTGTTTCGATCTGGTATCTTTATAGAACATGAAAGCTGTTGCTCAGTGGTCTGGGTAAACTACCTTTTACTATATCCAATTACCCAAAGACACTTAAAGCCCCAAGCATCCATCCCAAAGGGGTACAATGTATAAGCAAGGGTAAGGTGCCATTTAAATCAAGATTTGTACCTTGTGATCTCACAAATAATCCAGGGTTTGTTGTCTATCCAACTGTCCTTCATAAGCAGTTTATGCACAATTGAAAGGTGGTCACCAAACTAAGTGCATCCTTAACTAACAAAGGAGCAAGATAAATACAGCAAGTCAAAGTCATTAACATTTAGGAATGCTGTATTCTCCCAGATAAAGCTTTTCATGGAGAAGAAAAATTATTCATACAATGGCATGGCCAAGAGTCGGCCTTTGTTTTACTCTGGCAGCATGCCATCAAGTTCTGGTGGAAATGAGGCAACAAACATTAAAGATCAATTTTGCCCATTGCCCTTAACCTTGAAATTAATTATAATTATTTAATGATTAGTATTATAATTCATTTCAGTTACCAGCCTTACAATGAAAAACTTATAATTATGACCAGGCTGCCACTTTACAATCAAATCCAAAGCTAAGTAGTCTACCGAGTCCTGTTCAATTTTGTGACAGGCCAGCAGGCACAATAGTACGTACTTAATTACAGCTCACAGGAATAATTAGTCCAGTAAAGAAAAGAAACTGTCACCTGGTCAAACCCTAAAACCTTGTAGCCATGATACATAATGCTCTTGCTCTCTGTTTTCTTTGACGGGAATCTAAATTATAATTGGGTACATTGGCATTCTTAAAAACAATTCACTTCTGCTGAATATTGTAACGCAACATGGTACCGACGACGTGAACTTCAAAATATATAAGACAACAAAATATCAATACCAATGTCACAGTCATTTAACAATGACTGCTAACAGCTGCTTAAAAGCAAAATAAAGAAAATGGATTAACAACTGAACATTTGTCAGAGTAATGAAGATGTGTACTCAAGATCAGGAGGGCCTGTCACCTAAATGTGATGAAGGAAGCCCTCTCACGCTACCTATGATCATCATAATAGTTCACATTCTGCAGTTACTTTATTTGTACACGGACATTACATTCTTGTTAAGCAAGATAGGTTGGCATTTCAAAGTTATCAAAGAGACTAGCATACCATGATACCATAATTTTTTGACATCCAGTAAAGTAATATGACCAATATGTAATGCTTAAGAAAATTAACATATAATATATCTATAGTCTATAAAATTGCAACGATAAAACAAACTCAACTGTTATTTTCTCATTAAAGAAAATGGTTCTTCTGGGTAATAAAACTGTAATACTGGAGTAAAAAAAATTTTGTGAACTTAACAAAAAACTATTACTGTGAAAAAAAATGATGCAATATCTTGAAGTGTTACATTTCATAATATATTAATTAATATGAAAGAAAATCTTAACATTATTGGCAAAATATGAAAAAGAGCATAATATGCATTACACAGAGATATACTACATGTTTATTACAGATTAAGGAAGAGACCAAATGTCAACACTTAAGATACTTTATGATGTCAAGACTGATTTGAACTTAGAACTTCATTTTGTATAATAATTTTCTCTATTTTAATATAATTTGTATACCTCAATGACATATTTTTACTCAATATTATGAATAACCATGACTCCCTGACATTTTGTGTTTGATTATACAAAGTACTAACTCACTGCACTGCAATTCCTACAAAGAAATGCACACTTTCAAGAACTAAAGTTAACCAACAAATCCTTTTTAAGAATTGTATCCTCACTTAACTGAAAACATGCCACCACTTCTTATTTTCAAACTATTTGGAATCAAAATGAGAATAAAGGAGACAAAAGTTACTCTGATATCATAAGAGGTATAAGAGCAATGGTTTGCAAAATAAAGAGTAAAGGCCTTGCTTATCTCTACAGAAATTACTGCAATACATTGAACTGCCCAATAATGGAAGCTAACCACATTCAGCAGAGTTCAGTATGTTACGTATTCATAATAACAGGAGGACCAAATCGGAAGTGCTTTAATAAATATCCGTTATTTTGTGTTTTAATAAATATCAGTCATTTTATCTGAACAGTTAGTCTATCCAACTCCTTCCCAACTTTCACAAAATAAAATATACATATACTGTACATATATTGTACTACATTCATAAATTATCGAAGCATCCTTTGCTAACAAATTATTGAAAACATAATGCCTAACCACACTGATAGTACAGAGAAACCTTACTACAGAAAAGGAATGTTTCTATTCAAAACCAAAGCCAACTTCAATTAGTACTTATTTCCCTTGTTCAAGGACAGTGAAATTACATCCCCTCATGCATCCTATATAGTATATTCTATTATAAAACATTACACCAAAATTCATGCATTTACTTGATTTTAACATTGGAGTTCTGAGGCAAATCTATGGAAGATAATACCAGCTTAAATTCCGAGACCAAGTCTCTTAAAAAGTATTGTGCTTTTAGTGTTAACCTTTTAAAAACATTAGTGATGTTTATCATAAGTTTTTATACATCTATATGCAAAGTTTTACTAATACTGTAACAGAAAAATTTTGCCTTTAAAAATCTATTATTTAACTCTTAAAGTGGGTCACAAAGATGCACCTAAGCAATTTTCATAAAACTTTTTACAAATTACCTATGATCTTCCAATAACCAGCAAATATTCCTGGCCACCAGCTATAGTAGCAATCTATATTTCGTCCATTACCATTGCTAACAAAAAAGGTTTAACCACACCAACCTAGCAATTCTCAGCCTGAATAGTCTCCAAGCTGTGAACACCATCCTTCTACCATTTGCAATCACCAGAATCTTCTACCAACATCTGTCATCACTGATTTGTTCTTATAAAAGAAATATACCTGGCGTACTTTCAAGAAATATAACCTGGTATGTATATGTTTAACAGGCTGCTGTTCCTTATGTACTACTGATGGCTAAAGTATAAGTGCAAGACTTAAAATGATTTTTTGATCATATATTACTCACTCCTGTTAATTGTTGAAACACCAAATCAACACTTACATTTCCAAAAAATTTTAAGAATAAAGTTGGGGCCACTTCGACACGAGTTAAACAATACCTAAAAGAAAATAAAAATTTTGTTCTATTCAGAGACATCTCTGTTGTGTAGCTCTCTCTAAGTAAGCAAACCAATTATAACATCTCACTTAAACTATTATGGCCAATGGGAATAAGATAACTGGGGATATTTCACAATTTGCTTCTAAAATAAAATCACTTTCACTTTCAAAATTACTAATGTTATATACTGCTTTTTCCAGGCAGCAAGACCACATAGCAAAGACCCAACTACCTATGGAAGTTCAATTTTCTTACATGGATTTACTCTTTCAAGTTAAGAATAATTCTAATTAAGTAATACAACAAGGAATTTACACAAATGAAGATAATTTATATCTTAGGAGATACAAATGGGAAACATTAGTGGAAGCAGTGGAATATGGCACACAAGGGAAAAAATATTCAAAAGTTTCAAATGTAAGTATGGATAAAGAATGAATTCTGTAACCAGCATATGCCAAGAAGACTATCACATTGCCAGATGAATGGTAAAAGAAAATTTCCACGAAAGAATTTCTTTCGCCTACTATATAATATGCAGTTTCAATAAAACCCTCCAGTAAAATGCACACATAACAGGAGATGGACCTTGGAAGCCATTTGACATGCTGATATGAGTACTGCACAATGACACATACTTCACTTCACAAGACTGTACAAATGATCTTGTTCATAACACCCCTTTAAAAACCAGAACTGTAATCTTGTTTTTGGTCATGAGTGTTATTCTAAGACATAAACAGTTTGAAAAAAAAATCCATAAATCACAATGTAAAGGGAATACTCTCAGCTACTACATGATTTAGGAAAGTTTCTCCTAAAACCACATTCTTAGCTTGGGCTATTTCAGTACCCATCGACTGCAGATGTTAAGCAAACCTTATCCTGTTGACTGAATAATAAATATAAGGACATAATCCTCATTATTAACCACTGAAAAACTTGACGAAGTAATGTTATATTTTCAAATGACTAACCACAGGATTACAAAGAATCATTCAAGAAAAATTGAATGAACACAAAATTAGTCGATTTGTAAATCAAGTAGCCCTACACCTACTATTCTGACTGGATAACATCAATCCTGTTATTACTCCAAAATAACACATACATCAATTGCTAGTCAACATACATTGTGTTGAGAATATAAAATTTAAAAAAAGCATATCCCTACACTCTTTTCCAATATAGTCACCCTCTCACTGTCCTCTTAACTAAACCATAACAGCTACAAAATGTAGCACGCATGAGTTCTCCTGTGAGGAGAAAAAACTATCAGGTTGTAAATATTCAACAGGCATGTAAAATACAAGGTTAGCATATTCCCCAGTGAATAATGTACAAAGTTTTGGGTGTATGCATATAGTACTCAGCAAAACAAACCCTCACTCACTTTCTTTATACTAAACAAATAATATAATCTGGTTAAAATGTTTTAACTGCACTGCTTTCACAGTGGTATCAATACCTTAAAAATATAAGGCTTCAAAATAAATAAAATGAGAGAGAGAGAGAGAGAGAGAGAGAGAGAGAGAGAGAGAGAGAGAGAGAGAGAGAGAGAGAGAGAGAGAGAGAGAGAGAGATACATTAGCAATTTTCTCCAACAAAACTGCAAAGGGAACAGGTAAAAAATAGAGGAAAACCCATAGCATATGACAATTATCTCAGTAAATGATACTATGGACTTCTTATACCATGATGTTCTTGCAGGAATGAAAATAGTCTGCAATCCACTAGTATTATCTGTAAATACATTGTTTATCTACTACAGTACAGCATTACAAATCCACCACAATCCTTTTAATATATTAAATGTTGTTTACATCTTTATTGCATTTTATTTGTAATCCTGAAAACTTGGCTCTTACTTAGAACAATGGTGACTGATTAGCTACAAATGTTTCTTCGTCAAAATAACTTTGCTTGTGAGTCACTTGTATGGTTAATAACTGTTTATGAAGAGAGAGAGGCCATTCAACACTTCTGTTCTCTATGAATTTACATTAATGGAGGGGGGGACTTGGAGATTCCAGTGCAGATTCAGGGATCTTCAACATGCATTGAATTATGCAGCTTTTCAATGTTGTCAAATGCTGAGCATATATTTGGCTTCAAACAATTTAAATTACAGTACACAGAATAGTTGCTTAGCACCAAATCTTTTTGGCTTTTATGTATTCAATATACATATTTCTCTCCAGAAAATAGGAACTCTTTATGTACTATGCCTCAAGTATTTACTTTCATGACGGCATCTTTTGCAGTGCAGATGTTTTGGAACATATGGTCTGATTTCCCCACTTAAGTCCTAGTACTGTACTGTATTTTGAGCCTTAGGGGTAGGAGTTAGTCCCCAGAACTTTATTTTTTTCAATTTTATGCATGCACCTTAATTTTTCTTACTGGGTTAGTTAGAAACACCTTCTTTATGAAGTAAAATAACCACTTGAATGGATGTGAAGTCACACTAAATTTCACGAGTGTGTGGTATCCACAAAGTGAATGCAGATACCATTCATTTAAGATGATGACTACACTTTACAGTCTTCACAGGAATGGCCCAAGGAGTTAAGAATCATGCCTATATTTCCTGTGCCCAAGGAGTTAAGAATCATGTCTATATTTAAGAGCTGAAAGAGCTTGCATACACCCAAAATTATGAACATTACTCATTGTGAAATCAAAGATAAATCTTTTCAGAAAACTACTTCAATAACAAATGTATTAACATAGCATATTACCTTGAATACCATTTAATCAATGTAAAACCTTAAGTATTTAAAATGACATGCCAAAGTGAAAAACCAAATCCAAACTTGATAATTCCGATTTTGTCACATGTATACAGTAATTAGTAAAGCATATCCTTCAGGGCCAGACAGAGCAAATAATGTGCCATCTTAACTCATTACATTGGTGAAATGCTCTTCAAACTTTAAGGATTCATAATAGCATCAACTTTAAGCAATACAAAAATGGTTGGAGACAGAATCCCAAGACCCAGTATCAATGGACAAAAAGCATAAAATTTAAAGAGGAAAACAAGTCCTCAAGAAATTATATACTTCACCTATTTAACATTACAGCATCACAACCAGTTAAGATTCTTCATGAAAAACTTCAATGTATGAGAGTGCTAAATGTGAGATAATGAGTTAACTTTATTTGTAAAAAAGTGTAAAGTAAACATTTTTATGAGCTAAATAAAAATTCAATAGTTTGAAAGCAAATTGACTACTAAATATACCTTACAAAACTGAGCTCTTGATAATATTCATGTAACTACTAAAGCAAGGGTACAATGAAGATAAAAAAAATAACAGAGACTACAGCAAACAACTCCAAAAAAACTGGGTCATAAAGTCCTGCAACTAATCTATAGGACGGATTGCAATGCCAAGCTGATTAACTCCACCAAACCACTTCTATTGCTACGCTGGTCCTGATAAGTATGCTCAACTTACCTGCAGACAAGATTTTTAAGAAAAACACAATGGCATCATCAGACTATATACTTTTATCTATTCCTTTATAAAGGCATTCACAGTCTATGCCCATATGTTATGGCCCTCACGATAAATCAAACGCCCATGCATTTACATCTGAGAAATCCCTTTCATTCTGGCATGAAATTGTCGCAAGTGCTTTTATAACAGCATTTGTACAAAATACCATACAGTACTTTTGTAGTGAGATTCAGAAAGCTCCTAATCATGTGTGATTTACTGTAAGCCTTTCACTAATAGCCTAGAAATCTTATCTGAGTCAGCTACCAGAAAATGGCTCATTCATAATAAAGAGTTCATAAATACAATCTGATTTGGTCTTAAAACTAAGGAACTCTTTCACAGCAATCTGAGATATTTTTAGTGTCAAAAGTATATGAAACATGAGATCTTACATCAGGTTGAAGCAAGTCTTGATAATTCATTGAAATGAATGTACTGTAAGCCAATCAACTTCAGTGAACAAAGATCAGCTTGTGAAAAACAAAATGCACAATAAATTTTGAACATTTTGCTACAACCTAACATAGTCTGCAAGTATTAAAGCTTCAATAATCTTTAAACTATCAATCTTCAATAAAATATTTTGAGACTTTGTTCCCAAATATCATACAAAACAAAGTCAGATTGGAAATAATGTCTTCTATAGCGGTCAAGTTAAGTTTAATTTCACCTACCGTTTGATGCCATGTAACAATTTTCTCATTACCAAAAATTAAATTGTGATTTTATCAACCAGTTTAAATTTTCCAAACCAAGAAAATATTAAAAGGCAAAAAAGGCCAGCTTCAAAAGTTTAAGTTTAACTTGATCACTACAAAAGCCACATATAATTTGACATTCAGAATTCTATAAATAAACCCTAAAGTAATGAGTATCATGCTCTGAAAATATAAACATACTTTGACTGAAAAGACTAGGAAAATACCATTAGAGCTCCATGTCCCTTCATCACCTATGGACTTTCATTAGCAAAGATTTTTCTTTAAGTCTCTCTTAAATCGTCATGATATTATGGCAGATGACAGCAAACATAGTAACGACAATCTCAATGTTCGGCAAAAAATCTAGTCTAATATTCACACATTCGGCAACACTCACAGGAAGGGATGGCAGAAACAGAGAAATGCAAATTGATCAAGCTAACTAGAGACTGTGGGGACATCATCACGCTTGTTGGTAACCCAAGCCCTGTTGCTTGATAGCCATTTCAATGGCTTGGTCTACAAAATATTTGTCGTTGTTGTTTTCGTTTTCAGTTTTGTTATTAGGAGTATCCACTACTTGTCTCTCAGCAGAACCTCTACTTTCAGTATCCTCAGTCATACAGCCATTCTGGTCCCCAACTACAGAGTTTTTATTGTTGTCTAGAACAGATTCTTCCTCTTCAGAATTTATATCTTTCCTAGGTACCGCAGCATCACAGGCATGCTCATCACAGTCTGGCTCTTGAGGCCGTTGGGGCGGAATCAGGTGAGGGGAAACAGGTTGGGGGCATGGGGGAGCAACAGGTTCAGTGGGAGTAGCCGGCATAGCTGGCATTGTGGGAATGACAGGTACTCGCGGCAAGGGTCTGCTGATCATGTGTGTCATGTGCAAGTGAGTTTCATGAGACAGATCATCAGGAACTGGATCTTCCCCAAGGTCACTGTCATCATCTGAAGAATCATAGTCGGTGGTGGTTCCACCACTTTCTAAAGCGTCGTAATGATAAGGAGGCAGAAAAAGTCCTTTGTGGTGCATAGCTGCAGTCAGTGCCTCATTTTCTAATGCACGTTGCTGGGCCTCATCTGCCTCGCGCTCTTCATCGTCACTTAAACTTAAGACTAACAAGGGATGGATCCCTTGACTTCTTTCTGTGACTGGAGAGAACCCCATGTTTTCTAACATTCGGTTAACAGTGTTATCAAATATACTTCGACACAACTGTCTTGTATGCCATCTCAATATACCAGCATCAGGGTCTGGAGGAACTTGCTGACCCTCCTTCATACAGTCACTTGGGCGCAAACCACTATCTGGAGGAGGGGGTGCAGTCATCATACCATATGTTGTGGGATATGGTGCTGGCATGATGGGTGGCATTAAATCCGGTCGTGGGCGCGCTCTGGGATCCATAAAAGCTGCTCTTTCTAAAGTACCAGGCAATAAACCTTCTCGATGGTCTAAAACGCCATCTTCTTGACTGCCTTCACTATTCACATCACTAGACTGTGAATCTTGGCTCTCATCATGAAGATCAGTTGAGCACTCACCTAAATTCTGAGTCATATTATTTAAAGTGTGTTCGTAATTCTTTATTTCCCAAGCATATCTTGCCTTCTTGAATGGGCGTGGAGGAGGCCCAATACCGGACTTGCTTCTGAATCCAGGCCTCCGAACATATCCTCCCGGTTCCTTTGGTCCTTCTGTTCCCAGCTGATTTGGTATGTATATAGGTAACATAGGATGTAATCTTTCATCGTCAAGTCCTTTGGTTTCATCCGCTCGATCAGTGGATGAATTTGTGCGCAACTCAGTCTGTCCATGCTCCTGCTGTACCTCTGATTCATGATCACCTTTATTGGGGCGGGGATCTTCTGTCTCAACCTCATGTGACTCCTTCTCGTTCATTGTCCACAGGAGGAAATGTAGCACCTGAAAAAATTGAATAAGTTTTATATTTAAAATGAAGTTTTTATGATAAAACAAAGTTTAATGTATACTTACCTGGCAGGTATATATATATAGCTATATTCTCTGTTCCACCTGGCAGAAATTTTCAAAACTCGCGGCAATCGCTAGTAACCTATTAGTAGTTCAGGCAACCACCACCCCGTTACCGTGGCGCTAGCGCTAGGAACCGTTCCCAATTGGGCCAGATTTTTCTCTGAACCCTGTCCCCTGAGGGGAGGCGGGTGGGAATTAAATTATATATACCTGCCGGTAAGTATACATTAAACTTTGTTTTATCATAAAAACTTCATTTTAATGTATGACACTTACCTGGCAGGTATATATATAGCTGATTGACACATTTGGAGGTGGGTCAAGGACAGCAACATTCTTAGAGTATAAAAATATTATTAAAATATTATTAAAACTACCAGGTTCCTTACCTGCTAAGGTAGCTGACTTCATAGGTCCTGCCTCTAAGCCTGCTTAAACCTTAGTAGCTCTCAACAAGGAAGTGTCCTGTATGTTGAAGAAGCTAAGACTGGAACTGACAACTGGACGTGACCAATGTGTTGACAGATCCTTACAGCCCTCTTATGCCACGGCATTCAAGCTAGTAAACAGATCATTTACCTGAACTACACACACCATCACCAGATAATACCAACACGACTGAGAAAAGTACCGCACCCTTTTCTCAGACGACCAAAAAACACAAACACCATCACCTAATAAAAACAACTAGCTTACAAGAAGGTTATGGGGTAGTAACTCCTTTGCCCAATACTGTACCCGAGGACACGTATGGACCTAGCGTCTGACAATTATCGAAGGTTGTCTGAACGTCCCTAAGATAATGAGACGCAAATATTGAATTAGTTCTCCAATATGTTGATTCAATAATTTCCTTGAGGGCTAAATTCTTTTTAAACGCTAATGAAGTTGCCACTGCCCTGACTTCATGAGCCTTCACTTTTAAAATACCAAAGCTCTGCTCTTCACACAACATATGAGCCTCTTTAATTATCTCTCTCATGAAGAAGGCTAGAGCTTGTTCTTCGTCATGGGTCTAGTGGGTCTTTAACTGAACACCACAGAGCATCAGACCTCCCTCTGATAACTCTTGTTCTTTCTATATAACATCTCAACGCTCTCACTGGGCAGAGAACTCTTTCTTGCTCGTTACCGACCAATTCAGCTAGACCCAAACTTCAAAGGATCTTGGCCAAGGATTAGCTGGATCCTCATTCTTGGCCAAGAAACCTTCTTGGAATGAACACACTGCATTGCCGTGTCTCCATCCCACCTTCTTCGATATGGCCTGAAGCTCACTAACTCTTTTAGCAGTTGCTAATGCTACTAAAAAGATAGTCTTCTTAGCAAGAGATCTCTCAGAGAGGATTCCTCTAAACGGTTCGAATTTGCTAGAAGTTAAATACTTCAAGACCACATCCAGGTTCCACGCAGGTGGCCTGCCTTCTGATTGTTTCTTCGTCCCAAAACGACCTAATCAGATCTCTCAGATCTAAGTTATTCGAGATGTCTAGATCCCTGTGTCTAAACACTGAGGTTAGCATACTCTTATAACCTTTAATTGTCGAAACTGACAAGTGTAAATCCTTCCTCAAGTAAAGAAGGAAATCTGCGATTTGGGTCACAGAGGTACTGGATGAAGACACTTTCCTGTTTTTACACCACTTCCGGAAATTGTCCCACTTCGACTGATACACCGTGATTGTGGAGGTTCTTCTGGCTCTAGCCACTGCACGGCCACCTCTCTAGAATATCCCCTCGCTCTGACCAGACGTTCGGAATAGTCTGAACGCAGTCAGAAACCCAGAGCGAGGGTATTCTTGTGAAACCTGTCGAAGTGGGGTTGTTTGAGTAAATCTACTCTTAGAGGAAGCGTCCTTGGCGTATCTACCGTCCATTCCAGTACCTCTAGTGAACCAAGATTTGGGCCGGCCAAAACGGGGCTATTAAGGTCATCCTCGTTCCTTTGCTCTCCCTGAACTTCTTCATCACTTTCCCCAGCACCTTGAACGGAGGAAAAGCGTACAGATCTAAGTTTGACCAATCCATCAGGAATGCATCTACCGCCACTGCTTCCTGGTCTGGAATCGGAGAGCAATATGTTGGTAATCTCTTTGTTCTGGCTGTCGCAAACAGATCCACTACCGGACGGCCCCACAACTTCCACAGGCTCTGGCAAACCTCCATGTGCAACGTCCACTCCGTCGAGAGAAGTTGCTCTCTCCTGCTCAACAGGTCCGCACCCACGTTCTTCTCTCCTTGTATAAACCTGGTGAGTATCACGACCTTTTCCTCTTCTGCCCAAAGCAGAATTTCTTTTGCCAGATTGTAAAAGGGGAAAAGAATGAGTTCCCCCTTGCTTCCGAATATATGCCAGAGCCGTGGTGTTGTCCGAGTTGACCTCACTGTCTTGTTTCGAATCAACTCTCTGAAGTGCTTCAAAGCCAAGAAAATTGCCAACAGTTCCTTCCTGTTTATGTGCCACTTTGTTTCGTCCTTGTTCCAAAGTCCGACACCTCTTGAGGGCCTAATGTCGCTCCCCAACCCGCGTCCGACGCGGTCGGAAAACAAGACGAGGTCTGGGTTCTTCTGCTGAAGCGACATCCCTCTTGCTAACCTGCCTGGAGTTAGCCACCACTTTAATTCCTCCTTTACTTCGGTCGGAATTAGAAACTGGAAGGAATCCGGTTGCGATTTTCTTGGCCATGAATCCTTCAGGAAAAACTGAAGAGGTCTCATTGCAGTCTCCTAAAGAAATGAACCTCTCTAGTGAAGAGTGTGTGCCCAGTAGACTCATCCACTCTCTTGCAGAGCATCGGTCTTTCTTTAGAAAATCCTGCACCTTCTGACTGCATTGGGCTTGCCTTTCGGGGGACGGAAAAGCCCGAAAAGTCACTGCCGATATCTGAATCCCCAAATAAACTATCTGTTGTTGGGGCTGCAAATGGGACTTTCCCATATTCACTACCAGACCTAGGTCTTTTGCTAAGTCCAATGTTTGACTTACGTCCTCCAGACATTGAATTCTCGACTGGGATCTTATCAACCAGTCGTCCAGATACAAAGACACTCTGATCCCTCTTAAATGTAGCCATCTCGCCACATTGGACATCATCCTCGTGAATACTGAGGGCTGTGCAAAGGCCGAAGCATAGGGCCTTTGAACTGAAAGACCTGTCCTGAATCACAAACCTTAGATACTTCCTGCTTCCTGGATGAATCGGAATATGAAAGTATGCGTCTTGTAAGTCCAGAGTCGCCATCCAGTCCCCTGGACGTACCGCTGCCAGTACTGAATCGTTCGTCTCCATAAGTGAACTTGGTCTTTTCTACGAAAAGATTCAGTTGACTTACGTCCAGCACTGGCCTCCAACCTCCCGAGGACTTTGCAACCAGGAACAGACGGTTGTAAAATCCCGGAGATTCGTGATCCAGAACAGGTTCTATTGCTCCTTTCTCTAGCATGGAAGCTACTTGCTCCCACAGAGCCGCTTTCTTCTCTAAATCGTTGTAATTTGCCCCGAGGGCTCTCGGAGATGTTGCGAGAGGGGTCTTTTCACGAAAGGAATCTTGTATCCTTCCCGAGCTACGTTGACAGCCCAGGGATCTGCCTTCATTTGTTGCCAGACTTCCCAAAAACCTTGAAGTCTGGCTCCCACTGTCGTCTGGAGGACCGAGTTCTCATTCTTTAGAGGGGTTCTTGGCTCCTCTTTTCGCTGGTACTCTCTTACCCCTAAAGGCGGGTCGAGCGAATGTTCTTCCTCGAAAGGGCTGTTGCGACGGTCTAGTCTCCTTTGGCGTCTTCTTCACCAACTTGGTTGGTAGAACTTCTTAACCGAAGAAGAAAGAAGATCTTGAGTGGCTTTCTGCGAAAGGGATAGAGCTATATCCCTAATCACCTCTGAAGGAAACAGCTGTTTTGAAAGGGGAGAGACAGTAACTCCGATTTCTGAGAGTTAGAAACTCTTTTGAGGCGAACGAACACAAGAACGCGATCTCTTCTTAAGCACTCCTGCTGTGAATAACGAAGCCAGCTCATTCGTTCCGTCTCTAAGAGCCTTATCCATGCAGGACATAATGCTCTTAGCTGTTTCTAAGTCCTGCGAATCCTCTTCTCCTATGGAATTCGCTAGCGCTCCCAAAGACCAATCCAAGAAATTAAAGACTTCGAAAGTCCTAAAAATCCCTTTAAATAGATGGTCAAATTCCGAGGACGTCCACCAGACCTTGGGCCGACTGTAACCCGCCCTGGTCTGCGTGAAGCTGGTGACCTATAACTGGAGAAGTCCCCCTGGGAGGAGGCAGGAGTACTCCCAGGCCTAGACTTTCTCCAGTAGCGTACCATACTCCTGATTTAGAAGCCTAACTTCGCTGGAGGAAAAACAAAAAGAGTATTTCCCCGCTTCTTTCTTGTCCTTCATCCAGTCATTCTCACCCGTTGACCAGGGCCTTCTTTGCCGAAATTGACATCGTCATTTTCAGGAAGGAGGACTTCTTTGGAGTCCTAGTCTTGGAAAACTGTGATAAGGGGATAACGGAGCTGTCGGTTTAAATTCCCCCTCAAAAACAGCAATAAGACGTGAAGTCAGAACCTTATAATCTGAAGAAGGTTTCTGTATTCTTTTCTTCAATTACTTCCAACTCTTCTTCTGCTGAAGAAATATCTTGCAAGTCGTCGTCGTATTGACGCTTCGTTGACGGACTAGCGTCCTGCCGCCTGCGTCCTGCGGCTAGCGAAGCATCGGCGTCCTGCCGCTTCTCGATGTCTTGTCGCCTGCGTCCTGCGGCTACCGATGCGTCTGCGTCCTGCCGCCTCTCGATGTCCTGCCGCCTGCGTCCTGCGTCCATCGTAGCCACGCCTGCTTCCTGCCGCCTGCGTCCTGCGTCCACCATTGGTCCCGCGTCCTGACGTTTGCGTCCTGCTTCTTCCGACACTATTTTCCTCCTAGCGCCAGTGCGCCCTGCGTCCTCGGCGAACGCGTCCTTGTCTTCCCTTTTCGAAGACTTAATGGGAAGGAAATCGTCCTTACGCCTCGAAGATGCTTGTTCAGGAGCATCCCAAGACTTCACCAACACTGCCAACTTGGACTGCATTTCCCGTAAGAAATGCTTCGTACCATCCTCCTGAATGGTACGACGACGAAGGATGAGGATTACGAGCTGGACTGCGACCTAAAGGAGAGCGATCTTGTACTCTACCCGACGGAGAAATACGAGGGGAGGATCCATAAGAAGATGGAGGCGATTCTCCCAAGGCAATACCATGCCGAGACGGACGTATATCGCCAGTGCGATTTGCGTCCTCTCTAGTACGAAAGATCCTTTTCCTCTTGATCGGTACTGCTGCCTCCCCCGTCTTCCGAGGATGACAACACCTCATGACTACATCCAAGCCTCACTATCTTGCACCTGCTCTCGAGCAGCAGTTGATGTCCTGAACGTCCTCTTGAGTGGGCGAGACACCACTGCATTTACCGACGTTCTCGCTCGGAAGTCGAACCTTCCGAGGACGCACACTTCCCAGTTACGCCTTTTCTGCGGCGAACTGCAACAGCCTGGGAACTTGCAACAGGACTGTTCGAAGGGACGAGCCTGACCGTGTCAAAACCTCTCTCGCCTCCCTTCGACTGTCGACATGCCTTCTCCCTTGGGTCTGGGAGCTTGACAGAGGTCCAGGTCTAGGAGCACGAGAGAGACGATCAGACGCCCCCTCCACTACACTTTCACTGACATCGAAAGCACTAACTTTGTCTGTAAGTCGCTGTATCTGGTCGCCCATGGACGCAAGGGCAGCGAACACTTTCACAATATTTGTATCGTTCGTCCTCCTCCGATACAGCAGCGAGCGCAGGAGATACCTGGGGAGAAGGAACAACTACCAATTCTACATTACGAAAGGAGCTGGAGAGGAAATACAATCACTCCTTTTACTCGAAGAATTTGACTTCTCAACTACGAGAAACAGATCTCCTTACACGAATCTTTCTCCAGTCTCTCAACGTATTTCATAAAGACTTCCATTCCTTCTCTGATAAATTCTCACATTCAATGCATCTATTCTCCCAAGTACACACATTCTCCCTACATTTTCTTACAAACGGTATGAGGGTCGACCGAAGCTTTTCGGCAGTCTTACCTTCACCCTCTTTTACACACACTCTAAACATACTTCCAGAGTCAGACATCTTAAAGAACAATCCAAAGCGAATGCCAAGCTAACGTTTCCGAGTACAATACCAAAATCCAAGATCAGTCAGCAACGAGAATGAAAATTCTAGCAGGGAACCACCAACAATGTTGCCGGTTCGGCTGGCAGAGAAAATCTGGCCCAATTGGGAACGGTTCCTAGCGCTAGCGCCACGGTAACGGGTGGTGGTTGCCTGAACTACTAATAGGTTACTAGCGATTGCCGCGAGTTTTGAAAATTTCTGCCAGGTGGAACAGAGAATATAGCTATATATATACCTGCCAGGTAAGTGTCATACATTAAACCAGTTACCAATAATCCACATTACCTCCACAACCAAATAATTTACTATGACATAAAACAGCCACATACATAAAATGATAAAAACTGGATTTGTAAAAATAAAAAATATTTACATTCCCTTGAATTTCCTAGATTCACTAAAATGACATTTTTCATTAACAGATGAAAACTGCAGAGATTACTTGTGTGACTGCAGCTGTATTTCCCCCATAATAATAATTGATAATTCACTATAATTCTTAAAACAAACTTGCTTCATCATTATTGTGGAATATTTGGAGTATAGAGAAATTATAGAAAAAGGTTCTTGTTTTCTCCTATCAAAATAACAAACATAAACCTTTCAACCAAGAAACTTCAACAGGTTTCCACAGAGACAAAAAAAAAAACATTTCTTCAAGTAGTTACCATCCTGTAGAGGCAAAACTATTTTCAAAAGTTTCAAGTTGACACAACTGGAAAATATTACCAGTGCTTACTGAAAACCACATTCATACATTTGATTTAAAATTTTGTGTATGTGTAAGTATTTACATAATAAAAATATGGAATGTTAGTCCATATATATAAAAGTCTAAAACTAAAGAAGTCAACCAGATTGCTTGCAGGAATGTGATCAGACTAGAGACGCTAAAGATGACGTATACAATAAGTATGTAGGCTAAGATAACATCTGTGGTCATTCATTTGTTTATAAACATTAGTCCAAGCTCCCTGCTTGAGACAACTACCCCGACCTATTATTCAAACGGCCTACGTGATCTGTAGCGTGTCTCATTTGATTGTGTGTTCGTATGAAACTATGTCATCTGATAGTATGTTCATATGTTCGAACTACTGTCTGTTCCTTCATAACTTGTAACAGAGATGGTAGACAAGCAGAACAGAGTTAGCTATCGTTATTAGAAGACCTGTACCTCTTTACCTAAGCTTTAATTCATGTAGAGGAATAGGATTAGCCATCATCATGGGTAGAAGCGATCAAGCTATCGTTATTAGAAGACTTGTACAATCATACCTGATCTTCACCATGTAAAACTTCAGAAGAAATTATATCTATTTTTATACTTAGTGTTTTCTACAAGAACCTCACCGAACCATGAGTTTAACACATCGTCGTAAAGATAATACCGACTTCGTAAGTGATCTACAAAACCCCAGACACTCCATTGAAGATGGAAGTGCAATACCAACCGACTTAGCGTATAGATTATCGCTAGTCTAACATTACCTCATAGGGCGCCTTATCATACAAGGCACAAGCCCTAATATTGGTGGCCAGCGGACCAGAAGAACTCTACAACGTCCTACGAAGAAAAAACAGAATAATAAATCATGAAGTCAACGACGACGAAAGCAGCAGATTCTTCAAGCAACCTAGTATCATCATTAGTGAGCGACTTCAGAAAACAACAAGATTCGTCAAGCAACTTAGTATCATCGTTAGTGAATAACTTCAAGAAACAAAACCGACGTGTCCTTTTCCTACGGCAACGGAAAGCTTCGTCTCTCATTAGAATCATTCAGAAAACATCGTTAGTGAGCGTTTCCGGCACTGCAAGAAACAAACCGAACGCGTCTGCAGCATCGGATTTTCAAGGGCTCGAATCATCGAAACAACGCGCACGGGGGAAACTGAAGCCAAACCAGGTCGTCCGCTAAATAGAGAAGGAGGACCAAGGCCGTGTGTCGTTATCGGAACACCGCGACTTCCCACAAAAGCAAGCTAAGTACAATTTTTTATTCATTTGGAGTAACTATGAAGTTTTTATGATAAAACAAAGTTTAATGTATACTTACCTGGCAGGTATATATATAGCTATATTCTCTGTTCCACCTGGCAAGAAATTTTATTTTTTCAAAACTCGCGGGCAATCGCTAGTAACCGCTACTTAGTAGTTTCAGGCAACCACCTACCCCACCCCGTTAACCTCGTGGCGGCTAGCGCTAATGAACCTGTTACCCAATTGGGCCAGATTTTCCTCTGACCCTGTCCCCTGAAGGGGAGGCGGGTGGGGAATTAAATTAATTATAATACCTGCCAGGTAAGTATACATTAAACTTTGTTTTAATCATAAAAACTTCATTTTTAATGGTATGACACTTAACCTGGCAGGTATATATAATAGCTGATTGACACATTTGGAGGTGGGTCAAGGACAGCAACATTCTTAGAGTATAAAAAAATATTATTAAAATATTATTAAAACTCCAGGTTCCTTTTACCTGCTAAGGTAGCTGACTTCATAGGTCCTGCCTCTAAGCTGCTTAAACCTTAGTAGCTCTCAACAAGGAAGTGTCCTGTATGTTTAAGAAGCTAAGACTGGAACTGACAACTGGACGTGACCAATGTGTTGACAGATCCTTACAGCCCTCTTATGCCACGGCATTCAAGCTAGTAACAGATCATTTACCTGAACTACACACACACCATCACCAGATAATACCAACACGACTGAGAAAAGTACCGCACCCTTTTCTCAGACGACCAAAAAACACAAACACCATCACCTAATAAAAAACAATAGCTTACAAGAAGGTTATGGGGTAGTAACTCCTTTGCCCAATACTGTACCCGAGGACACGTATGGACCTATAAGCGTCTGACAATTATCGAAAGGTTGTCTGAAACGTCCCTAATGATAATGAGACGCAAATATTGAATTAGTTCTCCAATTATGTTGATTCAATAATTTCCTTGAGGGCTAAATTCTTTTTAAACGCTAATGAAGTTGCCACTGCCCTGACTTCATGAGCCTTCACTTTTAAAATACCAAAGCTCTGCTCTTCACACAACATATGAGCCTCTTTAATTATCTCTCTCATGAAGAAGGCTAGAGCGTTCTTCGTCATGGGTCTAGTGGGGTCTTTAACTGAACACCACAGAGCATCAGACCTCCCTCTGATAACTCTTTGTTCTTTCTATATAACATCTCAACGCTCTCACTGGGCAGAGAACTCTTTCTTGCTCGTTACCGACCAATTCAGCTAGACCCAAAACTTCAAAGGATCTTGGCCAAGATTAGCTGGATCCTCATTCTTGGCCAAGAAACCTTCTTGAATGAACCACACTGCATTGCCGTGTCTCCATCCCACCTTCTTCGATATGGCCTGAAGCTCACTAACTCTTTTAGCAGTTGCTAATGCTACTAAAAAGATAGTCTTCTTAGCAAGATCTCTCAGAGAGGATTCCTCTAACGGTTCGAATTTGCTAGAAGTTAAATACTTCAAGACCACATCCAGGTTCCACGCAGGTGGCCTGCCTTCTGATTGTTTTCTTCGTCCCAAACGACCTAATCAGATCTCTCAGATCTAAGTTATTCGAGATCGTCTAGATCCCTGTGTCTAAACACTGAGGTTAGCATACTCTTATAACCTTTAATTGTCGAAACTGACAAGTGTAAATCCTTCCTCAAGTAAAGAAGGAAATCTGCGATTTGGGTCACAGAGGTACTGGATGAAGACACTTTCCTGTTTTTACACCACTTCCGGAAATTGTCCCACTTCGACTGATACACGTGATTGGTGGAGGTTCTTCTGGCTCTAGCCACTGCACTGGCCACCTCTCTAGAATATCCCTCGCTCTGACCAGACGTTCGATAGTCTGAACGCAGTCATGACCCAGAGCAGGGTATTCTTGTGAAAACCTGTCGAAGTGGGGTTGTTTGAGTAAATCTACTCTTAGAGGAAGCGTCCTTGGCGTATCTACCGTCCAATTCCAGTACCTCTGTGAAACCAACTTTGGGCCGGCCAAAACGGGGCTATTAAGTTCATCCTCGTTCCTTTGCTCTCCCTGACTTCTTCATCACTTTCCCCAGCACCCCCCTTGAACGGAGGAAAAGCGTACAGATCTAAGTTTGACCAATCCATCAGGAATGCATCTACCGCCACTGCTTCCTGGTCTGGAATCTCGGAGCAAGTCAATTGTTGGTAAATCTCTTTGTTCTGGCTGTCGCAAACAGATCCACTACCGGACGGCCCCACAACTTCCACAGGCTGGCTGGCAAACCTCCATGTGCAACGTCCACTCCGTCGAGAGAAGTTGCTCTCTCCTGCTCAACAGGTCCGCACCCACGTTCTTCTCTCCTTGTATAAACCTGGTGAGTATCACGACCTTTTCCTCTTCTGCCCAAAGCAGAATTTCTTTTGCCAGATTGTAAAGGGGAAAAGAATGAGTTCCCTTGCTTCCGAATATATGCCAGCCAGCCGTGGTGTGTCCGAGTTTGACCTGCACTGTCTTGTTTCGAATCACTCTCTGAAGTGCTTCAAAGCCAAGAAAATTGCCAACAGTTCCTTCCTGTTTATGTGCCCAACTTTGTTTTTCGTCCTTGTTCCAAAGTCCCGACACCTCTTGAGGGCCTAATGTCTCTCCCCAACCCGCGTCCGACGCGTCGGAAAACAAGAACGAGGTCTGGTTCTTCTGCTGAAGCGACATCCTCTTGCTAACCTGCCTGGAGTTACCACCACGTTTAATTCCTCCTTTACTTCGGTCGGAATTAGAAACTGGAAGGAATTCCGGTTGCGATTTTCTTGGCCATGAATCCTTCAGGAAAAACTGAAGAGGTCTCATGTGCAGTCTTCCTAAAGAAATGAACCTCTCTCTAGTGAAGAGAGTGTGCCCAGTAGACTCATCCACTCTCTTGCAGAGCATCGGTCTTTCTTTAGAAAATCCTGCACCTTCTGACTGCATTGGGCTTGCCTTTCGGGGGACGGTAAAAGCCCGAAAAAGTCACTGCCGATATCTGAATCCCCAAATACTATCTGTTGTTGGGGCTGCAAATTGGGACTTTCCCATATTCACTACCAGACCTAGGTCTTTTGCTAAGTCCATGTTTGACTTACGTCCTCCAGACATTGAATTCTCGACTGGGATCTTATCAAACAGTCGTCCCAGATACAGACACTCTGATCCCTCTTAAATGTAGCCATCTCGCCACATTGGACATCATCCTCGTGAATACTTGAGGGGCTGTGCAAAGGCCGAAGCATAGGGCCTTGAACTGAAAGACCCTTGTCCTGAATCACAAACCTTAGATACTTCCTGCTTCCTGGCATGAATCGGAATATGAAAGTATGCGTCTTGTAAGTCCAGAGTCGCCATCCAGTCCCCTGGACGTACCGCTGCCAGTACTGAATCGTTCGTCTCCATAGTGAACTTGGTCTTTTCTACGAAAAGATTCAGTTGACTTACGTCCAGCACTGGCCTCCAACCTCCCGAGGACTTTGCAACCAGGAACAGACGGTTGTAAAACATCCCGGAGATTCGTGATCCAGAACAGGTTCTATTGCTCCTTTCTCTAGCATGAAGCTACTTGCTCCCACAGAGCCGCTTTCTTCTCTAAATCGTTGTAATTTGCCCCGAGGGCTCTCGGAGATGTTGCGAGGGGGGAGGGGGTCGTTTTCACGAAAGGAATCTTGTATCCTTCCGAGCTACGTTGACAGCCAGGGATCTGCCTTCATTTTGTTGCCAGACTTCCCAAAACCTTGAAGTCTGGCTCCCACTGTTCGTCTGGAGGACCGAGTTCTCATTCTTTAGAGGGGTTCTTGGCTCCTCTTTTTCGCTGGTACTCTCTTACTCTAAAGGCGGGTCGAGCGAATGTTCTTCCTCGAAAGGCTGTTGCGACGGTCTAGTCTCCTTTGGCGTCTTCTTCACCAACTTGGTTGGTAAGAACTTCTTAACCGAAGAAGAAAGAAGATCTTGAGTGGCTTTCTGCGAAAGGGATAGAGCTATATCCCTAATCACCTCTGAAGGAAACAGCTGTTTTTGAAAGGGGAGAGAACAGTAACTCCGATGTTTCTGAGAGTTTAGAAAACTCCTTTTGAGGCGAACGAACACAAGAGCGATCTCTTCTTAAGCATCCTGCTGTAATAACTAAGCCCAGCTCATTCGTTCCGTCTCCAAGAGCCTTATCCATGCAGGACATAATGCTCTTAGCTGTTTCTAAAGTCCTGCGAATCCTCTTCTCCTATGGAATTCGCTAGCGCTCCCAAAGACCAATCCAAGAAATTAAAGACTTCGAAGTCCTAAAATCCCTTTAAATAGATGGTCAAATTGCCGAGGACGTCCCACCAGACCTTGGCCGACTGTAACGCCTGTCTGCGTGAGCTGTCCACTATACTGGAGAAGTCCCCCTGGTAGGAGGCAGGTACTCCCAGGCCTAGACTTTCTCCAGTAGCGTACCATACTCCTGATTTAGAAGCTAACTTAGCTGGAGGAAAAACAAACAGAGTATTTCCCCGCTTCTTTCTTGTCCTTCATCCAGTCATTCACGTTGAAGGGCCTTCTTTGCCGAAATTGACATCGTCATTTTCAGGAAGGAGGACTTCTTTTGGAGTCCTAGTCTTGGAAAACTGTGATAAGGGGGATAACGGAGCTGTCGGTTTAAATTCCCCCTCAAAAACAGCAATAAGACGTGAAGTCAGAACCTTATATCTGAAGAAGGTTCTGTATTCTTTTCTTCCAATTACTTCCAACTCTTCTTCTGCTGAAGAAATATCTTGCAAGTCGTCGTCGTATTGACGCTTCGTTGACGGACTAGCGTCCTGCCGCCTGCGTCCTGCGGCTAGCGAAGCATCGGCGTCCTGCCGCTTCTCGATGTCTTGTCGCCTGCGTCCTGCGGCTACCGATGCGTCTGCGTCCTGCCGCCTCTCGATGTCTTGTCGCCTGCGTCCTGCGGCTACCGATGCTCTGCGTCCTGCCGCCTCTCGATGCCTGCCGCCTGCGTCCTGCGCCATCGTAGCCACGCCTGCTTCCTGCCGCCTGCGTCCTGCGTCCACCATTGGTCCCGCGTCCTGACGTTTGCGTCCTGCTTCTTCCGACACTATTTTCCTCCTAGCGCCAGTGCGCCCTGCGTCCTCGGCGAACGCGTCCTTGTCTTCCCTTTTTCGAAGACTTAATGGGAAGGAAATCGTCCTTACGCCTCGAAGATGCTTGTTCAGGAGCATCCCAAGACTTCACCAACACTGCCAACTTGGACTGCATTCCCGTAAGAAATGCTTCGTACCATCTCCTGAATGGTAGACGACGAAGGATGAGGATTACGAGCTGGACTGCGACCTAAAGGAGAGCGATCTTGTACTCTACCCGACGGAGAAATACGAGGGGAGGATCCATAAAAGAAGATGGAGGCGATTCTCCCAAGGCAATACCATGCCGAGACGGACGTATATCGCCAGTGCGATTTGCGTCCTCTCTAGTACGAAAGATCCTTTTCCTCTTGATCGGTACTGCTCCCCCGTCTTCCGAGGATGACAACACCTCATGACTACTCCAAGCCTCACTATCTTGCACCTGTCTCTCGAGAGCAGTTGATGTCCTGAACGTCCTCTTGAGTGGGCGAGACACCACTGCATACCGACGTTCTCGCTCGGAAGTCGAACCTTCCGAGGACGCACACTTCCCAGTTACGCCTTTTCTGCGGCGAACTGCAACAGCCTGGGAACTTGCAACAGGACTGTTCGAAGGGACGCCTTGACCGTGTCAAAACCTCTCTCGCCTCCCTTCGACTGTCGACATGCCTTCTCCCTTGGGTCTGGGAGCTTGACAGAGGTCCAGGTCTAGGAGCACGAGAGAGACGATCAGACGCCCCCTCCACTACACTTTCACTGACATCGAAAGCACTAACTTTGTCTGTAAGTCGCTGTATCTGGTCGCCCATGGACGCAAGGGCAGCGAACACTTTCACAATATTTGTATCGTTCGTCTCCTCCGATACAGCAGCGGCGCAGATACCTGGGGAGAAGGAACTACCAATTTCTACATTAGAAGGAGCTGGAGAGGAAATACAATCACTCCTTTTACTCGAAGAATTTGACTTCTCACTACGAGAAACAGATCTCCTTACGATCTTTCTCCAGTCTCTCAACGTATTTCATAAAGACCTTCCATTCCTTCTCTGATAAACTTCTCACATTCAATGCATCTATTCTCCCAAGTACACACATTCTCCCCTACATTTCTTACAAACGGTATGAGGGTCGACCGAAGCTTTCGGCAGTCTTACCTTACACCCTCTTTTACAACACTAAATCATACTTCCAGAGTCAGACATCTTAAAGAACAATCCAAAGCGAATGCCAAGCTAACGTTTCCGAGTACAATACCAAAATCCAAGATCAGTCAGCAACGAGAATGAAAATTCTAGCAGGAACCACCAACAATGTTGCCGGTTCGGCTGGCAGAGAAAATCTGGCCAATTGGGAACGTTCCTAGCGGCTAGCGCCACGGTAACGGGGTGGTGGTTGCCTGAACTACTAATAGGTTACTAGCGATTGCCGCGAGTTTTTGAAAATTTCTGCCAGGTGGAACAGAGAATATAGCTATATATATACCTGCCAGGTAAGTGTCATACATTAAATTGAGTGTTTCCTTTTGCAGGTCGAATTTCGTTTTATTCCTGTGGCTGAAGTTACGAGACATTCTTAATCTACTTTTTTACAGAATTATCTACATCATTGAGATTTCGCTACTGCGAGTTTTTATCTTTGAGTGTCTGTTTCCAGAAGTTCTACTGAAATATTATAATCATATACTATGTTAATTTTATCATTTTGGGTGATTATTAATCCCTTACGTGACAAATCATATTAAACAGTGAATATGCGTTTACGCAGTGGACGTCTGTATTTATACAGATGCATGGATAGGGTCGTTAAGCACCGTAGTGATTAGAAAACACACAAAAAAACAAGTGGAACACCCGTACAAATCTATATAAATTAGAGGTAACACTATTTCGGGTCTTGACAATAAATGCTCCTTTGCAAGTCCCGATCGCAGTTTTAGCCTTGAGTTTTTTTTTAGTTATATAAAATATCGAACCTCAATGACTCAACTTAACTTTAAAAATATGGCTGGATTTGCAAGGAATAACATGTCTGTAAAAAACTTTCATCAGGCTAAATGCGCTGACCAGGATCCCATCACTATTTCAAATTTTAGCAAAGAATGAAGTCACACAGTTAAGATTGAATGCAGTAGAGATAACTCGTCGTAATTAGTAATCGCTCAGTTCCTAATAGTTCGTCATTCATTGCTTTATACGTAACCAGCAACATAATGCTAAAAAAAACACAACAATACGTTGCCGATGGTAATAAAGAGAAGGATCCTAATTATTACAAAAAAGAAATAGAAAACAGTAGCCCGTTTCAGAATCAAACAAGCAAACTCGGTGACTGTGTCACCTAGTCAAGCGGTCAAGGTTAGTTAAATCTGCCGAGTTTTCAAAGCGAAGCAAATTCCACACAATAAGCGACTCTAGCAGAGTGGGGAAAAGCGATGTTGGTTCATACATACCGATATCTTTTTGAACTAAAAAGGATTTGTCCTATGAAACACACGACCGTATAAGTAATCAGAGCAGGTTTTCGTTTAATTTAAATACATTAAGTTATAATAAATACTGGTGGATTAAGCCCGACTGTACGCGCCGTAAAAAATTAGAATATCTAGTTTTATTTCTTTAGTAGACGTAATATCCTGTATTACGGACTCACCGTCTATTGTTCGAACTTCTCTAATGAGAAGTCGGATAAGAGAGCGCTTACAGATACCTCTATAGTTATAAAAAACATTGATCTGTATCTAGTGTAATTGTAAGATTCATCTAGGGGTATACAAATATTATCTTACATCCTGCAATAAGGCGTGTTTATCAAAGGGAAATCCTATGAAACCTTCAAACATATTAAAATCCGTTTGAACAAAAATGAGACAGTTAATCAAATAATAACTTATATAGAACAAATAATTTGTCTCATAAATCATAACATTGTTCAAATGACCCAACAGAATTCTCCCACAACCGCAGTCGCAATTTGCACGCAAAAATCTCGAGAAGCATGCACCCTCGAATGTTCTGTGCGTGTAAAAAGACTTTGCTGGGAAATGAAAATTTTAATCCTTCCGACACTGAAATATAACGATTTCTGCGAACAAAGCCCTAAAAGTATACATATCGTGGATACGGAATTATTAAAATATCGCATTTTTTATTGTTGCTAATTTTTAATCACGCCCCAACCAAACCAGTCGTGGATGAATCTCTCTGATAATCTATCTGAAGTAATATCCGTAAAGTCATTCAAGCAGAGGTGATTCAGCAGAAATTTTTTTTTTATCTTTTATCTGAATACCAGGAAGTTTCTCCACTAGCGAGTGATCTCTGGGAAAAAACGGATGTAATTTAACACAAAATACGGTCTAAGGACACAAACATTAAGCTATATACGTACCTTCGTGTAGACTTTCAATGAAATTTCAAAATAGAGATAAATGACGTAGTTGAAAAATGTTAGTAATAGGAGTCATTAGGAAATCAAATAAGCCCATATAATTTTTCCCTCAAACGTCATGCCATAAAAGATCGGACTTGGCGTATCTGCGTAGATTTCTGTCGCTTAAACAAGGGAAACGACTTCCGATAGTTCCAGTGCGATGTACCGACGACATCTTATCTCTGTTAGGTTAGAATAAATTTTTTTTCACCAACTTGGACTTACTTAAAGGCTTTTACCTGATACCATTACCTAAGTGATTGTACCTCATACACCGTTTTTTTTTCAGCACACTCAGGGGACATTATCAATTTTTACGTATGCCTCCGGCTTACGTTGCACCCCAATTACAATATAGTGTTTGGAGATTTTTAGGGGATACTCTACATGCCTATTGGTTGGTCTTATAATCTTTTCTAATAACCTTAGAAGTACATTCACAATAAACTAGAGCTAGAACAGAGACAAAGACAAATAATCTCAGAGTAAAATATCTAAATGTGAGTTTTTTTAAAACCGAACATGTTTATCTAGGTTTTATGTGTCTGGTCAAGGTCTTAAAAGTAGTCCATGGTAAGGTGTCGGCTATTCATAACTTTCCGGCTACTTATTAACGTAAAATAAAAGGGGGAATACAGCACTTTCGCGCTTTAGTGGGTATTACAATCGTATGTAAATATGTAACTCTTCAATCATGACAGCTCCTTTAACAGATCTTACGAAGAAGAACGTAGATTTATTATGGTATGAAAAGCATCAACAGGCGTTCGATATCTTAAAAGCGGAAAATGCAGCTTACCTAACTTAAAAAATCCCTGATTTAAATAAGGAATTTTTTTTTTTTATTGCAACAGACGCCTCAGACCAAGGGGTAAGAGGGATATTACTTCAGTAATATGATAAACAGTTCTTCCCTATAGCTTTTTATTCACGTAAACTAAAGCCCTCTGAAAGTAAATATGCAGTAATAGGCAAGGAAGGGCTAGGTATCTTTAACTCACTAGTACATCTTAAGTTCATAATCTATGGCTATCCTGATAAAGTCCTTACTGAACATGAGTCCTTTACCGAGTTTTTCAAAGGCTTTAATCACAGTCCAAAAGGAACTCGGTGACAAATGATCATTCAGGTCTTTGGAGCCAGATAAGATATCTACCTGGGAAAGCAATTATCATAGCTGACGCATTATCCCGCAATCCCGCACCATACTGCAAAGAACCATTAATTAGACTAAAAGATATAGAAACATCCGTACCTATTGTTAAAACCGTATCTAAACAAGAAATTCCTTAACCCAAGAGATCGCGAGCTATTGAATATCTGGGTCGGAGCGCAGAACTGTTACAAACTGAACAAAGCAAGCGTCAACAGACATAACCCAAACAATAAACACGTTTCGAACGGCGGAAACAGAGTCAGCAGCAATAAAACACCAAACAATAAACACTTCGAAACGGAAACAGGGTCAGTGGCTAAGCAAACCAATAAACACTTCGAGCAGAAACCCTAAAGCAAAAGTATATTTAAAGTATGTGTATCATAAAATGTAATCAAATGTAATATTATATGTAGGTCTGTGACGAGGAAAACCCGAAGAACACAGCAGATGACTAACGACCAGGTAGTAGTAATAATCTCTTTCATACCAATCGTCATAAACTGGTTGCATTCCGTCATCCAGGGGGTTCCCTACTACGTCACAGAAAGCCAAATCACTATTTTACTGGCCTACATGCTTACAGATATAAAAGCACATAACTGATTGTAACACGTGTCATGAAGACAAGGGACACACTAAGACACTGTCAGTTTAAGGGCCTATCCTGTGCCAAATCAATCCTTGAAAGAATATACGTAGAATTATTAACAGAATTACGAGTCTGACAGAGGGAATAAACACTTCTTAGTGTTAATAGTTCCTTGACACGTTATATAGAATTAATAGCACTAAAAACAAACACGCAATTGAGTGCGTTAGGAATATTTATGAGTGCTTAAATCTAAGTAAATAGGGAATTCAACACATAATAATCTGTGACTCGGGTGGTGTAAATCATAATAATCTCCTTAACACGTTGTGTGAATTCCTTTCCATTAAGAAAAAACCAATAATATATTTGATCACCCAGCCCAGAGTCATCGGTTTGGTAGAATAAACGGATAATTAAATAGGAAGTGTCAATGTCTTACGAGTTACAACTCGTGATATTGGATCCGACCAGATTATAGCGGTTCTCGCGGTTTTAAATACCTTTATCATTTATATCTTGTATCTATAGAATTGATGCCGCAAGTAGCCTTATACTGGTACGCCGCTAGAACACTTTTCCACATATTCAAGCCAACCATTAATTTATCAAATATATATAAAAAAAATATATACATAAATAATATAAAAAAATAAAATAAATATGGATACAAGTGGAGTCAATATAATACACTCCGTAAGAAGTCGGAAGAAGGGTTACAAATTATAATAAAAAAGAAGGAATCACGATAATATCAATAAGCAAAACGGTAACCATTAAATATCCAAATATATATGCGTAAAGATTTGAACTCTAACTTAAACGCTTTAGTAATGACAAATAAGCTAAAAGTTCAAACGCATATCAAAACCTACTGACATATTGTCTGTCCCGGAGTGATTTATATTCGTAGTCAATGGAAAAAAAAAAAAAAAAAAAAAAAAAATTAAATAAATAAATAAAAATAAATAAATAATAATAATAAAATAAATAAAATAAATAAAAGAGATTTTAAAGTCAGGAAGTCTAGAAGTGAAAATGTTATCTATGAAATAATCCTATATTTGGAATCTTATACAGGGTAATAATAATATATAGAATTTGATATGGGAAACCTTTTTCATTAGTTTCAATAAGGAATATTTAATTTAACATAATCTTGCAGTTTTCCAACATGAAACTAATATATTGTTCAATTTTGGTACTGTTGTTTTTTTTTTTCAGACATTCTTCTCATGCGGGTGGAGAATTAAAACACTAAAATATCATTTGAAAATACTAAAGTCGTATCTCTTACAGCAAGTAACGTAACTCTTAGCTGGCTGAGAGCAATCTCCTGCCAAGGTTGACGACGTCATCATTGCCGTATCAGCATTTGTTCCTTTTAACCTCAATAATCTGCTTACACAGGCTTCATCTGTGTGTCGCTCTGCTTGCAAAAGCAGATTGACTGGAGAAAGGAATGCTTAGTTCATGAACTTCACATGTGGTTCATAGGTCACATGACAGGCCACATAACATATTCTTATCCGTGTGTGTAATGCAATTAGTTAAGGACTTGTAATCATTTTAAAATTAATGAACAATATAAGCAAATAGAATTTCTATAACAACAAAATGAATTAATTTTTTCTGAACCTCATAGACATTTAGAAGTATCACGATATGGATATGGATTAGTTACTTGCAACATTAGCTTATTACAATCCAGGTAAATCACATTTATGGGAAAATGTCACATTTTCTTGAAAACCCAAACCCAAAGTTTATATAGAAATTAGTTACATAGTGGGTTTTTTCGTTGCATCTCCTACCTATTAATAATGTTTTAAAAGTTAACCTCAGAGGATGAGCACGAGAAAATTGAATATGAAACTTTTGTTAGGGCACATAGAATCATGATTAATCTTCTCTTTGACTCTTATGTTGCCTGGCAATCTTACAATTAGCTCCGTTTTCCACTTCTTTGTTCTAGTAACTTACTACCAGAATATCGAATTTTCTTTGAGATTCGTAATGATATCTATTTATTTTTTATAATTCTGGATATTTTTACAAGTCATCATAGACCTGGATAGGTTCACTCATTGTTAATGCCATGGATAAAAAAGTTTTGTACAGCTGGACTCTTTTGAATTCCAAAATATCAGCGAATTCATGTGGGTTAAGTCTGGTCTAATTGGCTCTCTCCCCTCCCCTGTATTTGGATGTCGTCTGAATTTACTTTGCCCTTGTGACAAGTATAATTTCACTTGCAGGCTGATTAATGGAACCGGTTACAGTATCCTGCAGTATGAGAGTTTCACATAGCAACTTCAAAAAATCGTTCGTCGCAGCGGATGACTACAGTCAAGTAACAACCGCCTACAATGTGAAAGGAATTTCATGGACTTCTTCGACCGACACCGTATCTCGTCGTTAATCTCGTTTTAATGCGGAACGCTCCAGCGGCTGTCGGAATCGACTACAATAAGGGACATACTTCCGACAATTACGACCCGAAGGATATTCAACTCTACTTTGCTGGCGAAGGACTCGTGCTGGGATGATCATATTCAGTCGCGAACGTAATCGTGTAGCTTAGGATGCAGAGAATAAGTGTGAGCGCAAAATGGAACGTTGGACCCGCCCAGGCAAATTTTCCCCTTGTTTTAACCATTGAAAAAGGCCGTTTCATTTGGCTAAAGGTGGTTGTCTGGAACTGTGTAATGGACGAAAAGTTGTTCGAAAGCTAGTTGAAAGTGAAGTAGTATAACCTCGGTCATGTATCCTATATATATAAAGTATCATGTATCCTATATATAATTGATCATAAATAACAGAGTCGAAATATATCTTTGCGTGTACGCAATAGGAATCTCTTATATAAATGATCATAAATAACAGAATCTAAATATATCTTTGCGTGTACACAATAGGAATCTATTTAAAGTGCACATATATTAATCATAATTATATTGAATCCAATTCATACATATGTATAAACAAATCAGGTAGCCTATAATCAATCTGTTACCTTTTATCTTACCAATATCTGCAGTTATTTATGAGTTAGTATATGAATTACTAATCAGATATATAACATTTAGCATAAAAATCAACGAATCAATCAGCATAAACATTAATGAAATTTATCAAATTCATATATGAACTTTTTTATCAGTTAAAATATGATTTTTATCATGTTAATCTTCATTCTATGCAATTATCAGAGTACATTAGTATTTTCTGTAGCATATGTATCTTAATGAGATGAAGTGAAAAACTGTATCATTATATATATCATGTGATCACTATTATTTTACCAAATATCATTGTTTTATATTTTATTACTTGAATCAATTCATGTACACCATGAATTTTTATTTACTTATATATATATATATATTCACATAGTGTCTGTATCACACTGTCCTATAAGTCAAATGAAAGTCAAGTTTGAGTAATATTCAGTAGTTGGTTTGGTAGCTGACCGAGCTAATGTAAGTATTTACATAATAAAAATATGGAATGTTAGTCCATATATATAAAAGTCTAAAACTAAAGAGGTCAACCAGATTGCTTGCAGGAATGTGATCAGACTAGAGACGCTAAAGATGACGTATACAATAAGTATGTAGGCTAAGATAACATCTGTGGTCATTCATTTGTTTATAAACATTAGTCCAAGCTCCCTGCTTGAGACAACTACCCCGACCTATTATTCAAACGGCCTACGTGATCAGTAGCGTGTCTCATTTGATTGTGTGTTCGTATGAAACTATGTCATCTGATAGTATGTTCATATGTTCGAAACTACTGTCTGTTCCTTCATAACTTGTAACAGAGATGGTAGACAAGCAGAACAGAGTTAGCTATCGTTATTAGAAGACCTGTACCTCTTTACCTAAGCTTTATCATGTAGAGGAATAGGATTAGCCATCATCATGGGCAGAAGCGATCAAGCTATCGTTATTAGAAGACTTGTACAATCATACCTGATCTTCACCATGTAAAACTTCAGAAGAAATTATATCTATTTTTATACTTAGTGGTTTTCTACAAGAACCTCACCGAACCATGAGTTTAACACATCGTCGTAAAGATAATACCGACTTCGTAAGTGATCTACAAAACCCCAGACACTCCATTGAAGATGGAAGTGCAATACCAACCGACTTAGCGTATAGATTATCGCTAGTCTAACATTACCTCATAGGGCGCCTTATCATACAAGGCACAAGCCCTAATATATGGATGCCTTCCTGGTGAGTAGCATGAATAATCTCTGTATCCAACTTGATCCTTAACATCTTAACCTGTTTATTGGCCAGTCAAGTTGTAGCATTCATGGTGTTGAGAATAGTGTATCCAAGATCAGACACTATATACATATCTCTTCATTATTGTGACCCCAAATTGCAAAAAATTGTGATTTTGGTCATCCTGCCAAACTATAGATAATATGTACAGGGAAAATTATATCCTCAGCGCATAATGTTTTGCAAAAACATTAGACCTGGGGACAACACACAAACAGAAAATGTGCTACGGTAGCCAGCAATTAACTTTCAGGAAGATTTCAGCAAGGAATCTCTGAAACAATCAAAACCAAGCCATTTAATGTAAATAATGGATGGATGCATATACGTATACCAAAGATAGTGTGGAAAACCCAAAAATGACCAAAGAACCTATGTCTGCCAATAAAAAGGCAGAACACTGGGAACCCTGTTATGCCAGAGGCACACAATTCAATTACTGGTGTTCCCCTGAGCTCAAACACCCTGCAATGATACAAGAGACCATTGCCATTATGAACTGTACCTGGTGGCTGAGCAGGTCTAATTCAAGATTCATCCTGACAAGAGTGTAGCTGGCCACAGCTCAATCTTGCCCAAGGACACAGAAGGAGAGAGGTTGTCCTCCCTCATTCTTGTGGATGTATGCCACTGGTTGTATTGTTGCTTAACAACATAACTGAATGGAACATCACTATTTTGGAATGCTTGCAGGGCTGTAGCACAGTTGTTTGCATCTTCAAGGAGTAAATATGCAAATGAAGATTGTCTCCTGTCAATTGTGTGCTCCATTCATCTTTTAATGTATCAACGTACTAATAGCATCTCTGGAGGTTAGGCGTTCTGCAGAACTCATATGAGTAAGTTCTTGTTGTCAAGCAACCCACAAGCACAACACCTTTGAGCCACAGTTACAATACACCAAAATATGCTACAGCAATAATATCTACACTATTTATAGAAAATTTGCTTGGCTACGTTAACACCCATTCCAAGCACAGAAAAAATGCAATAACAACACTAACAGACCAAAATGTGTAAACATACAACACCTAGCTCAAGTAAACTGTGAACTGTTAGTTGCACTCTTAACGTCCATATCCTCAGTCTGTATTCATTCTCGTCAATCAGATCTTAAAAATACTGCCTGTCATTCTGTTAATCCTTCAGTCCATTTTCACCCTTTCACACTTTTCCTCACCCATTTTGCTATCCTGAATATTTTCTCTCTTCCCTCTGCTACATAATATTTTTATCTCTGTTACACTGAGATCCCGATTAAAATCCTACCAAATTACTACTTTCGTTCCCCTTGTCACCTGCCTTTTAGACTCACTCATCTTGAATACACCTTGAATATCCGCTTCCTTGTCTGTCCTTTGCCAGTGATTGAAGGCTCTATTCTCTTAAATTGCCCACTATATATATTAATTCCACCACCAAATCCCTCTTCCTCAGATTCCTCTCCCAAATATCACACAACATTCTACGTATTCTGCCTTTGCTTTATTTTCTTATATATATATATATTAGTTTCCACTACCACTTTTTGATGCTTTCATTTAATTCTTCACTGAATTCTTCCTTTTTCAAGTCCCATTCTTCATCTTTATTTACTTCATTACCAAATCTCCTAGAAAGTCTCAGTGCAATCCCGCTCTTTGAGATTGAATTATTCTGCATTCCAGCCTTCCATTCTGGATCACTATCAGTGTCTGAGTTATTTAACATGTTGTGTTCAGCAACTTTAATCCTTGGCTCTGGGAAAATTCCAGAACTCCTTCTCCCTCTTGATTTCTCTCTCCAAAGCTTAAACATCTCATCCTCAAACCAGCTGTCATTTCTACATGGTCATTTCGTTCCCTCTTACTATTGTGTACTCTGCCTGCATTCTGTCACTGCATCTGATGACCTTTCCCATAATTCTTACTTTTCTTTTTCTGGTCTCCCTGTTTGCAACAAGCATACTGAAAACACACGCATGACCTTCTTTGCAATGTTAATATGACATTTTTATAATATAATATGTTTTGTATATACTTACCAATAATTACTTACAGGCAGAGTCAGTCCCCCAGTTATCTGGTTTTATGAGGCTTGTCTAGCGCCATAAAATCAGCAATTTATGGCGCCGTAACGGACTAAGTTTTGGTTATTGGCGCCATGAGGTGCCAATAATAGAATTATGGCACCATAACATACCTAACAGAGGCATCATTCACTGGTTATCGGCACCATTCACTGAAACTTGGCACAGTAATCCCCAAGTTTCGATGAATGGCAGTTTTCGCTGACCTGCACCCCGCCAAAAACTGAACCACCGCCAATAACAAGGGATTGCCTGTCACTGCTGCTGCTGCATAGGGGCAAAGGATGGGTCTCCAATAGCGGAAGAGGCTTCAACTGACAGGTCGGAAGAACGACATTTTCCTTTAGTCACTGAACGTTTAACTGTAGGAGACTGAGCTTCAACGAGTGAGCCCTATGACACAGGAGACCACTGAGGGACGGGCGAGTCTACTAACACCGGCCACTTGGACACTGAGTGCTCAAACACTGAATGCTCGAATTCTATTGGGCGCTTGGATTATGGGCGCTCAGACAATGTACACTCGAAAATTGGGTGCTTGGACACTTGACTTTCATAAGCTGCGTGCTCGGACACTGGATGCTCAGAGGTCACTGTAGAGACCCACTGATCTTTACTGGGGGACATCCAAAAACTGCATGAAGAGCGAGGGATAGATTCCATTCTACAGCTCGCTTACAAACGGGAGGTGTGTCATTCTCCAACGAAGTGCCATGTCTTTTCAATGACCTGGAGACAACTAGAAAAGCGGCGACTAGGCCCTTTGTCTCATGAGAGTCAGAATCACTGGATAATAACGTATGCACATCTAACAGGATGCCTTTCTAATAACGTCTGTAGAGTCCCGGGAATGTACGACAGGCTCGACTGAACGTACAAAAGGCTCAACTAAGGAAGCAACTACCCATGGGCAAGCCCCATCTACCTCCCTTTGACTGCCAGTTTGCTTTCTTCCAGGTGAGCAAGGAGAGCTTTGCAGGGACCTTGGTTTAGGAGCTTCGGTGGGACGGGTAGCCAACCCCCACTCTAAAGACACTGCACTTGCACCAACACCACTCAACCTGTCCATCAGGACTCTTACCAAATCCTAATTTGGGAAACGGTACTTACAAGAAAAGTCAAGAGGACTGGAGATAGAGGAGAAAGCAGTAATAGGCATTGAAGGGACAAGTAAATCAACAATATCCTTAGGAAAAATAGGTTAACTACGAGCCTTGGTTTAAACTCAAAAAGCGGCCTTCCTCTGTCTGTCACCTTGTACTTTTTCTCAATGTGCATTTAAAACTTTCCATTTCCCTTTATCCCAGTCCTTTTATTCAATGCAACTAATGTCTGGTGATCAGACTTGTTTACAACAACTGCAACAAATATTATGGTTGTCTTATTTGGTATATTAAGTCTAGTCTTACAGACCTTACTACAATTTCTGATACCAAGAGCACAAAAATACTTAACCAAACAAAGTTACTATCACAACTATCTGGTGAAATACAGAATCTAAGAGCTGCTCAACAACCCTGTAACATCGTTGACCGCCAGAAACGGATTGAGCTCTTTAGCTGTGTTGTAGCTATTCCCTCCTGAAAGTGGGCGTTTCATACTATTTAGCTCAACTGTCCCCATTCTATCACTTTTCTATTCATCTTGCAACTGTTCCACCAACATTCACACCTGCCACTGTTAACAAAAAAGTATTTTTTCTGCTGCTCCTTTTTATTGTATCTCCAGTACACAACAAATATCCACATTTCTTTTCACTAGAATCAACACCACTGTCATACTGACCCCTGCAAAATCTTTTTATTTTCTTCAGCCTAGCTATCCATAGGTTTTATAGCAGTATGGTCTTAAGGTCCACAAAACATATGAAAATAGAAAAGCTCACAAATCCAGGATAAGGCTTTATTTCTCAGTAAACAAGCCTCAGCAACTGTCAATCAGTAACTACCAACATTATAAATATGGAAAATTTCATGTCACAGAGTTCTCTTCTTATCACAGCTACAACTAAATAAACACACAGTAGTTTAATGGAACTCCGGCGCATCATGTGGTTGTGCAGAAACTAAAGTGATTCCAGTATCGTTTTTGGTAAATCATAAGCTTGCATCAATATAGCACCCATGGTTTTTCAATTTTGTTTAAGCAAAAGAAGTTTCACATAAGACTATCATCCTTGATAAAAAAAAAATAATAAAAAACAACTCTATAAAGAAAACATCTGCCTACTTTTACGCACAATACAGATATTTTCAACTTACCCTTTTGGGTTAATGAAATAAAAATATGAATACCATCCACAAACAAAGCCTGGTAGGCCATGTTTATTATAATATATGAACCATGTAAGATATGAACATAAAATATTTACTAGAAGTAGTTAAAGCTACGGAAGTCAACAGAATGACAAGTTAGCCAAAATTCTTGTCTTAAAAAGATGCATACATTATATTTATATTTTCCCTGGTGCTCATCTTGTTTTTTGTGTGTAAATGTGTGTATATTTTCAATCACTGTTGGAGTAAACCACTTGTGTGTATATTTTCAATCACTGTTGGAGTAAACCACTTATTTATGTTTTCCTCCTCACACACTTCAAACAATCATGGAAGTCCACAAAGAAACCATGGCCTTTAAGTGGTGAAAACCAAACCATGCAATTACAAATGACAAAATAAACTAAAAGAGGAATAAAAGCCCATGGCAAAAATTTGGTGCATCATCACAATGCAATCAACCTCATCTTCACCTAAGATATGTAAAACTTAACCAAGCCCTCCCTCACAAACACACATCAGCACATATGAAGTAACGCCCTACCTTGATAACAATAACAAGAGGACACATCCTGATTTCACATACCTTCATCTTAACACTTTACCTAATTTCATCTTAGAAAGTTTGGGTCCCAACTGACTGGGTGGGGTTGAGGAGAAGCCCTTCGTTTCTCTAAACTCCACAACCAACATAAATGTGATCCAGGATACTTAAAGGGTGGGGCAACCTTGAACTTCCTCTGTCTCACTCCTTACCTTAGGGCACCCTTCAACTTCCTCTGTCTCACTCCTTACCTTAAACTTCATAATTGTAATGTTCTGATTATCTCATGAAACAATTATGATTGAATTGGGTCTTTGAAAGTTCCCAGGCCAAGCAATGCTAACCACTCACCTTAACTACATAGGATATGACTCTCGTCAAACTGTCCATGTTCTTGAAGAAAAAAAAGAAGAAAAAAAAAAAGCTAATTTCTTATCAGTCATCTTGGCAATAGCTTTGGTTATTAACTTCTTGCTCAAAAAATAAACGTTTATTTAATCCATAATCTAAATCTATTGCCACTCTCTGATCTGCCTGCCTACCCTAACCTGACCTAGGCTAAAACAATGTTAGGTAAGTCATAGTCTCACATGCATCTGAAAGATCATCCACAGAGCATGGGAGACACTACACTTGCTACATTATAGCAATACAACACGAATCTATTGTTAATGCTGAAAACAATAAATAGGCATATGCTGACCTAGGCTAGCCTACCATTCTAGCCTCAGGCAAGATCCAGGCTAGGCCTCACTGCACAGACAAACGAGTCCTCTGGCCTCTGCAATAGCCTACAAACCCGGTATTATGATCATTTGGAGTTGTTGAAGAGCAATAACAGGTCCTTTTGACCAGTGCAACAGCAACAACGACAGCAAAGCCGCTGCCAAGGCGAACGGTCACCGCAAATCGAGACCAAAAAAAGGCCCATCAATCACACGTCACAATTTTATCCCATTCCAATTAATCTTTTCAGCATTAAAAACGGCCCAAACGGCCTCCTTCCAACTTCCTGGGGCATTTGCCAATTCCCCACCAGTCACACGGACCTAAATGTCACAGATGCGGGAAAAATGTGACCATTAAAAATAATAATTACCGATATAAGAGACAAATGTAAGATTGACGCCATACAATAGCATCCTCACAATCATTTTTAATTTATTAATTTCTTATTTTATTATTATTTTTCCACTTACCCCGCCTGTGTATGTGTATGCCCTGTATATTGGAGATTTTTTAAAGACCGAAACTATCGTGATAATCCGAAAATGCAGAGATTTCAGAGGGAAATAAGCGGGGTCAGGTCACCTCTTGTTATAAACAGCTGATTCAATGTAAATACAAATCTGGTAGATATTAAAAAAATGTGACATATTGCATCTTTTTCAAATTCTAATTATACGGAAGACCTTAAATGAACAAAATGTCTCGGCGCTGTTGCATTTTGAAAAACAAACGAGAAATTAAAAAGTAATTAAAATAATAAATATATATCAAACGTCCTCGTTTTCTTTCATTGACTACTAAAGAAGTCGTCGGTTTTTTCCTAGTTCAAGGGGAACTTCGATAAAGTGCCATTTCCAACCTGTTGTAAGAGGCTCATTGTTCACGATTTTACTGCTAACTGACAAAACATTTAGATAACAGCTAATAAATCTCAAGCAGACAAAGAATGTAACCGAAAAACCAGGCGACATGACGGAAATCCAAAGAGCAAATATTGTAATCCTTTCAACAGCGTGAACATCAAGTAGGCCTAATCCCACCCACACCATCGTGTCACTTATCACCAAATCCCATTTACAATTGGAATATAAAATGTTAAAGGATGCTGCGATTAATGGATACTTGACTGGAATTAGGAGTCGAATATATTTCCTCAATTCCCAGCAAAGCAGATGGATTAAATTTCTGACGGTTTCCAAACAAAAAGAAAACGGGCACTATAATTAAAAAACGAAATCACACAATATCCTGTTGGGTGGAAGAAAGCTTTTAGCATTTTGTCACCGAGCCATTGAACAGGCAGAAACACGATTACCACTCATGATTAGTCTGAATCACCTGGTTAGTCTTCTTCCTGATTTGCATTTACATGACTACCACACGTTAAAACAAGACGGTTAACATTTCTTTACGTAACAAATTTAAGTACGTAATCCTTTACCTTTCTAAGCGTTAACGAGGTCACATATAACATACACCTTTACACCACCACGGGAACCGTCACCGTCAAACTTTTATCACTGACTAAATCGTTAAAAGAAAAGCAGCGTCTGGCAAACTTTAATAAGGGGTTCCGCAGTTATCCAAGTAGTTGCAGGTTAACAAAGGCCTTTCGAAGGATAAACGACTGTTAACTTAAAGCAATGAAGGACTGAAGTGTAATGTTTTACACAACTATTCTAGCCTTTACTACGGGTCCCAGCACCAATTACAGTGTGGTGTGGCCACGATTTCCATGGGTATATTAGTGCAACTCGGAATCTAACAAAATATCCATCTACTGATGGGATCCCATTACTTTCATTTTGTCCACTTCGGCCTCTGGCTGGCCCTTGTACATTTTCAAAATAATTTGCTTCTTATTCTTCACAATGGTCTTTTAGCGTTTTCTCGTCAGTATCGTAGCTCGTGTAGAATAGGAGAGTTTTAGTTCTTTTTAACATTTTGCTTTCTTCTTGTATGATCTTCACTTCAGAAGGTATTTTGTTGTGTAGTCTTGGTGCGCCACGTTCAAATGCTCTGTCCCCTGACTTACAATCTGTTCTAGTTTCAAATAGCCTGCACATCATACATTGCATTTGTTTAACTCCTTGTATTTTTTGTAACTAAACAAGAACCTTAATTCAACCATTTGAAATAAAGTCCAAAAACTAAAATACAGAGTATGGCAAAGAGAAATAATATCCACACGATCGTGAGAAAAGATCTTCAGTCCAGTTGTGTTTGTAGCCCCATGACAAAACTCCTACTATGTTTGTCTACATAATTGCTGCATGAAATTATATTTTTACTCACACACATACATGCATGCATACATACATACATACATACACACTCACATGTATGTATATATATATATATATATATATATATATATATATATATATATACATACATATATATATATATATATATATATATATATATATATGTATGTATATAAATATATATATATATGTATATATATATATATATATATATATATATATATATATATATAATATATATATATATATATATATATATATATAGGTTTTAGGCGAAAATCGGAGCTGGGCAGAATTTTCCTCTGCCTGACTTGCCAAATTATTTTGTCTCGGGACAATTACCAACTTCCAAGAAGTTCAGGAAAGTTAATTAATTGGATTTTTTTTTTAGCCCAATTATACAACTGGCTGTTGGAAGTTACGAAACAACTTTGCTATTTTAAAATAAGTTTCTCAACTATTTCGTCGCCAATAGTGCATCAGGATTCTCGGAGTGAGAGGTGTGTATTTCTGGTGAAAGAGGCTCACTCTCGACGTGGTTCGGAAGTCACGTCAAGCCGTTGGTCCCGTTGCTGAGTAACCACTGGTTCCATGCAACGGAAAAACGCCATATTAACAAACAAACATAGTGCATCAGTAGTTGTGCATTTGTTAGAGGAAGAAGCTACGGCATAGCCTAATACATGGGTTTTTACCCGACATGTATCCACCTCAGCGGCGTATTTAGTGAAAGCACGTTGGAGATTACCGTAAAAATGTAAACTAAATACTGCCAATACCATAAAGATACTGACACCCAAGAAATATTAGTCTTAGATAACGACCACCGTACCTGTAGTGGGTCACTATCTAAAGGAAGATCCTTCTTTTGTTCTCTGGAAGTTATCGGAGGAAAAAAATTGGTATATTATCCCCAACTGTCACTTTCTGACAGTGGAACTTTATCACCACAATGGCCTTCTAACCACATGGAAGTGAATGCTTTTGTAACTTCGTAAATTCTGATGAATTAAAAGCGATTCAGACTTTTGAACAGCAGCATCATTTACGTTCCAGACACCTTTCCCCTTCAAGGAGAGTAATGTAGCACATTCTGAAATTTTCAAACAAATAGAAAATAATCGAGTATTAACTTGGCCGTAAAGCTCTACTCAACATATTACTCCACGAACAGAAGATACATCTCTCGTCAGATCTGAGGAGCTTCCATGTTGGTTCACGTATATACGTGATTTTTTAATTAACCTAAAAAAAAAATCTAAACCAATTCATGAACATCTCTAAAGTGTATAAAAGCGTGAAGAATCGGTAAACAGAAAATGTAAGGATAATGGTATAAAGTTGAAAGATAGTTATACTCATGTGTAACATGAAACCAAACAATGAAGCTTTCCAAATATAGTAGATTCACAGTAACCGTGCATCTGATGTCTAGACCAGTCCCTTATGACGCTCCTGATTGGCTGTTGATAAGCTAATCACAGGGCTGGATACTCTCAGTCTCTCTCGAGAGTTCACATAGGCAGGATGCATGTTCCACCTCTCCTGAGGGATACTTTTGAAAGACGTATCGCTCAGGAGAGGCGGAACATACATCCTGCCTATATGAACTCCCGATAGAGACAGATAGTTTCCAAGCCCTGAGATTGGCTTATCAACAGCGAATCAGGAGCGTCGTAAGGGACGGGTCTAGACATCAGATGCACGGGTGATGTGAATCTACTAGGTACTAGCTACTGTAGACCTGTTGCTCTTACTCACCTTGTCTGTAATTTAATGCAGATAGCAATTACTTCCTATCCTCATATTCATTTGGTTTATACATAAAGTGACAGACAGCCTATGACCCCCTTCTTCAAAATACAAACCAAAACAACAGGGCTTTGCTAAGCAGTGTCAAACCATTTGGCTTAACTCTAACCTTTAGAGGGCACATAAAATTCTCCGATACTTCGGTACCGTTAAGACAATTAAAATAATGCTTAGATATAGTATATAACACATTAATAGGATTTCTGACAGAACCAAATGACAAATATGACGAAAGCTACAATTTTACCTAAAAAGACAAAATTACTTATCATGTAATCTGTAAGACTTTAATCACAGACAATGTCTAAGATGTATCAGACACATTCAGAAACACTTGCCTTTCCAGGTATTTGAGAAGGCACTGAAACCTTTTTCTACGTCAATGGTGAGTGCTTAGTTGGTAAGCAGGTGCCTTCTTCACCTGCTGAACCCAACATAGCTGTAACATCGGCGAAACTTAGGCCAAAACAGGATAATAATATACTCTGAAAGCATCAAGGTCCTACAAGATCTGTGGTCTGAATGATTTGGTTAAAACCGTGTTGCTGTTATTGTTTACAAAACTTATTTGGCTTTAAGAATGTACTTCAGGTTTTAATTGGATGAGGCTTAAAGGTGTCGAGTATAAACTCATTGTTGTAAATTTATAATCAAATTATAATTATAATTATTCACTGGGAGAAATACCCAAGTAGCTTCAGTTTTATTTATATGAGCTTTTCTACATTTACAAGTGTGAGAATTCTTTCAATTATTTCCGTTCCCCTTGTTATAAAAAATGCCGGACATACAATGGAAGTATACCAACTGTGAATAGTAGCCTAGCTTAAGCTGGCCATATGCCAGTAAGGGCTATTGCTCCTGGGCAGTCCATTAAACAAACTGTGAGGATCTGTTCGCTTTCACTTTTTTTTTTTTTTTTTTGGGGGGGGGCGGATTTTTTGGACCAACAGTCTAAATAAAACAGAGAATCTTAAAAAGAATGAAGTCGATATTTGCATTTAATATCTGATTTCAGAAACTCTTGTAATAATTGAAAATTGAACCTAACGCTATGAAAAAAATATATTATGGATAACATGAGAGACAAGATATGTATAGTCATGCATACACGTATCAATGTAACCATACATATAAAATTTTACAAAATCATACTGTAAAAGAATGTTACTATTCAACACTTTTCCTAATAATAATAATAATAATAATAATAATAATAATAATAATAACTGACGCACCGTCAAGATATACATGTTAAACTGCTTATAGCCTAATACGACAATAGACTGCACACAAAAAATTGTATACATAAGACCTACAAACCTTCCTAAGAGAACGCACCTCATGTTAAAAAAATTGTAAACAGTAGACCAATCCTTTCTAAAAGAACGCACCTCGTGTCATAAGTGCCCGATCATCCGTGTGTGTGTTGTGGTGGTGAGGGAGGAGGAGAGAGATACAATATTCCCCTCCATCCCCACCCCATTCCTCACCGATTTACAGCTTCGTGACGACGCGTGCTACACGCATTCCACCTGGTGGTCCCAAGAGATGCTGGCCCAAGCCACTAGGATACCACGTGCTTTTTTTCCCCAGCGACAGAAAAGGCATCTACTATAACAATACCGAAGACTTCTGAGCGTAGCTCTCTTAATATCAAGCAAAGTATATGTGTTTATATAGGCCTAAATTGATCTATCTTTAGCCTAATAAAAATCAATTCCAGCGCACCTTCCCACAGTCCACTGCTCAATCTGGGACTGGGAGGCGTCCGTACCTTTATATCCTTATGTACCTGAATGAGGAACAATACCACCTTACCAAACCACATTCACTCACTCGCCCATCGTCCTTCCACCCATTCAGCTCTCTCTCTCTCTCCCCCTTACACATACACACAAACAAGGCTGGCGGACGTACAAACAATTCTGATAATCAGTACTTATAATGTAGTATAGCACACAAAACTTCTTGGGACTAGAATCATTTAAATACTTGCTGTAAAATGCAATCTAACAAGACAAACAACAAACAACTATGTAATGATTCGCCTCCACACATGCGAACAGCCGTACACGAAATGCCTCTAAATAAAGAGATTAACAATAGTCCTGTTGTCCTCAGACAAATCCCATCCCCCCCCCCCAAGCACCCCCGCCCACCTCCACAGACACAACTTACCCTGGCATTGAAGAGATCGCGTTGCCGCTTCCACAGTAGGGCCTGGAGTGGAGTTAAAAACTCGGCGTTAATTGTGTCTTCCATCTTGTAGGCTTCTCCTTTATTTATTCTTTACTGCATTCTCCTTGCTCGTGTCTTTCTGCCTTTTATCACGCCTTATCGTATCCGGGCGGTTTGTTGACGCGCTGCGTTTCCAACCGTTTCCACAGCAAGTCACTCGAATGGCGGTTAATTGAACATGTCACTTTTTTTTCTTTAATTTACTTCACTGTTTTCCTATAAGCTGAAATCACCCGCGTTGACACATCACCTGAGTTGTTGTTTGTTGTTGCTACGTGAGTGAGAGCTCTTTTTCTGGCTCACAAACAGTGATGCGCTATCCTGCGCTCAGTAACACAGATGACGAGCATTCCTTCAACGGAAACATCCGTCGTTTTAGTCTAAAAACTCCAAGCGAGCGACCCTTTCTCGTAACTGTAAACACAAGATTTACGTCACCGGGTTGTATATAAAGAGAAATCCCCTTTCACAAAACAACAAACTCCTTCACTCTGACACAAACGGGGCAAATTTACGACGTCGAATCGTTTTGTCGTTGGTTTCTCACCGGACTTGACTAAACGTGGGACCTCGCCCATGCCCGGCACGCTTCATAATAAAGAGTGTGTTTTGACCATGGGACTCTCTCTCTCACACTCACTCTCCTGCCACAAATACAACCACCAGCGCCGCCAGCTGCTGCTGCTGCTGTCTTGATTTCCGGCCGGGCAGATGCAGCTTGCTGTATGTAGCTAGACAACTACTCCTCGAGTGTCCTTCAGCTGATGGCAGCAATTATCTATAGCTATACGGAAGACAAGTGGGCTTTGTTGATAAACAAAGTCTGCGCGACTCTAGAAAAAAAGAAACAATGATATTATTTCAGCATGGCATTAAAGAGCGTAGGATCAGGTCTTTTCTGTTTCATGGTCAAGGGAGACTTAGCTATTATTGTTCAAGTATTACACTCAAGTAAGTCAGAAGCCGCCTGGTAAAAGGATCATTCGGTCGATATGTCACCACGTTTCCGTTCACAGTAAAAACATCGCCAATGCTAACGATAAACGGGACGAGGAAGCCTGTCGGGTCCACGAGAATGGTAAAATCTACCCGAAACCTACAAATAATCTCGGAAAAGCTCACTGGAGACAATACGAAAGATGCCCTCTGTTCTTGCCTCCGATGCGTTATGGGGCATGTGCGTAAAAGTGAGTTACATCTGTCCCTGGTCTGTCATCCCTTCAGCCTCCCTCCCCCTCCTCCCCTATCCTACCCGTCTCGGCAATACCCCCGCTAGAGCGGAGTGACGCACCAACGCTGTGACGTAACTAATACCAATATACCCATGTGCATAATGACGATAAAAGGGGCGGGGGATACGGCCGCTGTACTAAGGGTTCTCACAGAGCAGGGGGAGAGGGTAGGCAGCTGGTTATAAGGATGAAATAACAAAAACCGGCTGGCTACTGGGATTGGCGGTTTTGTTTGGTGAGGGGTAGCCACCTTGGGGGTGGGTAGGTGTCACCGAGGGTGGTGAGTCTACAAAATAAAACGCGTTACATCGTAATAACGCAACTCACGGTTCCGCCACTCGATTTTCGAGTTCATAATAACCATCTGACCGAATGGGTGAACAATATTTTATAATAGTAATGCGGTCACCGAGCTACTGAACTGTGACATCTACTGATTGATCAGAAAATACACCACAAATCGTGTCGTTTAGAAATGAAAAAGATTAACCATTGTTGAATTCATTTTCCTTTCAAATTCAGGTTGACAAAGGAGAGTTTGCAATCCATAGTTATTTCCTGAACTATTTTTCCTGGCAACGTGTAAAATAATAATAATAATAAGTCCACCCCACACAATTCCAATCGGGAAGAACTATAATTTTAGCATGCTGCAAAAAAAAAAAAAAATGTTAACAAGTTAATATGATTCGAGTATACTGCAAAAACCTAAAAATCAATTGAATATTTCTTGCTGGTTCTACTGTAAAACCAACAGCGAGGCTCTTAAGAATTAATAAAAGAAGAACATCAATATCGAAGCCCGGAAAAAGATAATAATAAGAAGAATGTGACTCCACCAAGTGTACAGAAGAAGTGCAACTAAGGAATGACTATGCCAACAACATAAGCTTCTTCTCCTAATCAGAGGAGATGACCTCATAAAAGTGTTACCATTCCATTTTCGTGTATTAGAACTTGCGTAAGAAATGTGGTTGCTAAGCCAGACTGGCAATAATAAAATTTAAACGACATTAGAGTACAACAAACTACGGTTTGCAGTTATACTTCCATCTACGCGTATATAATCTCATGTGAAACGTGTACGTGTGTGTGTGTGTTACGATGAACGAGAGACATTTTTTTAAATTCTCGCAGAAATCCCAGTGGAACAAAGGCGATCCCAAGCCAATCGAAGGCATTATAGATCTACACAGACTGATTAGGCCTAAAGATCGCCCAATCCCCGTGAGGCAAGTCCCCTGGGCCAATTGGGACGAAAAAAAAAAGAAAAAAAATCCCCGTAATGGTGGGCATCGATCTATGTACTCCTGCACAATATCAGTGACGTGCTTAATGGGATGATCATCCTGTAGTTGTATTTTATTGAATGTTTCTTGACAATGAGCGCCATCTATCTTTGCTCCATGCAACTAACTTTTCCCGGCAGTTGTACCGAGTGGCCAATCTTTAGTATAAATATATCATTCGTGGCTGATACAAACGTTATTTATTACATTTTATGTGTACATTTTTCACTGACAGTAGATTATACTCTTTCCATACGATTGAATATAATTTATTATACTCTTTCATCTCATGTATTTCAGGAAATAACATTGGAAGTAATGGCCAATGCCAAAGCGATTTCCAACATCATTTGTTGCCTTCTTTTGAAATAAACACTTAATTCATGTTATGCTGTCGTTTCGTAAATTATTTATAGCCTTTTTCTAAGGACTATACGAAAAAGTTTTGTTTATCTCTACTGTGTGCATATGTAAATATGTGCATGCCTGCATGTGTGTGCCCGTACGCAAAAGAAAAAGAAGATCGACTATAATTCTAATTGCGGAATATTTAAACCTTCAGACCAAGATAACAATGCACTTTTGCTATTACATATAATAAAAGCAAAGCTTTCATCATTTCACCTTTTCACCTCACTTGCATTTTAGAGCAAGTTCTCAATTAATTTAGAAGACTCCCACTCTCATCGTTTATTCTACTTTTCAGAACAAAGAGCACAGGAATAAAAAGGAAAAAAGTATAATCTGTGGGGGGGGGGGGGGGGGGAATTAATGAAGGCGACGCATCTAAATCATTACTAACAATGAAGAGATAATAGAAATGAGGTGGGCATAGCTACTATCATGGAACTATCAACATGTTTATAGTTCCCTGGCTGCTATAACAGCCTTCTGGTGCATGTTATAGTAGGTCGAGTCATCCAATGGTTTGGAGTCGAGTGGCGGGAACAGTTATAGGCATTAAGTCTAGTTACTGCGCATATTTGTGACGTTACTGGTATGTGGCCATAAAAGAAAACCAAGAAAACAATAAAATGAAGGGTCACTATGGAATTGTTTGCCCACACCCATTCTCTCTCTCTCTCTGTCACGACCTTGGGTGAGAGAGGTCCCCGTTAATCTCAGGTACTGCTGAATTAAAGGATTGAATCCGGTCTAAGAGAGCTTCTTTGTTCTTCACTCTGGTAAAGTCAAATACTGACTGATGACATTTTTTTACCTGAACCTCGGCCAGATGCAGCCTCGTGACGTCATGCGCGAGATTGTCCTTATTTTGGTCGGAAGCGGTCTGACCTGGTATTCTTTGGTCTAACTAAGCCCTGTTTTTCGTCGTCTGCTGATGGCAGGTTCTGGAAATATAATGCTATTTCGTTCTCCTCCCCATTCGTGGGAAAACGAGAGAGCGAGGAAAGACGAATGAGAAGAGTTTGTCCTTAATTGGGGGAAATTAAGAACACCAAATATATATATGTATATATATGAACAAAGTTCACATATATATACGTGTGAAAGCACATGCCTGTACGGAGAGAGGAGAGTGAGTCAGGCCTCATAGTTGATCTATTTTGATCCATTGTCAAGACTCGACAAGCGTAGCCGTTCCCACAGAACCCGGAGCTGTTTTCCCACTGATCGCAAAAGAACATAGAAAATGGATAATTCATAAACCTGGAATCGGGGGATACTATTTTGTTTTCTGCATTAGTCTTAGTTTTCTTCAACTTTATTTTTTCTATTGTATTTATAGTTGCCGATACGCTCATTTTCGCTTCAAAGTTAATTTTAATTTATTTTTTTTATGTTGTGCTAGTATGCAATTCAAAATTTAAATATTGGTAGAACTTAGACATGCAGAAATGCACAGACATTGAAAAATGCACAGAATGCAGAAATGCAGACATTGAAAAATGCACAGAAAGCAGACATGCACGCATTGAAAATTGCACAGAATTCAGAAATGCATGGACATGTAGAAATACACAGAATGCAGTAATGAACAGACCCCAAAAATGCACGGACATTCAGAAATGCACAGAATGCAGAAATGCATAATGTAGACATGCACAGAATGTAGTAATGAACAAACACCCCAAAATGCACAGAATGAAGAAATGTACAGATACCCCAAAAATTCAGACATTAAAAAATGCACAGAATGCAGAAACGCATTGACATACAGAAATACAGAGGCACCAAAAATGCAGAGACATTTATAAATGCACAGAATGCAGAAACGCACTGACATAAAGAAATGCACAGTCACCCAAAAATGCACACAACGCAGAAATGCATAGACATGAAGAAAGGCAAGAATTCGGACTTGTGGGGCGAATTGGGACTTGCAGGGATGCATCAACATGCGGAAATGTAGAAGGTCTTACTGTTAAGACCAGAGCTCCCAAGCTGGAGTTACTGCAAAAATTAGCAATCTCCGACCCTCGTGCATTGTTTAAACAAACACTGAGAGAGGGCGCTTCATTTTAGTACTTAACTATTTTATTAAAATGAAAAGTGGGCGCTTTTGTGTCCATAAGAGAATAAGGAATATAATCAGAGATAAAGGAGACGTAAATCTACAGAGTCCCGTCAGCCTCTTGGAGGCCATAAGAAAGAGATAACGCAATTTCTCCCGTGACGCAACTCCGTATTATGCGTCTTTGACGCAACCGCCAAAACACCTGGGCCTAAACGAAAAACATGAAGAAGAAGAAGAAGAGGAAGAGGAAAAGGAAGAGGAGGAGGAGGAGGAGAACGCATTTCAAAGGTTTGTATCGCCACTGAATATTGAAAGTTATTTGTGAGACCTTTCATTCGATAACTGCTTTCGTGAGGGGAGACGAAATAGCAAGGGAGGTGAGAGAAAGAGAATATAGAAGAGAGAGAGAGAGAGAGAGAGAGAAATAAACTGGTATGTATTATTTCCAGCCTTCTTTTGCATTTTTTTTAATCGAAGAAATTCACAATACGCTTAATTTGCATATACTCTTTCGTAAGGGAACTTGAATAGCATTGAAGGCGAGAAAAAAAAAATACACGTAAGCTATTGAATTTTTTTTTTTAGCCATCTATTGCATTTTTTTCAATGGAGGGAACTAAAAAAAAAAATGAGTAAAATTTGTATTTAGTATTTCGTAGGAGATGAAACAGAATCGGAGGTGAGGAAAAGTAAGTTCTGTTGATATTTTTTTTTTTTTTTTTTTGCCTATTGCTTTTTTTTTTTTTTTTTTTTAGGGGGGACCTCGCCCTTTCTACCTCCTTCCAATCCCCCTACCCCCCACCCCCCTTTTGTTACAAGAGGAAGCCACTTCCTTCTTCGGGTTGCTCCAAAAAAGATGTCGCAAGGCGGAAGTTCGAGAGGAACCACCATCCCCCCAAAAAAAAAAAAAAAAAAAAAAAAAACAGATGTCCTGAGACCGCCGACAATTTCTGGACCCCCCCCCCTAAATCTCTTCCAACCCCACGCCCCCTTCCCCCCCATCTCCAAAAGGACCAGTTCCCCCACCCAATTAGTAATAAATGGAATCCACACCCCGCACCCCCCCCCCTCCCACCCCATGCATTCCTGGGATGTAGTAGTGCTTTTTATCTCATTTTCTTTTATAAAGGGAATATTTATCATCAGTTTTGACGACCGCCATCAAAAGAAGTTATTGCCGACCATAGCTATGATTAATTTCATAACATATATTACGATCGCTGTTTTTTTTTTTTTTTTTTTTTGGTAAGATAAGTACATCATATGTAATGCAAATACGCACCTATTTTTTCGTTGCATCCTGCATGATTTTCGTCCCTGATTTTTGAAACACTGCATGATACACACACACACACACACACGTACATACATATATATATATATATTATATATATATTAT
>NC_061099.1:5501091-5511091 GCF_015104395.2 Macrobrachium nipponense
AAATCCTCCCTTTCTCGCTTTAAAAGAGAGCATTAAACTCTCTTCTGGTCATTTCTCTTCGAAAGAGGAACTAACCCCCACCCTCCTCTCTCTCTCTCTCTCTCTCTATTTCTCTCTCTCTCTCTCTCTCCTCTTCCCACTCACCCACCCCCCTGCCCCTGCCCTCCGCAAGAGGGCATTGACATGCAATGGAACGTCAATATCCTGTAACCTTTACGGGTAAAGCTTAGATATTCCTTGCAAAAATTCCCTCCTCCCTCCTCCTCCTCCTCCTCCTCCTCCTCCTCTCTAATCATTTATCATTTTGCACTCTCTCTCTCTCTCTCTCTCTCTCTCTCTCTCCCTCTCTCTCTCTCTCTGAGCAAACTCTAAATCCTGGCGTCCTCATTTTGTTTTTGTCACTTAGGTAATCGGTTCTGCTGTGTAATTGGTTGGAAGGCTTGTCGGTTTACCTATATACACACACACACACACACACACACACACACACACACACACACACACATATATATATATATATATATATATATATATATTATATATATATAGTATATATATATAATAAAAAGTCCAGAAGGAGTCCATGATACAATATTTTAAAAAAAGGCAAAGTTTATTTCATATGAGACGTTTCGCACAACTGTATGCATCATCAGTCTGTAAATAAAATACAAAGACATATTAAAATCATATAAAGTTAAAAGGAATTCACAATTTTAAAAAAAAAAATAAAGGTCTAAAAAAGATTAAAAAGAGCAGTAAATAAAAAGAGAGACTACTAAAAACACCAACCGTCCATGATCATAGGTGAAGATGGAATGAGTTACAGTTGGCAGAGAGAAGCGACGGCAACTATGCCAGGTACAGAGGTGACGAGGACAAATTACCGTTTAATGAGGGCACCAGTCTTTTAATATATAACGACTCAAGCGTTGTTTAGTTGGTCAGGATGTTTTACATAATCAATTATTGTAAAATGTTCTTTTTTAATTTCAGTCTTGCATATTATTGAGTGGTTTCTGATATTGGAAAATTCTGGTTGTTTTATCCTTTGACCTGTACGGAAGCTAAAGCCCAAATGGCTACAATATCTGACCCTCAGCAACCTCCGAGTCGATCCAACGTAAGAGCCCGGACATCCAGGGCATGTGAATTTATAAATAACGTTGGATCTCATGAAGGGCTGAAGGCGATCTTTAAAGTTAAAAAACGATCGAATAGTGCAAGGATTACTCGACACAAGCCTGACTTTAAGACACGGAATTTCCTGTTCAATTATACGAGTGAGGTTTAAGATAAATTTTGAATCTGAAAAATACGGAACAGTAGCATAAAATATTTTCTTCGGTACATCAAAAGTAGTTGTTGATGGATGCAAGAATTCGCTCTCTACCTCCATAGTAAAATTAATCTGAGAGAGCGAGGGCAGCCTTCCATATCTTGATATTAAGGATACGAGTAAATAACTCGGAATTCACCACGGCAGTATACAGAAAACGAACTTATACGGGTTTAACCAATAACTTTTATAGCTCTTGCCAATACTCATTTAAACTCAACACCATCTATACGCTGATTAATAGAGCTCTCAAATATTCTTCCTCATGGCAAATATTTCACAATGAAATGTCTTTCTTGGCAAACTTTTTCAAAGCCAATTCATTTCCACAAGATTTAGTACATAAAATCACCAACAAGGTACTTAACAAATTCTTGCATCCATCAACAACTACTTTTGATGTACCGAAGAAAATATTTTATGCTACTGTTCCGTATTTTTCAGATTCAAAATTTATCTTAAACCTCACTCGTATAATTGAACAGGAAATTCCGTGTCTTAAAGCAAGGCTTGTGTCGAGTAATCCTTGCACTATTCGATCGTTTTTTTAACTTTAAAGATCGCCTTCTTCAGCCCTTCATGAGATCCAACGTTATTTATAAATTCACATGCCCTGGATGTCCGGGCTCTTACGTTGGATCGACTCGGAGGTTGCTGAGGGTCAGATATTGTAGCCATTTGGGCTTTAGCTTCCGTACAGGTCAAACAAGGATAAAACAACCAGAATTTTCCAATATCAGAAACCACTCAATAATATGCAAGACTGAAATTAAAAAACAAAAGAACATTTTTACAATAATTGATTATGTAAAACATACTGACCAACTAACAACGCTTGAGTCGTTATATATTAAAAGACTGGTGCCCTCATTAAACGGTAATTTGTCCTCGTCACCTCTGTACCTGGCATAGTTGCCGTCGCTTCTCTCTGCCAACTGTAACTCATTCCATCTTCACCTATGATCATGGACTTGGTTGGTGTTTTTAGTAGTCTCTCTTTTTATTTACTGCTCTTTTTAATCTGTTTTTTAGACTTTATTTTTTAAAAATTGTGAATTCCTTTTCCAACTTATATGATTTTAATATGTCTTTTGTATTTTATTCACAGACTGATGATGCACACAGTTGTGCGAAACGTCTCATATGAAATAAACTTTGCCGCCTTTTAAATATAGTATCATGGACTCTTCTGGACTTTTTATAATTGAATGCTGAAGCACTATATATATATATATATATATATATATATATATATATATATATATATATATATATATATATATATATGCATATGTAATTTCAAATTAAGTGGTCAACAGTACCATATATGCATATGCATGTATATGTATATATACGTAATATACGTATATATATATATATATATATATATATATATATATATATATATATATATATATATACACACAAACTTACACACGCACATCACACACACACACACATATATATACATATATATATATATATATATATATATATATATATATATATATATATATATATATATAATATACACACATGCACATCATATATACATACACACACACGCACTATATATGTATATATATATATATATAATATATATATATATATTATATATATATATTATATATATATATATATATATATATATATATATATAATATTATAGAGAAAATTTCATTAATTGATAACAGTCGCCTTTCGAAAATAAGGACTAAATGTTGAAAGCAATATGGTAAAACAGGAAGAAAGCCCGAGAATTTCTCATTCTGGAAGCGAATAGAAAGAAAAATTGATCGAACAGGTTGACCCTCGTGTTTGCGACGCCCACACGGTGATGGTGATATACAATGAATTATGATCTTAGGACAAACGTCCTCAGACATAAAGGCATATAATTGGTTTATCACCGAACTCGAAAAAATCTGCAAGGAAATACTTATACATTTTCGTTTTCTGTAAAAGAAACTATTGAGATGTCTATTTGTCTGTCCGTCCGCACTTTTTCTGTCCGCCCTCAGATCTTAAAAACTACTGAGGCTAGAGGGCTGCAAATTGGTATGTTGATCATCCACCCTCCAATCATCAAACATGCCAAAACGCTGCCTTCTAGACTCAGTAGTTTTGATTTTATTTAACGTTAAAGTTAGCCATGATCATGCATCTGGCAACTATATAGGACAGGCCACCGGGCTGTGGTTTAAGTTTCACAGGCCGTGGCTCATACAGCATTATACCGAGACCACCGAAAGATAGACCTATTTTCGGTGGCCTTGATTATATGGTGTACAGAAAGCTCGATTGCGCCGAAGAAACATAGCCGCATTTTTTTTTTTTTTTAATTTCCCGAATCCAATATTAAGAATTTTAAACACAATCACTCACATAACAACAAGATGACCTTTGGTGTAAAATAATGGCTCATTTTTTGCTGAAAAAAAAAAAAAAAACAAAAAAATTGTCAGTGGCAAGAAATGGTATTTTGCAGCTTATCGCGTTGAAGTCTTTTTCTTTTTCTTTTTTTAGCTGGGCAAAAAATATGAAATATAAATCTCGTATTAAAAAAATAAATCATTTATGATTATGAATCATTTATTTACTGTCTGCAAGCATACATGAACAGAATACAGGAATTAGACCAAAGGCCGAGCGCTGGGACCTAAGAGGTCATACGGCGCTGAGAGGGAGACAAGACAGTAAAACGAGCTGAAAGGTGTAACAGGAGGAAAACCTCAAAGCAGTTGAAGCACTATAGGAATGATAATATTCCTACGCGTCACTGGTTCCTATGAAAGAATTAAGAACCATAAGATTTATAAAATTCTGATCGCATGTCCAAGATACTCTCTCATCAGACATGTCTAAATTTAGACACATGGAATCAACCTACGACGAGAAAAAAGGAATATGATCTAAATACACATCTCACAATCCATTACAGAATGTGGGGGAGAATTCGGGATATTAAAACATTTAGGAAAGAAATAATTCTTCAAAATATATAAGACATTTCGTCACATGCCACCACTTCCTCATACTATACTCTCCCCGTTCCTCGAGTCCAGGTCACTCTGGCTAAACTAATAAAGCCCAGGTCCTTTCTCCTTTTCCACGGCTGGAGAGAGAGAGAGAGAGAGCACCTCCATATTTCCTTAATTGAAGTTAGTCATAATCAGTCTTTTTTTCTTTTTAAGACGAAATGTTCAGTATGAGAGAGAGAGAGAGAGAGAGAGAGAGAGAGAGAGAGAGAGAGAGCCTCCATAAGTTAAAATTAAATTTTCTTTTTGCTTTACTCGAGCTATTGCTGTGTGTGTGTGAGAGAGAGAGAGAGAGAGAGAGAGAGAGAGAGAGAGAGAGAATCGAACTGCATTATTAAACCGTAAAAGCGGAAGCTTTCTCTTTCAAAAGCTGAAACTGTTAGAAAGGTCAATGGTTTTACGTCATTCTGAAGTTTGCATAATTTATCGGTTTCAATGAGTCGAGTTAAGAGTTTGCTTCTGCCTACTGTGGTTTAATATCTACTAGAGATACCTTCTAAAAAAAAGTATGTAACATATTAAACACACAAACAAGTTCGAGGAATAACGCATATTTCATATGGAGATGTAGAACAGGTGCTACGTCTAATTTCAAAATAAGTTTTAGTTAATATACACAACATCTAATTTCTAAATGAGTTTTAGGTAACATAATACTGCTTCTAATTTTAAAATGAGTGTTAGTTAATATATACATCTGATTTTAAAATAAATTTAGCTAATATACTCTACATCTGATTTTGATATAAATTTTAGTTAATATACACTACATCTAATTTGAAAATGAGTTTTAGTTAACATATATTGCATCAAACTTTAAAATATTTTAGTTAACATATGCTACATCTAATTTCAAAATGGGTTTCAGTTAATATACAATACATCTACATCTGACTCCAAAATGAGTTTTAATTAAAATATGCAACAGCATATTTTAAAATGAGTTTACGCTACTCATTTTCTGCAGGTATATAGTGCCCAGCAAGCAATTGTTTGCTGGAGAGAGAGAGAGAGAGAGAGAGAGAGAGAGAGAGAGAGAGAGAGAGAGAGAGAGAAAGTCAATATTAATACGAATGAACGTAATCGTAATACAGGAAACTGTGACATATCACACACACCTTTTTCATTCATGAAACTGAATGCGACCATAACCGACTTGGTGTTACAAAGGTTTTTTTTTTTTTTTTTTTTTTTTTAATCGTCAGACGATTACCAAAGTTGCTGAGTCATCCTTGAATGAACGTCCGTTTTTTTCCCTATTGCAACTTATTTATATATATATATATATATATATATATATATATATATATATATATATATATATATATATATATATACACATATATATATATATATATATATATATATATATATATATATATATATTTATATATATATATTGCGTTCGTGCTTGCGTGCATGCACTGAAAAAGGGGTCCATTTCCACGCCTAAAATACAGAGCAGACACACGACGCCCTAGACAGACGGGTGCATGCGACCTCTCATGTCAAAGCCCCAAGCACAAAGCATCTTCAGGTCCGAGATGTTGATGTTTGCGACGTTTAAAGGGCTTCGCCCACCACCGAATGTTGGATGTTGGTAATGTTTTCCTATCGAATTATTTAGGAGCGTTTTGATTTTTTTAAATTTTGGCGTTGCTGTTAGTTGTTTCTGGTATATTTCTATGCTACTGTTAGTTAGGGTATGACGTATTTTCCGTGAGTAAATTATATTCTAATATAATATAATATGTTATTATTATTATTATTTATTTTATTAAAAGTAATGGCTACTTCAGCAGCGTTACACTTGTAGAGATTCTTCTCTATTTTTGCGAATAGCGCTATTTTTCAGTGCTACTTAAACAGGCTAGTAGAGCGCCTATAGAGGTCATGGTAAAATACAGGGTCAAAATAGGTGATATATATTTGAATTTTACAGATAAACTATGATACCATAGTCATCAAAGTCATTAACGATTTTCTCTCTCTCTCTCTCTCCTCTCTCTCTCTCTCTCTTTCTTAAAGCGAGCTTTCGTCTGGAGCTGCCAGACATCCTCGGCTGGGAAGCTGAGGGTGGACTGATCTTGGTGCGGTGTCCGTCCTCCTTATATCTGTGGTTGACAGCAGGGGGTCTGCCCCATGCTTGTCTCCTATTGGCTGGTGGCGGTGAGTCTTGTTTTCATTGGCTGCCTGAGCCAGGTCTCAAGCCACTTTCTTCGGTTTGGGCCGATGGTTGCGTTGCAGCATATCCTGCAGCCGCCTGACCTCCTAAGCGGCGCTGTAACATTGATGGGGGCGTTGCGCTACGCTGTGGACGTCACGGCTACTTTGATTTCCATCGGCTGCAGGAGTACCTCGTCGGGGGCGTTTGTCATCCATAGAGTTGTCATGATCGGTGGTGTCATTGTTGGTGGCAGGTCTTCTCATACTCGTAGGAGGAGAAATTCTTCCTGCGTCGTATTCAGAGTAGGTTTTATTTGCTGGATGAGTAGCGCCTCCAGCAGCGCAACCGACCGGGCATCAGGGGCCTTCCGATGATCTTCGTTGACGACATCTTTGTGCAAGTCGACGCCGAGGATGAGGTAGAAGCCCTCCGTCAAGCATTTCAGCAGTGTAGTGTGCTGAATTACACAGTCGAACGCAGCTCTGACGATCGGCTCCCCTTCCTCGACGTCCTTGTAAGCAAGACGGAAGACGGTCTCCGTACTTCAGTCTACACAAAGAAAACCAATTTAGGACTTTGCCTCAACGGAGACAGCGAGTGCCCCGCCAGATTCAAAAGCACCACCGTCAGGGCCTTCGTCAGGAGGGCCCTCTCCCACTGCTCAACCTGGCAGGGACACTCACCAGGAACTCGACCGCGCCTCCCAATTACTTGTGAATAACGGGTACTCAATAAATAATTAATCAGCAAGGAAGTCCGCACGCCCTGAGAAATGGTACGGTAGTGAGAGCCCGCAGCCCCGCCCCCAGGATAATATCAAGCTGTACTACAAAGCCTTCATGAGTTCCCATTACCGTGAAGAAGAGGACGCCATTAAGAAAATTATTTCCGATAATGTATCCCCGACTGACGACACCAAGAATATCGACCTAATCATATATTACCAGAATCGGAGGACGCGCGATCTTATTATGAAAATAACCCCTCTCCACAGGTACGAGAACCCCTGAAGCAGACGCATGAGTGTACCAATATACATGCCCAGTCCGCGAATGCAGCGGCGCCTACGTAGGTATGACTACCATGCGACTGTCGAAGAGACTCTCGTGCCACGCCCAAGATGGGGCTATAAAGAATCACGCCCGCACCAAACATCACGAGGCCATCTCCGAGATGTCATCATAAAGAACACGAAGATCATCGGGAAGGCCCCTGATGCCCGTCGGTTGCGCCTGCTGGAGGCGCTACTCATCCATCAAATAAAACCTACTCTGAATACGACGCAGGAAGAATTTCTCCTCCCTACGAGTATGAGAAGACCTGCCACCAACAATGACACCACCGATCATGACAACTCTATGGATGACAACGCCCCCGAACGAGGTACTCCTGCAGCCGATGGAAATCAAAGTAGCCGTGACGTCCCACAGCGTAGCGCAACGCCCATCAATGTTACAGCGCCGCTTAGGGGATCCAGGCGGCTGCAGGATATGCTGCAACGCAACCATCGGCCCGAAGAAAAGTGGCTTGAGACCTGGCTCAGGCAGCCCCAATGAAAACAAGACTCGACCACCCCAGCCAATAGGAGACAAGCATGGGCAGACCCCCCCTGCTGTCAACCACAGATATAAGGAGGACGGACACCGCCCAAGATCAGTCCACCCTCAGCTTCCCAGCCCGAGGATGTCTGGCAGCTCCAGACGAAAGCTCGCTTTAAGAAAGAGAGAGAGAGAGAGAGAGAGAGAGAGAGAGAGAAATCGTTAATGACTTTGATGACTATGGTATCATAGTTATCTGTAAAATTCAAATATACCCACCTATTTTGACCCTGTATTTTACCATGACCTCTATAGGCGCTCTACTAGCCTGTTTAAGTAGCACTGAAAAAGCCGCTATTCGCAAAATAGAGAAGAATCTCACAAGTGTAACGCTGCTGAAGTAGCCATTACTTTTAATAAAGTATGCTTGAGAGAGGGTCTGCTTCCTAAGTACACTATATTATTATTATTATTATTATTATTATTGATTATTATTATTACTATTAGTATTATTATTATTAGTATCATTATATATATATATATATATATATATATATATCTATATATATATATATATATATATATATATATTTTTTTTTTTTTTTTTTTTTTTTTTTTTGCTCTATCACAGCCCTCTAATTCGACTGGATGGTATTTATAGTGTGGGGTTCCGGGTTGCATCCTGCCTCCTTAGGAGTCCATCACTTTTCTTACTATGTGCGCGTTTCTAGGATCACACTCTTCTGCATGAGTCCTGGAGCTACTTAAGCCTCTAGTTTTTCTAGATTCCTTTTCAGGGATCTTGGGATCGTGCCTAGTGCTCCTATGATTATGGGTACGATTTCCACTGGCATATCCCATATCCTTCTTATTTCTATTTTCAGATCTTGATACTTATCCATTTTTTTCCCTCTCTTTCTCTTCAACTCTGGTGTCCCACGGTATTGCGACATTAATGAGTGATACTTTCTTCTTGACTTTGTCAATCAACGTCATGTCTGGTCTATTTGCACGTATCACCCTATCCGTTCTGATACCATAGTCCCAGAGGATCTTTGCCTGATCGTTTTCTATCACTCCCTCAGGTTGGTGCTCGTCACCACTTATTACTGCAATGGTAGCTGATTTTTCCTGCACAGGCTCCAGTGGAGGGCTTTTGCCACTGAATCATGCCTCTTTTTGTACTGGTTCTGTGCAAGTGCCGGCACTCGCTTGCTATGTGGTTTATGGTTTCATTTTTCGTATTGCACTTCCTACATATGGGAGAGATGTTATTTCCGTCTATCGTTCTTTGAACATATCTGGTTCTTAGGACCTGATCTTGTGCCGCTGTTATCATTCCTTCAGTTTCCTTCTTTAGCTCTCCCCTCTGTAGCCATTGCCATGTGTCATCGCTGGCTAGTTCTTTAGTCTGTCTCATGTATTGTCCGTGCATTGGTTTGTTGTGCCAGTCCTCTGTTCTGTCTGTCATTCTCCTGTCTCTCTGTCTCTGTATATTTCTGGTCTTCGTCTACTTTTATTAGTCCTTCATTATTATTATTATTATTATTATTATTATTATTATTATTATTATTGTTTTGCATAAGATTTTCAATATTAATGATGGATAATGATGGTTTTTTTTCAATTAATTAATCTTTCCTTGCACATCACATCAACACCTCCACAGAGAGAGAGAGAGAGAGAGAGAGAGAGAGAGAGAGAGAGAGAGAGAGAGAGAGAGAACTCACTCTCTTTACAGCTGAATGATTATTATTACTGCCTCGAAAAAAAATTATATCAGTTTAATGTGATTTCGCACATTACAACAAATCACACTGGCAGATCGAACTTAGCACGCTACTCCTCCACGACGACCGCTAATAACAGCGCTAAAATATTGCAGAGCTCATATCTTCGTTAATTGCACTCTAGGCCT
>NC_061099.1:5521091-5523591 GCF_015104395.2 Macrobrachium nipponense
GGACATTAAAAACAAAATAGACAAACTCAACAAGTACAAAGCTCCTGGCCCAGATGGGATTCATCCAAGAGAAATTAAAGAGCTAAAAGAGGAGATAGTTCTTCACCTATATAAACTCTACAGAAAAAATGTAGTGCAAAGAAAGGAACCAAAAGGATGGAAACTAGGTAATGCGCCCCCCGTTTAAAAAAAAAAAAAGGTCAAAGAGAAGAGCTTGAAATTATAGAACAATCTGTCTAACGTCGGTCGTTTGTAAGATTTTTGAGTCCATAATTGCAGATCAAATTGTGGATCACATTGATAGAAACAACTTGCTGTTAAAAAGTCAACACGGCTTCAGACAAAACAGATCCTGCCTATCAAACCTATTGGAGTTTTTTTCATAACATGCTTGGTATATTTACGACAGTAGTAGAGCAATAGATATAATCTATTTAGATTTCCAAAAGGCCTTTGACACAAAGTTCCACACAAATAACTAATGACCAAATTTAAAGCTTCAGGAATTTTAAGAGAAATAAGAAACTGGATCCAAGACTGGCTAACTTATAGAAAACAGAGAGTCGTAATAAATGGTGAAGAATCAGAATGGGCAGATGTAACAAGTGGAGTTCCCCAGGGTTCTGTCCTTGGCCCTCTCTTGTTTTTAATTTACATTAATGGCATTGATATAGGCTTAACTAGCAGGATAGCCAAATCTGCAGATGACACCAAACTAAGTGTAAATGCATCAGACCCAGATACAGTGGAAAGTTTAAGAAATTATTTTTAAAAATAGGAGTGGTCAAAGATGGCAAATGCCTTTTAACTTGGACAAGTGTAAAGTGTTACAAATAGGAACAAACAACCGTCATGCCAACTACATGCTGCTTTGGAATGACATAAATAGTGTATAACAAGAAGGGGACCTTGGAGTCATTATTACCAAGGACTTAAGATCCATAAAACAGTGCATAAAGGCTGAAAAGAAGGCACAGAAACTAGTGGGATACATAATACAGAAACAAGAAAACAGTGCTGAAGCTCTATACATCCATAGTTAGACCTCATCATGAATATGCAATACAGTTTTGGTCACCAACACAAGAAAGGATATAAATAGATTAGACGGGGTACAAGCAAGAGCCACAAAGTTAATTCCATCCATCAGGCAAATAAGTTACCAAAGACGACTAGAGAGCCTGAACATGTATGGATTACAATCACGACGATTGCCAGGACAACTAATAGAAACACTCAAAATACTGAAAGGCATAACAAAAGTAGTCAGTAACCTATTTACGTTAAACGAAAACCAGACAAGAAATAATGGATGGAAACAAGAATTGAAGAAATACAACACATCTCATTGCGGGAACTTCTTCACATAAAAGATATGTGACACATGAAATAAACTGCCACCAGAAGTTGTAAACAGCAACAGTCTGCAAGAGTTTAAAAGAAAGCTAGACAGAATCATTAGGACACTCTGAATGCACATAAAACCTGCTCCTAGAGATAAGTGAGCACACGATGTCTCCTCGGATGAACTAATAAGTCTTTGAGACATCTTAATCCTTGTAACTCTCTCTCTCTCTCTCTCCTCTCTCTCTCTTCCTTCTCTCTCTCTCCTCTCCTCCTCTCTCTCTCGCTTCCTTGTCTTGTTGGGTTTAACTTATATTTATCATCTCAACTAATGCCTTCTACCATCTAACAGTATTCCTGCTCACGTTTCATATTTTGGGAAATTCTCTCTCTCTCTCTCTCTCTCTCTCTCTCTCTCTCTCTCTTGTCTTGTTGGTTTTAGCTCAATATTTATTCATCGTCTCAACTACTGCCCTTTACCATCCACCAGTATTCCTGTCCCGTTTCATATTCTATGAAATTCTCTCTCTCTGGGACTATGCCCCGAGAGAGAGAGGTAATTTACCCCGACAACGAGGGGATGCAGTAATGGCAGCAGAAGGAGCAGAAGTTGTTGCCCCATTACGTATAAACGTCGTCGCCGACACTATTATTACCCCGGTGAAGGATGAGGGCCCTCCTCTCCGTCCCCCCCCCGCCCCCCCCCCCCCCCCCCCCCCCCCTTACCTTCATCTGTCATAGAATGAGAGAGGCAGAAAAGGATGATTGTGCCATCCAACTCGTATCCATTTTAATTCATCCACCGCCATTGTGTGTGTGTACGTATAGTACGTGCCGGTTCTCGAGGAGAAAAGGGGGAGGGGGCGAAGATTTTCGCAATTTCTCCTTCCTCGGTGTTTCCATTCTGCGATGGCAGGTACCTTCTTCTTCTTCCTCCTCCTCCTCCTCCTTTTCTTCGTCTTCTTCTTTTGTGGTTATCGCGTGTCTCCTGAAAGCATGGCCTATGGCTGGTTGATGCCCTTTTCCCTTATATAATGCGGTTTCTCTTGTCCCTTTCTTTACCTCATCCTCTTTACACCTTTTCCTTCCTTCCTTCCTTTTGGAGTTCTTCTCTTCCTCCACCTCCTCCTCCGTCATGTCTTTCTCCCCTTGATGT
>NC_061099.1:5528591-5558591 GCF_015104395.2 Macrobrachium nipponense
TTTTTGCATTCTGTAATTAATCAAAGGAGAGACGGCCACGCCCACTGCCGCCAGTCTTAGAAATAATGTCCACAGCACTAGGAAAAAATACATTAATAAAAAAAAAGAACTGCTTCATGGCCCTCAAAGGATAGAAAAAAATCCTTCCCAGATCATGTGTGTGAATGAGAGAGAGAGAGAGAGAGAGAGAGAGAGAGAGAGAGAGAGAGAGAGAGAGAGAGAACTGGAACCGAATTTTGTCGCATTCCGTAATTAATCAAAGGAGAGACGGCAACGCCCACTTCGGCCACTCTCAGGAAAAATGTCATCAGCACTAAAAAAAATAAAATAAATAAATAAATAAAAGCTTCATGGTCCCCAGAGGAACGAAAAAAAAAATTCCTTCCAAGATCATGTGCGCGAATGGAAGACCCACAAACGATTGTATTTAACTGGATTAAACAGATGGGCAATGAATTTGACTTCCTAATCCTTCGAGCTAACTTTACTTTGTTCTTATTCGAGATAATGAGAATAATGATAATAATGAGAGTAATCTGTATACTCTCGGTTTAGCTGGTCCGCTGGTATAGAGGTTGGTGTCGTGACACGCCGCTCAGATGTCGCAGGTTCGCTCCGATGAAAAATCACTGGCTCTGAATCATGATCCGTTACTGCTGCAGTGCGGGGTCTCCGGTGGGAGGTGGAAGCCAACATTCTTTGGAAGCTCGAATTTCCAATCAATGGCTCCTTTGGTGTGGTTATTCCATGTGAATAGGTTTCATCTACGGATATAATAATAATAATAATAATAATAATAATAATAATAATAATAATAATAATAATAATAATAATAAGCAATAAATACCCTTATTCTTTTAATGCCTCTTTTAGACAATATATAATTGTTTTTATCATATTGCAATGCTCGAAAAAATGACAAGCTCACATATGCATTATTATGTTGAACATTATGAAAATCATATTTTTGTAACGAACGTTAAATTCAAAAATAATATTTTATACACACAATCTCTCTATTTATGTGTTTATCTGTCTCTCCTTCTCGCTGTCTCTTTGCACCATATCCAATATATAATGAAATGATAACGATAACAATAATTAAATGACTGCTGGTAATTATGCGTTTTATTTCAATCATTTTCAAGCGCACCTCGTGTAATAATTACTGAAATAAATCACATATGCATATCTGGATATATTTTCATCATGAAATGTTTTAGGAACATACAGATCACATAGATCAGGATTTGACATAATTTTATAATGAAGAACTTTGTGCTTTTAAATTAATTGTCACATTATACAGCACTGGCACGAATTAAAATCTTACAGCTACTATTACTAAATTCCATCACATACACACACACACACACCCTTTATACACACACACACACATATATATATATATATATATATATATATATATATATATATATATATATATATATATATATATATATATGTGTGTGTGTGGGGGGGTGTATTAAATTTTTTTGCAAGGAGACAGTGCAAGCTTTTCAGGGGAAAATTAAACAATGTACCGAAATTCTATCTCTCCACCACATGATTTCAATCGATGCTAATTTCATCTCCAGGAATTGATTTGAATATCGAGCCATTTTCATTTGGAACTGATTCTCTTCAACTCATGCGCAGTTATGCAACAGACCAATCAACCTATTGCTGCCTGGAACCATGATCTGATTATTCGTCAATAGTGCCAAAATATCACTTCCGTTTTCAAGGTCATCCATTACTGCCTAAACCTACGATTCATCATTCATTAATGACAGAACATCACTTTTCGGTTCAAGGAAAATAAAACGTATTCTCAAATCCGCACATCTTAAGAACGAGGTCCTGGTCAGACTCATATACCTGGCGCCAGGTCATCGCACCTAGTCGACGACTGAACACGTCCGCGCCAGTAAGGCTCTTGGCTCATGTCGTCGACCAAGCCCTAAGGGCCCATCTCGTAATAACGTCAGCAGGGAGGGCGTAGGCACCTTCATGAGCGTCTCCAGGAGGAAAAGCCATTGTGGGAAGGTTGAATGTCCCCTACGATTGCGGAACCACTTGGAAAGAAGAAGACGAAGAGGATGAGGAGGAAGAAGAAGAGGGATCGTTTCGTACGCAACGTTTTACGTTCTGCGCGTTCACGTACGTCACTTGCGTAAGGGGGCGAAGAACCTACCTGCCTGCCTTCCTATTTTAAAAGGGCAGAGCCCCTCTCAGGTTACGACACCCAGGAGGTTACTCAAAACTGTCAGCCGGCTCGTGCCCTGGGTAACCACCATTTTTTCCCCCTCTTGTTCTTTTAAGGACAGTCAGGGACCGCCACAGATTCGTGAAAGATCGAGACCTAACTTTTATTTTGGGCAAGACTCGGCTTTCGGGATCTTCGTTCGTTCTCGCCACAAATGTCGACTAAGAACTCGAAGTGATTTGGTTGGAAAATCTATTTCATATAACTTACACATCTTGGCTGAGCGTCATTACGAAGCAGAATGATCGGAATTAAACTTGTGTGTTGGAAGCGTCTCTGGTTTTAGCAGTTTCCTCTCTTTCTCGACGACGAAGAAATCTCAACAAATGGGTTGGATAATCTTTTTTAAACGATCTAATATCTTGGGTCAGCACCTTTCTGAAACAGAACTCAGAAACTCTTGAGCTCGTTACTGTAACTTCGGAATTATCTGTATAAAAGATGTCTTCGAGTTTGGCCTATCGAACACAAACGAAATCAGAAGAAGAAGAAGGTGGACCATCTCGATCAAAATCAGGAAGTGTATAAGGTGGCGTTTCATTACCGGGTCATTCTTGTGAACAACATCCTTAATAATATCAGAAAATAAACTCTCCCCAGGTATGAATTTGATCTAGGTTAGAAGTATGACTTTGATCCAGCCTAGAAGTAAGACTAATCTAGACTGGAAGTAAGGCTTTGACCCAGGCTAGAAGTAAGCCTTTGATACATGATATAAGTAAGACTGAACCTGGCTAGAAGTAAATCTTTGACTCAGGCAAGAAGGAAGAATGCGTTACTGGTCAGAAAAAATAAAAAACATTTTACGTCAGAATGTGATCAAACAAATTAAAATACTTCCTTTCCTAGCGAACAATACATTTAACTCTTATACAGAGTAGTGAGGCGATGTAATGAACTTCTAAAGGAGTAAGCATACTTCATTTATTACTCGCACCACTAATAATGACCACCCATAGTTTCCATATAAACATACCACTGTTTGCTTCTAATCCCTGAATAATACCACGAGCTGGTGTGTGTTTGTGTATGTGTGTGTGTGTGTGTGTGTGTGTGTGGTTTACAATTTCGCAAAAACTTCCTTCTATTTTGTTTATGTCTTCCACCATTCATTGTAGGATCTATGCTTTTGCGTCGATTTCATGGTTCGAATCTGTCCCCAGAGAGAAAGAGAGAGAGAGAGAGAAACACTTTCATTCTCAACCATGTCATCTTGTTTTTTACAGTCGCGCCTTCCCAACACTTTTGTGATAATGCAGAGGTAGAAACAGGCAAATAAATGTGCTAACACCTGCGGAGAATCCCCCCAACATACACTAACTTTTTCTGTAGTGCGTTGTCCCAGACTCGGTTTCCTCCTGAAGTCTCAAGATCTTGGTTTTTATATTCTCTCTCTCTCTCTCTCTCTCTCTCTCTCTCTCTCTCTCTCTCTCTCTCTCATCTTTTTCTGTGGTACACCTGAAAACCAGAGGCGCCCTTTGGTGTAGTCACTTTTTTTATTTGTCTGCAATCTTCCAAATCTCAGATATGCTTTGTTTACCTGAATACGAGAGGCCAGTAATGTAGGTATGAGCGTACCGTGAAGTATTTAAATCAAGCCTTCCTTTAGTATATAATTTATGTGTGGGGTAAAAAAAATCTCCAGTTACTTACTGTTCATATAAAGAGAGAGAGAGAGAGAGAGAGAGAGAGAGAGAGAGAGAGAGAGAGGTTCGTCGTATGGGAAAATGCATGACAGATATATATATATATATATATATATATATATATATATATATATATATATATATATATATCACGTGGCATCACAACGTGTGCATTTCGCGCTCAGCTACCAACCCGGTGGTCCGAAGTTCGATTCTCGGCTCGGCCAACGCGGAACCAGAGGAATTTATTTCTGGTGATAGAAATTAATTTCTCGATACAATGTGGTTTGGATCCCACAATAAGCTGTAGGTCCCGTTGCTAGGTAACCAATTGGTTCCTAGCCACGTAAAAATATCTAATCCTTCGGGCCAGCCCTAGGAGAGCTGTTAATCAGCTCAGTGGTCTGGTTAAAGTAAGATATACTTAACGTGGCATCACAAAGGCAATTGTTACTGTCTCGGAGAGAGAGAGAGAGAGAGAGAGAGAGAGAGAGAGAGAGAGAGAGAGAGAGGTCATGCAGGTGATACCGAAAAGGAAAAAATAATCTCATCAGAGGACATCTATTGAGACTTCACACAAATCTAATCTGAGGGTATCTTCAAAAAAAACCATCCACCATTGGTGTGTCCCGTGGTCAGCCGCAGGTGTTAGGAATTTTCAGCCTTCTGGGTGTCAGTTAGAAGGTTGGAAGGGCGTGGGAGCGTTAAAAAAGGCCGTAAAAAATGAGGTACAAATTCTACAAAAAGAAAGGTCTTTCCCTGCTCCTTCTCTCTCTCTCTCTCTCTCTTCGCGTATGTCACACCAATGAATCATGCACTTATTATACTTGCTGAATTCCGCCCCGCACCCCTTTCTCTCTCTCTCTCTCTATCTCTTTCTACAAGCTACAAATTCTACAAAAAGAAAGGTCTCTCTCTCTCTCTCTTTCTTTCTCTCTCTCTCTCTCTCTAAAAGCTACAAATTCCAAGAATAGAGAGGTCTCTCTCTCTCTCTCTCTCTCTCAGAAATAAATGAAGAATTAAACAAAGATTGGGATAACATTTTCGTAAGCGATGACATAAGGGTAAATACGGAGATATTATATAAAATATTAGAGAAAATAGTGGATAAATATATACCGAAGAAGAAAAGTAAACATCATTCATGCATACCAAGAGACAGAAGGATCTTGTTCCAGAAAATCAGAAAGTGGAAAAAAGGTCTTGCAAAAGAAAAAAATGCATGGAAAGTTATAGAACTAAAAAGTAAGATAGAAAATGCAGAACAAAAGATATCTACAATCAAAAGAAAATGAAAAAACGGGAATTGGAAGGAAAAAACCCTATTAAATATCAAGCAAAACCCCAAACTATTATACTCATATGCGAAGAAGATGAATAAAAGAAGAATAGAAATAGGCCCTCTGAGAATTGAAGGAGATTAAACGAATGAAAAAAAGGAAATTTGCAACATCTGGCAGAACGATATAAGAGAGAATTCACCCCTAGAATAGATAATGAAGATAATGATATAGAAGTAAGGGACGAAAATAGTGAATATCTAGCTGACATAGAAATCAATGAAGCTGATATTGTGCAGGCAATTAATGAAATTAAAAATGGAGCTGCTGCAGGGCCTGATGGAATCCCTGCTATTTTGTTAAAGAAAGTAGTTCATTCTATCGCAAAGCCACTTGCAATATTATTAAGACAAAGTGTAGATACAGGCAAGATTTATGATGAGCACAAAATTAGCATATATCACCTCCTACTTTCAAAAGTGGATCAAGACTTGAGCAAGTAATTATAGGCCTGTGAGTCTAACAATCACATATTATGAAAGTGTATGAAAGGGTAATGAAGAAAAATATTATGAAACATTTAATAAAAAATAATTTGTTTAATATAGGACAACACAGTTTCGTACCCGGAAAAAGTACACAAACCCAACTGTTAGTCCACCGTGAGAACATATTCAAAAATATGAAAAGCGGAAATGAAACAGATGTGGTTTATCTAGACTTTGCAAAAGCTTTTGACAAAGTAGACCATAATATATTAGCAAAGAAAATTAGAAAACACAATATCGTAGATAAATAGGAAGACGGTTAAAAGAATTTTTACACAACAGAAAACAGATAGTTATTGCAAACGATGAGAAATCGGATGAAACCAAGGTAATATCCGGTGTGCCACAAGGTACGGTGTTAGCTGCAATACTGTTTGTTATTATGATTGTAAGACATAGACAGTAATGCTAAGGATTCGGTAGTGAGTAGTTTCGCTGATGACACAAGAATAAGTAGAGAAATTACTTGTGATGAAGATAGGAACGCCTCTTACAAAGAGACCTTAACAAAGTATATGAATTGGGCAGAGGAAAATAGGATGGTATTTAACTCTGATAAATTTGAATCAATAAATTATGGAGACAGAGAAGGAAAGCTATATGCATATAGGGGACCTAATAATGAGACAATCACAAATAAGGAAGCAGTTAAAGACTTGGTGTGATGATGAATAGGAAACTGTTATGCAATGATCAAATAGCAATTCTTTTGGCAAAATGTAAAGCAAAAATGGGAATGTTGTTACGGCACTTCAAAACAAGAAAAGCTGAACACATGATTATGCTTTATAAAACATATGTTCGTAGTCCACTTGAATATTGCAATATGATATGGTACCCACACTATCAAAAGGATATTGCACAAATAGAGAGTGTACAAAGGTCCTTTACAGCTAGAATAGAAGAAGTTAAGGACCTTGACTACTGGGAAAGACTACAATCATTAAAATTATATAGTCTAGAAAGGAGAAGAGAACGCTACATGATAATTCAGGCATGGAAACAGATAGAAGGAATAACAGAAAATATCATGGAACTAAAAATATCAGAAAGAGCAAGCAGAGGTAGATTAATAGTGCCCAAAACAATACCAGGAAAAATAAGGAAAGCACACAGGACATTAATCCACTACGCACCAGCATCGATAATGCAGTCTATTCAATGCGTTGCCAGCCTCCATCTGAGGAATATATCAGGAGTGAGCGTAGATGTGTTTAAGAATAAGCTCGACAAATATCTAAACTGCATCCCAGACCATCCAAGATTGGAAGATGCAAAATATACCGGAAGATGTACTAGCAACTCTCTGGTAGACATTAGAGGTGCCTCACACTGAGGGACCTGGGGCAACCCGAACGAACTGTAAGGTCTGTAAGGTAAGGCTCTCCCTCTCTCTCAAGAACGCTATACATTTCGCTAAAAGCATATGTCACGCCAATGAATCATGCACTCATTATGTATGCTGAGTCTCTCTCTCTCTCTCTCTCTCTCTCTCTCTCTTCTCTCTCTCTCTCTCCTGGCACGAGAACGAAATATACTAAAGACGGACTGTAGGTCAAAGCCCTCATAGAAAAGCCATACCCAACTTTTTATGAAACGCAACGAGAGAGAGAGAGAGAGAGAGAGAGAGAGAGAGAGAGAGAGAGAGAGAGAAAGAGAGAGAGAGAGAGAGAGAGAGAGTATAAACAATAAGTGTAACTCATGTTTAAATCGTCAATGCTGATTTCCCAACTTTCTATGATATTTTTTTCAAACATTAATCTGATCCAGCAACATGAGTTCATAATTCGAGTATGGCAAATAAAATAATCATGGTGGAAAAACTGTCAAAAATTAAATGATATCCACCAAAATTTTACCATTCTGTTTGGTCACCGGGTCAAAGATCCTTTGACCCCCAAGTTTCATGAGAATCTGTCTACCCGTTCTCAAGGTATTTTGCTGACCCACCGACAAAAGACACCTCCACCCAAATTCACTGGCGGAGAAAATACAAGGTTGCTTAACCGGGTCACGGGTCGGAGACCTAAATTAAGGGAGTTTTTTAGACTTTATTTTACGATGTCTTCATTTCCTTCTGAAGCAGTTTATTATTATTATTATTATTATTTATTATTATTATTATTATTATTATTATTATAGTTGCGTTTCATAAAGGCCTGTGATGACTGAGAGCAATTATGGGCTCTACCAAGACCTAATTATAAGTGGGTCCTGGATTCCATTTTCTAAAGTATATATACGTAATGGTACCTCAACGTAAACTAATATATATATATATATATATAATATATATATATATATATATATATATATATATATATATATATATAAATAATATACAGACACAGCAACTGAAGTGAGGATGTCCTAAACGATAATCTGCCATTGAACGTCATTTCATGACAAAAATAAGTGAATAAAATAAATAAAAATAAACACGATATTTCATTCTCATGCTTTCACCATGAAGTAAACAAGCAATGACGAACGTTCCCAGCGACATGAAAAGCCGCCACGCCCAATCTGCCAAAGAACGCCCACAATAATTCACGACATTCCACTTACATCTGTCTCCCTCTCAATCGCTCCCAGCCTGAGGACTCAGAAGTTAAAAAAATAAATAAATTAAACACCAGCAACCTTGCAGTAATAAGTGGTACGAGCACCAACCTGAAGGAGTGATAGAAAACGATCTGGCAAAGATCCTCTGGGGCTATGGTAGAAGTAGAAGAGAAAGGGTAAAAAAAATGGATAAGTATCAAGACCTGAAAATAGAAATAAGAAGGATTATGGTATATGCCTATGGAAATTGTACCATAATCATTGGTAACACTAGGCACGATCCCAAGATCCCCGAAAGGAATCTGGAAAAAAAAAAAAACTAGAGGCAGAAGTAGCTCCAGGGTAATGCAGAAGAGTGTGATCCTAGAAACGGGTCCACATATAAGAAAAGTGATGGACTTCTAAGGAGGCAGATGCAACCCGGAACCCCACACTATAAAATACCACCACAGTCAAATGGGAGGAGGCTGTGATAGACCCCAAGAAAATAATAATAATAATATAATAATAATAATAATAATAATAATAATAATAATACCCCTAAGTTTCTTGGCGTAATCGAGTTCTCTGTACAGCCTATATACTGTACGAAATTCTCAGCCACGCACCACAAAACTCTCAGCCGCGGTTCATGAAACTTTCAAACATGGCAAGCTGGTGACCTGTGTTGTTGGCACCGTACGATAATAGCTAAGTTTAACCTTAAATAAAATTAAGACTACTGAAGCTCGAGGGCTGGAATTTGGTATGCTTGATGATTGGAAGGTGGATGATCAACGTACCAATTTGCAGCCCTCTAGCCTCAGTAGTTTTTTTTTTTTTTTTTTTTTAAAGATATTGAGGGCGGGACAAAGCAATCTCAAGAGTTTTCTTTCAGAGGAAACTAAAAATTAAATACAACAATCTCGAAGCCAATGACACCAACAACAGCAACTGAGAAGAAGGACCTCCGTGGTAATTAGCCAGAGGAAGGAGGGAGGCAGGTGATAAATGATAATGACTAGGCTTTAATGAACTTTAATGACACACAAGGAGATGGTGATAAATGAGGACGTATCGCACACTTCAGAAAAGTCGCCAAACAAACAACACTGAGAAGAATGATTTCTTTCGACAAAGGACAAACGAAGAAATGATAGAAATCAATAGATAACCAGATGATATATATTTTCGAGTATTAGAAAAGATTTTTATTTTTATTTTTGGTAAGTACGTATTTACAGAACGCAATCACATTACCCAAATTTCATCATTTACAGTTACTGTTAAATGAAATAGAAACATAATAATTTTGCGGAAAAATTAAGCCAGAGAGAAAAGGCACATTAAAAAATATATGCATATGAATGTGTATGAATTCGCATACACACATACACTACTAACATATATATATATATATATATATATATATATATATAATAATATTTAAAAAATCACTGTAGATGCACGTGACTTCATAAATAAGCGAATCCCACAGGAAAATGATAGTCAGAAATCCAAGCGCTTTCGTCTTTACTCAGACATTGTCAAGGAGTTAATGAAGTACAATTGGGGAGAAAGGTCTCAGGTACAAAACAAGATCAAGAATACCAGATGGTTAATTGTCAAAAGGGTAAAAATTAATAAACAAATTAAATTAATAAACGAATTAAACCCATTTTGAAGGGCTTTGACCATTTAATTAAACAGTTTACACCGCAATGCACCTCCCTACCTTATATGTATGTTTAGTCAAAGACACATAAAATCAATAACCCTATACGACCAGTCATTAGTTCAGTGGGCTCAGTTACTTATGTTATTCTAAATGGCTTGTAAAAATTCTACTCCTTTGGTAGGAACATTTCTAACACGAATGTTAAAAGCAATTGTTGATTTTAAAAATAAACAAAATTGAATAGTTTTAAATTTGAATTTTGATTTTAATATGGTTTAGTTTTGATGTTGTCTCTTTATTTACAAAAGTGCCTGTAGATGACTTACTTGAATATTTGGAGGAGGAATTAGAACGTCATGACATTCCCTTAAGTGTAGCAAACCTCATTAGTCTCATAAGGTTATGTATCAAAGATAGTAAATTTTGTTTTAATGGGGAATTTTTTGTACAAAAGTTTGGCATGGCTATGGGTAATCCCTTATCTCCTGTCCTTAGCAATATTTACATGGAATTTTTTGAGACAAAACTCTTACCAAGAATTTTGCCCCAAAAAGTTATTTGGTTAGATATTGGTGGGATGATATCTTCTGAATTTGGCCAGTTCACGAAAATCTCCAGGAATTCCTTAATAATCTCAATAATTTAGTCCCTTCTATAAAATTTACTGTAGAGGAAGAAAGGAATTGTAATTTGAATTTTCTTGATATAACTGTCCATAGAAATGATAGAAATCTCACCTTTTCAGTCTTTCGAAAATCAACTAACATTGCCTCTTTTGTTCATTACTACTCCAATCACCATCAAAATGTTAAATTCTCTGTTTTTTTCTGGGATGTTCCTAAGGGCTTTACGTGTCTGTAGCCCACAGTTTATTGACACTGAAATTTAAACTATTTATGATATTGCATTGAAACTTAAAATACCCCAAGACTTTTATAGATGTGGCATGGAAAAGAGCTAGAAAAACATTTTATTCAACTAATGACAAACTTGAATTTAGTAAGCATAACATTCTAAAATTACCCTATGATGAAAGGTTTGTAGATATTCCTAGAATTTTAAAGCTTTTTAACATAAATGTTGTTTTCAATAATATTAATGTCAAGAGTTTAATAATAAAAAATTCTCCCAAAGATCTTCCAGGCTGCATATATGAAATTCCTTGCAAAAAGTGTGATAAAGTCTATTACGGACAGACCGGTAAATCTCTTTCACAACGTCTCAAACAACATCAATATTCTGTGAGAACTGGGCAAATATCGAATGCATTATTCGTACATATGAGAGATTTAGACCATCCTATTATCTGGAGTCAAGCAAGAGCCTTAATCCCATGTAATGACACAGTTAAAAGGATTATTATTTAAACTTGATGCTTTCATTATGAAAAAAGTTGTAGATAAATATAAGCAACAAAATTAATATATTCAGTTTTTACATGTTTTGGACTGTATAGGTACTTTGTAATTTCGGTTAGGTTTGTGACCGTGTGATATCCGATAATCCTGGATTATCTCTTTTAATTTTTACCCTTTTGACAGTTAACCATCTGGTATTCTTGATCTTGTTTTGTACCTGAGACCTTTCTCTCCAATTGTACTTCATTAACTCCTTGACAATGTCTGAGTAAAGACGAAAGCGCTTGGATTTCTGACTATCATTTTCCTGTGGGATTCGCTTATATATATATAATATTTATTCAATAAAAATATATTATATATATATATAGATATATATATATATGTGTGTGTGTGTGTGTGTGTGTTTGTGTGTGTGTGTGGTATACAGTAAATAGCGTGTGTAATTAATAAGAACACAAGCTACACGACACCGCCAAAAAAGCGTCAATGGCAACTGGGCGTCCTTTTAATAGAAAAGGAACCATCGCATCGCCATCAACAAATGCAAATGAGAAAGAAACTGACGGGTGAAAAGTAAAGGTAATCAGACCCAGTGCTCAGGTAGGTCATTATTATTTTACGGTCCCGAATGTAATTACGCCGTCATCAAGTCGTTAAGGACGGCGTGAGGCGGAACAAACAAAAATCATAATTAATAATAATGACGATGACGCAACATCACTACTCGGTTGCCAAAGGTTGCTATACGCGCAATTTTTTCCCGTTTTTCATAATGGTGCCATGACTAAAGTTTCCTTTTTTCCAAGCATGGTGTCAGGACCCTTCTCCCGTTTTCTAGGATGGTGTCATGCCACGTCTCCCGTATTCTAGGATGGTGTCATGACAATACTCCCGTTTTCTAGGATGTTGTCATGACACGTCCATCTCCCTTTTCCTAGGATGGTGTCATGACACGTCTCCCGTTTGCTAGACTGGTGTCATGACGCATCTCCAGTTTGCTAGAATAGTGTCATGACACGTCTCCCGTCTTCTAAAGTGGTGTCATGACATAGTCTCCAGTTTTCTAGAATGGTGTCACGCAACGTCTCCCTTTTCTAGAGTGGTGTCATGACACGTTCGACATTGGATGATAAATTGCTTTCATCTTTCGAGTTTTATGATTTCTCTCTCTCTCTCTCTCTCTCTCTCTCTCTCTCTCTCTCTCTCTCTCTCTCTCTCTCTCCTCATCCTCTTGTTTTTCATTTGATGTTGCAATAATTCTCAAGCGTTTTAAACCTGTTTATAGTTTTAGCTGCAGCTGTTCTGACACTCAATTGTTTTTAACTTAAAAATCCTTCTGTAAAAATAATTGTTCGCCATTAAATTTTTTTCTAGTTCACATTCTCCATTAAAATAACCTGTTACCATATTTCCTTCTTTTGCGTCATGTCACTTTTCTTCAGCGTTTTAAATTAAATTATAGTTCTGCAATTATCTCTCTCTCTCTCTCTCTCTCTCTCTCTCTCTCTCTCTCTCTCTCTCACAAATGGAAACCTGACAGGGCGTAACCGTAACGTGTTGTTAGAGTAACCGTGTCCGTACGTCTTCATACGTGAAGACACTTCATTGCCTCACTGCTGTCTGTCATTAATTTAGTTTTTAATAAATAAAAATAAAACATGAATAGGAAAGCCTTAAATTACTTGGGACGCTTAGAGAGTATTCATTTTCTGTTGTTATTATTATTATTATTATTATTATTATTATTATATAAAAACAAAATACTCATATTAGCATGAGTCTTGAGATGGGGAAACAAATCCAGTTATGTATATTTCAAGAAAAATCAGTACAGAAAGCTTTCGGGAATCTGTTCGACTCCCAACAGATTCCCAAAAGCTTTAAAGATAAATCTGTACAGAAAGCTTTAGGGAATCTGTTCGACTCCCAAAAGATTCCCGAAAGCTTTAAAGATAAATCTGTACAGACAACTTTCGGGAATCTGTTCGATTCCCAACGGAATCCCGAAAGTTTTAAAGATGAATCTGTATAGACAGCTTTCGGGAATCTGGTGGGAATCGAACACATTCCCGAAAGTTTTCTGTATGGATTTAACTTGAAATATAATTACATATACATAGCCGTGGGTTTGTTTCTCCATTATTATTATTATTATTATTATTATTATTATTATTATTATTATTATTATTATTATTATTATTATTATTATTATAATCGCCACAAGCGGTTAATTATTTTATTGCCTTTAGCATACTGTAAGTGCAAACGTAGACTCCCTAGCTATAACGAAGGCAGTTTGAATCCTTTCTCTTTGATTAATAATAAAGAAAAACATGAAATTAAGGGAATTGCACATTACATGGTACTAAATCAATGTGATTATCATTATTCCCAAATATAGATGGACTTTATACAGTTCCTTTCCCTTACAATAATAGCTAATTCTTTCCCATTACCATTAGATTTAGCCATCAAATTGCCTAACAAAAATTCAAGAGCCAACCAAGCTTGAGAGAGAGAGAGAGAGAGAGAGAGAGAGAGAGAGAGAGAGAGAGAGAGAGAGAGAGTCATATCTTATAAAAATCTTTCCCACTACAGTTCATTTAACTATCAAGTTGCATAAAAAAATTCAAGACCAGCGAGAGAGAGAGAGAGAGAGAGAGAGAGAGAAGGGGGCGCTACGGTCTTGCCTAAACCACGTAGACGACGCAGCAAAAAAAAAAAAAAAAAAAAAAAAAAAAAAAAAAAAAAAAAAGTACAAAAGGATGTTTTGAACCGAGCGATTTCTTGACTGATAGTCTGACAGTGACTTGCAATCTCACGACGCTATGATCACTATACTATAACTTTTGAACAACTCAAAGCTTTAAAATAACTTGTATCTTTGTTATATTGTAACATACAATACATTTGATCAATGGGTTGTAGCTTTCAATCAAATATTAACAATCAGTAGCTTGCATCTTTTGCAACTTGCAAAGTATTCTGTAACTTGTAATAGTAATAAAAAAAATTTTTAAATCCTCATGGCTTACTAGTTTCCCGTTTATGATATATATATAGCTTGTAATATCTTAGCTTTTCAAGAATTCGTAAAAAAACTTATCACACCATAGAGAGAGAGAGAGAGAGAGAGAGAGAGAGAGAGAGAGAGAGAGAGAGAGAGAGAGAGAATTTGTGTTAACATAGCTTACAGTTTTCCAGTCTATGATTATATATAGATAGTAATTTTTTTAAGCTCTTCAAGAAAAAAAAACTACAGTTTACATACCATACAGAGAGAGAGAGAGAGAGAGAGAGGAGAAGGGGAGGAGGGATTTAATCACTCACACCCAACAACAAAACTGCATCCTGCTGACAGGAGACCCGAAAGCAGAAAAACAGAATATGACTTGGAACCTGGGCAATAAATCAGAGGGATGGAAATATCAGCAAAATCTGTGAGAAACTACGACGCCGATAAAATCGGAGTTCCGACGGGAAAGACAAGAGACAATAACTCTCCCGATTTTAGCACGAAATGTGAAAGTTCAGAGCCAAGGATACCGTTGTTGGCTGCACAAGGCCCAGAGTACGATAATGTACGATAATATTCGTCTGTCAATTTACCAACTATGAAATTGTCATTCTTCTTTCCTACATTACCCATTGGTTTAACAGATAACTTCGTAGATTATTATTATTATTATTATTATTATTATTATTATTCATTCTTATTATACAAATATATGTACCTATAAATAACTGTTTCTCCATTCCAAGACTCATGCTACGAAAAATATTTTTAAATTATCATTAGTATTATTTTCATTATTAAAAACATATGTACCTATAAACAACTGTGTCTCCATTCCAATACTCATGCTACGCAGAGTATTTTTAAAATGATTATTTTTATATTATTATTATTACAAATATATGTACCTATAAATAACTGTTTCTCCATTCAAAGACTCATTATTATTATTATTATTATTATTATTATTATTATTATTATTATTATTATTATTATTATTATTATTATTACTCAGGAGCCACTGACTTAAAATTCAAGCTTCCAAAGAATATGGTGTTCAAAAAGAAGAGATCAGTTATTGGAAAAAAAATTATTTCTGTGAAACCTGAACGGGTTAATCATAAATATTCTATATATCTACATTATTCCATTAGCCATGCATATATTAAAAAAAATATATAATGAATTGCCTACGTAGAGAATGTAAAATTCTATGTAGTCTATATCACCGAAGTGCTCTTTGGCTTTATTTTTTAAAAATCTGTTAACTTTTCTCAATTCCAGTTAATTCAGTCCAGTATCTTTCAGTTTCAAGATTATTATCAGCATTTCTCACCTACTCATTCTATTCCGATTCAAATATATTTTTTTACTCTCAAGTTTCCTAACAATATGTGCACAGTAAGACTACGTCATATTCTTAATAATACTTCTTTGTCAAATTGCAAAATGCAGATAGGAATGTCAGAAGTCGCCTGACATCACATCCTTTGGTGTTAACGATCTCAGCAACATCATGTGATTCATTTTGCTAACTGTAAGATATTAAGAATGTGTGTGTGTGTGTGTGTGTTTATGTGTTAGGGAGTTCGTATATGAATTTATAAACACTGAAAATTAAATATTTATATATGTATATATACAGAGAGAGAGAGAGAGAGAGAGAGAGAGAGAGAGAGAGAATTAATCACTTGTACCCAACGACAAAATACATCCTGTGTGTGTGTGTGTGAGACAGCGTAAGACGGTCTTGAATTCGAGTGAGATGCAAGAAATAAATATACAGTTCTTGACCATTTAATAAATTAAAGTCTCGTCAAATTTCGCCTAAAAAAAAAATTTTTTTTAAATAAATAAACAAAAACAAACAAAAGCAAGAAACCGTAAGGTGATCTTCGGTTGCAGAAGACAGTGAATAAAGGGAGATAATGATAAAACCCGAATTTCTTTATTTTCAAGTTCCATTTCTGGAAGCAGTTACCCACGACACGAATAAGTCACATTATGATATTCCTTCAGAAAAAAAAATATAAATACACTATATATTATAATCTAACATCCAGGTTTGAATTTGATATTTTAATCAGTATTTACACATTGACGGTTTATTTTTGCCTATTAAACACATTCTTTTGACTGTGAAAAAAATATTAACTCATTTAAAAAAAATTATACTTCAAAAAATAATTCTGATTTAAAAATCCAGTTTTTTTTAGATTTTAATCAGCATTTAGCATTAAAGGGGGTTTTTGCCCAACTAAACATATTCCTTAAATTATGAAAAATATATTCTCTCATTTAAAGAAAAAAAAAACTTTTTTTAACATATCTTTCACTAATGTTTATTATTTCTCTTTAGGTTCATCTCCTTATACTTCATCAGTTTTATCCTCTCAAACATATTCTTTGCATTATGAAAATATATTCCCTCATTTAAAGAAAAAAATACCTTTTTACATATTTTCCATCAACTTTTCAGCAAGTCTCATATAGAGCCCAGCTTCTTATATAGTACTTCACTACCAGCTTATTATAAAGTAATAACTTTATTTCTAATGATTTATGAATCTTACAAACCTTTTTCTTATGATGACCAATCTAACAAATAAGAAAAGTGACAGAACTTCTGTCCAACATTGACAACTCTCTAAAGTAAACAGTTAAATCCGCTGTTTAAACGAGGGCAAAAGTCAAGCCAGGCCAGACTTGGCATCCTCAAGCCTTGGTTCCATGAAGGTGGATGACCATTGCCCTTTGACCTTATCCAGCTGCTTTACCCTGCTTCTTACAAGCATCATTTGATGCCCGTTTATATTTCAGTAATCTGGTACTTGTCTAAGCCCCCCGCCCTCGCCCCCCCTCCCCAAATCCCCCAAATCTCCGACCCCTTACTCCAGGGTAGCTGCGTGAAGCTGCCCTTAAAAGTCATAATTTCAATTAAATCTGAAGACTCACGAACACTGTACCCTGATTCAGCAAATCAACTTCGCTACAAGGTACACCCTCGTGAAACCTGCCAACTGAACCGGCAAATTCAGGCTTTATATGTCTCGAAACGCTCTCTGTCTTAAGGTTTCATTACAGTTCCTTTGCAACTATTCATGATATGCAAGAAAAAGCAATTCCTGAAACAAATAAGTAAAAATTTAAAATGTTAATTTTTTTTTTTTTTTTTACGCGACAATACCAAAACTTCTTTGTGGTCATTCTCGGTTCCAGAAGAGAAAGTTGCAGTTTTTTTCGGCGACTCATAACCTTTTTTTTTTTTTTTAAATCCACATCTCAGAATTCCAATATACATTTTAAAAACTATTCTTTTTTTCTCTCTTCTTCGTGTGTAATCAATAATGGATGTCGTCTCATAGTTATCCAGCCATTTGCAACGTGAATCATATTCTTGTTAATTCCTGAGAAATATATTTTCGCAAGTGTCAGGAATTATAAAAAAAACATTGTTCAATGAACAACTCCACAATTGTTCCAACATTATTCAGTTCCCGATTTGTTTTATAAAAAAAAAAAGACAGACAGAGCGTTCCCAGTTCTTCGTCAAATATTTATGCTTTTAAAACATTCATGCTAGTGCATCTATATTCCTCGTCATTTCAAAATCTATTTCTTACCAGTTCTCCGATATGCAATAATATAAGAAAAGTAACATTCAGCGCCTTTGTAACTGCTTATACCATGAAATTGTCAGCCATTTTTCATACGATTGCAATGTTGCAATCTACATGACACATAGAGATATTTGCATTTTTCTCTTAGCTCAGACTTTCCCCGAAAAAAATCCTTCAAAAAATTCAACATCCACATAAACCATTCAGAATTTCTCCCTGACATAAATGTACCCTCACATTTCAATTCCTGTTGAACATTTATAATGTTACTTGTACTTTTTTTTCATCCATTTTAGCAATTCATAATCTTCTTATTTTTTACTCATTTCAAAAATGCATATTCTTTTTGGCACTTTTTTTTATCCATTTTAAAAATTCAAAACATTTTTTGTACATGTTTATCCATTCTAAACATTCATAATCTTTCTTTTATCATCCATCTTAAACATTCATATCATTTTTTTACTTGTTTTATCCATTTTAAAAATTTATATTATTTCTATTTTTTTTTAAATCCACTTGAACGTCTTCCACGTCATTACAAAATCCTTTCCCGAGGGATTTAACACCTCTTTCTGAATACTTTCACAAGGACTCTAAAACTTCTCAAATCTCCTCCTCCGGATTACTGGCAAATCATTTAGGGCTTTCACAACATCTTTTGCAAAAATCTAGACGACTTTCAATTCGAGCGAAAGTTTACGTGGATTACTGAGTAATCCTTTCAAGAAATCGCAAATTATGAGGGTGCAAGAAAAAAAAAGAAAAAATAAACTAATCTCTATAAAGCTCTGAAAAACTCTGACTATCACGAACATCAGATTCTGGTGGCCAAAATTTTCGACAAACTTTGCGAGGTCTTTTACAGACACTTCCAGTGTTGATGTTTTAATTTTTTTTTTTTTCCCCCCCCATACATATAACATCGGTAAAACCTCTCCTTAAGACGCCGGCGACAAACCTACACCCCCCCCCCCCCCACACCTCTAAGCCAACCCACCCCCTCTTACCAATTGACCAAAACTTTCCGGCATACTTTACGAGGTCTTTTCAGATGCTTCCAGTTAGATATATATATATATTTTTACATATAACACCGCTAAATCCTCTCCTTAAGACGCCGGCCGGCGACAAACCTACCCTACCTCCCGCCCCCCCCCCCCCCCCTCCCTATTACCAATTGACCATAATTTCAGTAAAAGCCGTAGAGATTCCGACAACGCCTTCTGCCCAATTTCCCAACCCTTTGCAACCAGCTCGTAGTTAATCTTCTTGTAACAATTCAACCCACCGTCATTACGGATCATCCTTCCTTAACCCCCCAAACCCCCCCCCCCCCACCCACCCCCAACAACACCCATGGACCCACCCTCAATAAAATCTCGGCTAAAATAAAAATGCTTTTCGCATTGTGAGAGAACGCCTCGATATTTCACATGCAATTTGCAATAATGTGTGCCATTTCAACCTCGCGTGACGTTCGATGCTTTGCAATTTGCGTTGGGGGCATTAAATTCTCGCTGCGTTGAAATGAACGTTGACGTTTCAGTATGAGCTTTGTGTCTCACGAATTCCATTTAGTTACACACACACACACACACACACACAGGTATTACAGCATGAAGGATGCCACAAACAAATAATTTATAAGTTCGAAGTTTATAAAACATTGTGTGATGAGAGAGAGAGAGAGAGAGAGAGAGAGAGAGAGAGAGAGAGAGAGAGAGAGAGAGAAGGGGAGGGGGGTTATTACAGCATGAAGGATGTTACAAATAAATAATTTGTAAGTGCTAAGTTTATAAAACAAATTCTTTAACGAGAGAGAGAGAGAGAGAGAGAGAGAGAGAGAGAGAGAGAGAGAGAGAGAGTATTACAGCTTGTAGGAGAATATGGCAAACGAATAATTTATCAGTACAAAGTTTATAAAACAAAATCTGTAACAAAGGTTTATTAGACATATTGTGTGTGTGTGTGCGTGTGTGTGTGTGCGTAGAGAGAGAGAGAGAGAGAGAGAGAGAGAGAGAGAGAGAGAGAGAGAGAGAGAGAGAGAGAAATATTACAGCTTGTAGGAGGATAAGACAAACGAATAATTTAATAATTTATAAGTGCAAAGTTTATAAAGCAAATTCTGTAACAGAGAGAGAGAGAGAGAGAGAGAGAGAGAGAGAGAGAGAGAGAGAGAGAGAGAGAGAAACACGATATAAAAAAGGAACTCGGCTACCTCTCAAATACGTTCTGGCGTTGCAAGACGAAATTAAAATAAATAAAAAAATTACACTTGCTTCCTGCCATTAAATATAGTCTCGGCTTTCATGGTTAAATATAGTCTCAGCTTTCATGGCTTTAATTACTAGAAGAATCTTTACTTTCATTTAAGTCTGACGTTTTCTTAAGGACCTTTAATCTGTTACATCGGAGATGTTATCATTACTGATTGATCTGGGACTTTTAAAAAATTTTCTGTGGATTTTTAAAGAATAACCCGTGAATTATAAGTTAATTTTCAAAATCTCTCATGCTTACACATATCTATCTAATATTATATAATATATAATATAATATATATAGATACTATATAATATATAATATCTATTATATATATTATATATATATATATATATATACGTACATATAGCAAAACGGTTCACACATTAGGTACAAAACAAAACAAAATGATTTCCTAAAAACCTTTCTTTCTCTCTCTCTCTCTCTCTCGAATTACAAATAATTACATTAAAGGACGAACGAAAAGAGTGATAAGTACTTAAATACGGTTATCGCTCATTTTGAAGGCTGCCTCTAACTTTCTGTTCGGTAAGAGAAGAGAAGATACGAATAAAAAAGAATGGCTGACATTACGCGTCTATGAGAGATAATTGGCGCAGAGGAGAGAGAGAGAGAGAGAGGGGGGGGGGGATGGGAGGGGGATATTACAGCATATAGGATGACACAAATGAATCGAGTGCAAAATAGAGAGAGGAAGGGTTGGGGGGGGGGGGAATTACAGTATGCATGAAAACATAAACAACGAGAGAGAGAGAGAGAGAGAGAGAGAGAGAGAGAGAGAGAGAGAGAGAGAGAGAGAGAGCCGCACAGAAAATAAAAACTGCTAAAAGAATATGTACTTCAAATAAAAATTAACAAGTGTTGCTCAGAAATAGATTTTCTACAAAATCATTTTACGGTTGAAATTTAATGTCCAAAAAAAAAAAATAAAAATTAAATAGCACATAGCTCAAAATGACAAACTACGCTCTAAATTTACTTTAAATTTAAGAAAAAAAATTTTTTTCTTTAGGTACGGTTATCTTAAACTAATCTGAGAAAAAAGAAAAAAAACGCTATTGCGTGATGTCTGTGTGATGTGTTCGTTTAATACCTGCTTATCTCTTGAAATAATATGCATATGACAGATAAGTTCTGCGATTTCTTTTAAGATATGACTGCTCAATTGGACCAGCTGAACGTAACAGATCGAGTTCTTAAGAAATCCAGCAAACGAGGAAATGTGGAAAATACAAAAGTTACCACAGGACTTATTGTAAAATAAAAATAAAAATATATTAAAAATGAATATATAATCATATCACAACCAAGATAGCTACTGATGTAAGTTCTAACACCCTATTACTATGACTACAACTATAATAATAATAATAAAAATAATAATAATAATAATAATAATAATAATAATAATAATAATAATAATAACAATAATTTTTAATTATAAAGACTGAAAAGACTGTAGGAACGTTAACCATCCAAATTAAGTTCATCACTGCGAGAAAAAAAAATATATCGAATAGTGGTCAGGCAAAAATAAAAGGTTTATTGCTTTCGAAACAAAAATAGAAATAATCTACGATATTATATATATATTATATATATATATATATATATATATATATATATATATATATATATATACACACACACACACACATGCAAACATGTAGTAAAATCATATAGTATTACATAATAGTACGCGCTGGATTTTGGCGCGCTCATGTACTGTGAATAGTGTACTCGAGTATCACTCAAGGAAAACGTAACTTTTATGAGTCGTATATTTTCTTTAATGGGTCATTGTCTGAAGGCCCAGCTTTTATAAAAGGGCTGGGCGAAATATCATCTTCTTCCTCCTCCTCCTCTTCCACTTCTTCTCCTATTGTCTCAATGCCTGTCTATGCAATGAAGGCATGAGAAGCACGATTCGGTTCCTTCTTTATTATCTCCTCCCTATCTTCCTTCCTCTTCTGCTTCTTCTTGTTCTTCGCCCTTTTCTTATCCTCTACGATACTTCCTCCTGTAGGGTTTTTTCTTTCTTTCGATTTTTTAAAAAATATTTTGTCATCACCTTTTCTACCTGAAGTTTTACATTTTCAACTTTCTCTCTCTCTCTCTCTCCCCGTATAATAAAACATTCAATTGCAAAAGTTGTGCATATATTTCCTAAGTTTCTCTCTCTTTAATAATGTGCCTAGTTTTCGTGTCTTCCCTCATCCTTTTCTCCTCCTCATTCCCCTCCCGCTGACGCCACCCCCTTCCCTTCTCTCTCTCTCTCTCTCTCTCTCTTCTCTCTCTCTCTCTCTCCTCTCTCTCCCGATCTTGATTTATGCTCGACTGCCTCTTGCGGACTCGTAGTAACACGAAACCTTTCATTAATCCTTACAGGTGTGATTAACGCCACCATGATTTTCTCTCTGCTATTTTCGTATTTTCTCCTCTCGTTTTTTCGTCTTCCTTTATTCACTCCTTTTTTGTTTTACACCAAGTTTTGGGTGGGCTTCATAAGAGTGTTAAGTTTCTCGCCTAGTCAGCTTCTGAATTTAAAAAAAAAAATCTTGGATAGACTTCATGTTCTTTTGCAAAATGAGAATGCATGCAGTTGCATTAAACGAATAATTATTTTTTTTCCTGAATAAAACCGAAGTAACTAAGGACAAACGAACGCATAAATGAATAACGTAAGGAAGGATAAAATAAAAAATCTACGGCATAATTTAATTAATGAAAAGCCGTTGCATATTACGAATGATTGTGAACGTTGGTAACTCACGATAAAAATGTGTGTTACAAATTAACGCAGCAATAAATGAGCAATAAATAAAAGTAAGAAAATTAACGCATAAATAACGGAGCAATAAATAAAAGTAAAAAATCAACACAAAGATAAATAAGCAATAAATCAAAATACCCACTGCACAAATTAATCACTATGTTCAGTACACCTACCGGCTGTCATTGGCAACTTGCTTTATCAGCTGTTTACTTTTATCTTTTGCTTGTCTCGTTCGCTGCTGCTTCCTTACATTCTTAGCCTGCTTTATCAGCCAACTAACTTGTTTATCTTTTCTCTGTCCTCTCTCCTCATCCTGCTTTGTTTTACCCCCCCCTCCCCCCACAAACCCCCCAATGAATTTACCAGTCAGTGACTTGCTTTACACTTTGGCTATTAAAATTAATTCTGTTTAGCTTTGCCATAGCTTTACATATCACTGACTTTCTTTGTGCTTTGGCTGTTAAAATTAATTGCTTGGCTTTACCAGTCGCTGACTTGCTTTGTGCTTTGGCTATTAAAATTGTGCTTTAACTTTACCACTCATTGACTGGTAAAGTTAAACAGATTTTTAATTTTACCAGTCACTGACTTGTTTTATGCACTGGCAATTGAAATTCTGTCTCGCTTTACCAGTCGCTGACTTGCTTTACGTTTTGACTTTTAAAAATTTGCTTTACCAGTCTCTGAATTTTCATTACACTAACTATTAACATTCTATTTAGCTTTTATCAGCCACTGACTGTATGTTCGACTACTACACTTTTATTTTGGCAGAAAAAACTCAAAAGTCTTCCAGCATGACTCCATTTTCCAGTCTACTGTAGTAGATGCACATCAACCGTGCATCCGATGTCTAGGCCAGTCCCTTACGACGCTCCTGATTGGCTGTTGATAAGCCAATCACAGGGCTGGAAACTCTCAGTCTCTCTCGAGAGTTCACATAGGCAGGATGCATGTTCCCCCTTTCCTGAGTTTCCAGCCCTGTGACTGGCTTATCAACAGCCAATCAGGAGCGTCGTAAGGGACTGACTGGCCTAGACGTCAAATGACGTGAATCTACTATAGACTGAACGCCAGTCACTTTCCTCTCATTTTCCCTTCAGCCTTCAACTTTCAGATCGACTTCATCGTCGAGTTGCTAAGAGCCCTCCCCCCCCCACCGACAACGATGCTTTTAGTTTCCTTCCACGCTTGTTCTTAAAACCCACTGAGGCTAGAGGGCTGCAAATTGGCATGTTGATCATCCACCCTTCAATCATCAAACCTACCAAAATGCAGCCTTCTAACCTCAATAACTTTTATCTTTATTGAAGGTTAAAGTTACCCATGAATATTTTTCATTGTTTTCAATATACCTTTTTATCATTTCTAAAAAAATTCGAAAAACAGTTTACAATAAGTCAAAATTAAACAATGCAAATAAGTTTTTGCATTTAACCATAAACACTGCATATAAATTTTGTATTTAACTTAAACGCTGCATATAAGTTTTTTATTTAACAATAATCGCTGCATAATTAATCCACGACAGAAATATCTAAGACTGACTAAAATCAAAAGTACCCAACAGCATCTGGTGACCATGAAGGAGGCTGATGACCTCTGACCCCATTTCTTAAGTGAAAAATACGCTATTAACATTTTCATGCTCAAAAATGTAATAAGTTATGAGCCGATAAGGCAAAAATATAAGTTCTTCTCTTCGCCCTTCAGTAACCAATCTAAACATACAATTTTAGTTTCCTGGTCGAGATGAAATAATAACACATCATATATATATATATATATATATATATATATATATATATATATATATATATATATATATATATATATATACACACATCTATATATATATATATATTCAGGAGGGGCATATTTAACTGTACAATCTACTTAAATTTAATTTTGTTAAACAGACAAATAAGCTAACCAAACCAAAACCACAACCTCCGGGATGTCGAGGGGGGGGGGGGGGGGGAGGGGGGGGGGGTGGGGGGGGGGGGGGGAGGAAGCGCTGATAATAACAATGTGACCACGATTAACTAACTGCTCCTTTAAAGACTACTTGCATCTTGCATAACTGTCACCATTATTTCCATTTAAAAAATCTACATTCTATCAAGGGTATGTAAAAAAAAAACACACACACACACAGAACAAGCATATATACTTTATTTCCGTGCAACTGCTAAGCTAAGCAAAACGATTGCTGATATTTATTACAGTAAACAATTTTACTTGAAATAACCAAAAGCTGTTCTCGGTAATTTCATATTTCCAGATAATTTTTTTCTTTTTTTAATCACAACGAATTTCTATTTCAGCGTTTTAGCAGGGATCTTATAAATTATTTTCTCTCTGGTATTATATATATATATATATATATATATATATATTATATATAGTACACAAAGAAATTTATGTCCCCTGTGAGGCTAACAGTAACCCGAGGCTCAGTTTCGAAAATGAATATGGTGTGGGCTATAAATAACCGAAAATTAGAAGATAAGTGTGGATATGCACAGGAGCACCGCCTACACAAACCAACGATCCCGTAAACACATACCAGCCTTTCGGCGGACCAGATATTACGCCAGACGCATTAAAATCATCGTTGCAATATCAAATAACTGACAGAAATTTACCGTGAAGATAAAAAATTCACTCTTCGCTCTCTGATGTATCAAATTGTCTTATGCATTTAACCGCAGCCTTTTTTTTTTCTTTCTTTCTTTTTCTCAGCTGGATGCTCCGGGGTTCGAGGTGATGGCTTCGTTCGTATTCGTTGCGAAGGACTTCGTCAGCCTCTTATAGCATAACCGAACAATAAAACGCGAATGAAATATATTTTGATGCAATTTAAATCACTTAGTATTAGTTTATACTAGAGTACTGAAGCTACATTATTTATTTATTACTGAAACGATATAATTTACGTATCATAGAGCAAATGTACGTAAGCTGACAATACGAACACTTTTATGGGTTGTTGCTGGGGGTATTTTGTTCATAATCATGAGTTTTGAAGAGGAATTTCTTGTGCTTTAATGCGCTAGTATCTCGGTGAAGAAAAGCACTTGTAACAAGTTCCTCTTATTAAAACAACCGTCGCACTCCCGTCCGCCACATTTGACGATAAAATTCTCTTGATAATAAGATTAGATCGTGATCAACGTCACCACAAAAAATCGTCATTATCGTACATTGTGCATAACGTACGGGCGTGACTCTGACGGGTTTGGAAAGTTGACTAATGCTTTTTTTCTTTCTTTTTCTTTTTCCACCCGTTATCTAAATGTCAGTACTCTGCATGTGTGTACTTGAACGATCCGCTAATGAATGTAATATTTGTCGTATTTGCTGCCAGGAGATGATTGACATCATGTAGTACAGCAAAGCGAGCGAAAGACGAGAGAGAGAGAGAGAGACTGAGAATGACACAAAAAGAATACCCTCACTATAATTATTCGTTCGTTTTTTATCTCTCTCTCTCTCTCTCTCTCTCTCTCTCTCTCTCTCTCTCTCTCTCTCTCGTGCAATCGAGAGGCAATTGCCTACCTCCGTGCACGGGTTGTTCACACATTTGCTGTTTATTAAGGTGTATGCTGTATGTATGTATGCTATGCATGTATGTGTATATGTATGTATGCATGTAAATATATATATATATATATATATATATATATATATATATATATATATATATATATCAGATCATCCCTTTTCCCACTCATCTAGGGAACTTTTATCGTCTTGGTCCTTAATCTTGCGGAAGCGTCTATTCCCAGGGGTCTCTAAGAATAATTTTTTTAAAGGAGAGAGAAAAAAAAACTAGGAAATTCACCGCAGACATATTAAAAAAAAAAAAAAAGCAATATAAAGAAAAACCGTATAAATTAGGGTATTGAATGAATGCAAACGCAAAAATCAAATTTTTAGCCACCTTTTCGCCGATATCAATAATCTTGAAAAACCACTTACAATTTTATTGCGATTATAATACCACTATTAAATGTCAACTGGGGGGGGGGGACCATACCCCTCCCCTGGCCACGCCACTAGCTGCTGCAGCTAGGGGTTGAACGCCGAAGGGATGCTGCAAGGAACCTTTTAGTAATGCCTACAGTGCACCATACCTTTTCTGCTAGTCCCAATCATGACAACCAGTTACCCATCTTTTTTTTTCTTTCTTTCTTTTTGACATGTGGTTATTTCGGTCCCATTCAGGTAAAGTTTTTAATTAAATGAAAAAAAGTTATCCCTCTTACCAGAGGTATCATTTACTATTTCTATCAGGGGTCCTACTTTCTTCTACAGAGCTGCTCAAAATTCCCTATAATCGCCCAGAATTCCCCAAAATTAATTTCAACGTAAATATCCTCTGCATATAACGTTAATAAAAATCAACAAATATACAAAATTCTAATCTATGAATATGTTTACTCCTACATTTTAACAGTAAAAAGCAAGTCTTCAAATCACCAAATGTAGATTTGCTTTTTGCTTTTTAATAATAAACTGATATACTTGCACAGGGCTATAGTAATTGCATAATTGAAGAAAACGAAATGAATCTTGTATGTTGACGGTTAGCGAATCATGACAATGCTACCAGAAAATAATAATAATAATAATGATTTTTTTCCCTAGGCATTTTAAAAGGTTTACGATAGTGGCTGATGGTCGAGAATTTCCTTAGGTTTTCAGAAATCCACCCATTATTCCCCAAGCTCCTCCTTCAGTCCCGAGGATAATCTGTAAGTGGGAGGCCCTAAAGTAATATAACAATTCAGTCCCTTTCACCCAGAACGTTTAAAGCGTTTCCACACTCTCGTCTCATCTGAACAGCCTTCCATCATTCTCCTACACTACAAGCAAAAATCCAAAGAAGTCCAAAACCAAGCTTTCATCAAGACATATTTCATCTGTGAAAATAGAGTTAGAGTCACGTTGTATAGATAACATGTCTATAGCAGTGGAAAAAAGCACACTAATGTGGGCTATTATAAATGGTGGGTTTGTTAGAAGTGAAAATACTGGCACACCTTCATTGTTTCCTTTCCTTTTACAATTGCATTAAGACATTTTCATCTCATATTTATGCCAACTTTATGGGCCTGAGGTGCAACGATTTCTTTCCACTCTCCTAAAATTTCCACCATAACTCTTACCAGGTCTTGCTCTCCTTCTAAATCCATTTTCCATCCCGCTGCCATACTTACGTCTTCGTCAGGCTATTTTCTTATTTATCTCTTCTGACTAATTCTTCTTTATCCCTTTGGATTCTATGTCCGAACCATCTCGATCTGTTTTCCGTCTCTCTTCCTGTGCGTCATTCATACTGATCTTCCCATTCCAATCTGGCCTTATATAAATCTTGACATTCTGCAATTTCTTTGTTAGCGCCCATGTTTCTGATGTTAATACATGTATACAAGCATCACAAGTATTTGCTCGTCTACTAATGGTATGCAGTGTTGCCAGATGGGCTAGACGAAGTTTCCCTTTTTAACCCAAAATTTCCTGTTGTGTAAGAACTTATATATTAGAACAATGTTCCTCGTAAAATGTCCATCCTCGCTCATTGACAAATATTAGCTGTCGCACTCCATAATAAAGAATTGAATTGAATATAGAGCTTAGGCCAGAGGCCAAACATTGGGCCAGGCGCTGGAACGGAAACTGACAGTAAAAGGTTTGAAAGGTGCTATCATTTAGGTAAAAATAAAGAAAAAAAACTTATCTTTAGTCTTCTGAACTATCTTCGTATGGTGCATCTGCAGCCAAACGTTTGAGATGAGTCGGTTTCATTTCAAAATCATAGCAGGATGCATTTCTGTAAGTTTTCCTGTTTAGCTGGTTTCTAATATTTACCTGGGAGAAACCCCGCTCAAGAGCTGCAGGGGGATTTTTCCAAATTTTGTTGTTGGTCTATCTATCTTCTTTACGTGAACATGAAGCCTATTGATTTTGAATTTTTTTCCCTCTAGGAATCACAATTTCCCTAAAACAGGGAAATTTCCCTTCATCTCGTAACACTGGATTGGTCATAAAATATTTTCATTCATCAGCAGTGAAGCTTTCTTATACTAGATTATGGGCAATGCTACTTGCATGGTTACTTCCGTTATCAACCGCTGGGACCTACGAGGTCATTCAGCGCAGAAAAGGAGATGGACAGTGAAAGGCGTAACAGGAGGAAATCCATTGTTGGAGAGGGTGGGCAGTCAGAAGGAAGAAAGAGAATATGAACGGAGGTACAGAAAAAAAGAATAAAAAATGTTGCAGCTAGGGGCGGAAGGGACGCTGCAAAGGACTTCAAGCAATGCCTACAGTGCACCATTTCTTTTAATTATTTACGCGCTCACTCCATAAAGAGCTGAGCATCTCAAAAGCATTGTAGTTCCAATTGCATAATGAAAATAATGGGTGGCAATGGACGAAAACCATCCATGTTTATTTGAGTGATTTTTCAGAATAAGTAATTTCTATGTCAAACTCAGGTGAAATTTGTGAATAATCGTTGATTTATATTATCTTATTCAGGAAGTTGTAATTTTATATTTAATTTCGATACTAAAACGGAAATCGTACAAGAAATTAAATTTAAAAATGGAGAAGAATCACTGACGAGAGGCAAAGGCTTCATATCAGATGACTCTCCCATGTCGTGTCCACTGTGCCAGGTAAGCTTCAATTTCACTCATGTCCCCTGTGCCAGATAAGCTCTATTTTCACTATGTGGTGGTGGTGGTCAGTCCACTGAAGTCGGTCATAACCTTCTGAATCGCACTGACGCTAAGAGGAATCCTTCATTAAGAATCTAATAACGCGTAAATCATCTTTGAACAATTAGATCAATATCTGAACGGTTATTAATCAAAATAAAAAAACAACGAAACTCAAAAACGAAAACAAAAAAGTAGTATGCTATCTGCAAATGGTTTCTCGTCCCAAGCAATTACTCTTTCCA
>NC_061099.1:5561091-5576091 GCF_015104395.2 Macrobrachium nipponense
AGGGCAACACCCAAACACCAACCCCCCCCCCCTCTCCCAACCCTTTTCTGAAGCCCTCTTCTTTTGTCGCTGTGCCCTTTCGCCTGACCTTTTTATTTCTTTCTTTCCTTTTTTTTATTCCTTCTTCTTCTTCTTCTTCCTCTTCTTTTTCTTCTTCGTCGTCGTCTTCTTCTTCTTCTCGCCAGAGCTAATCCGACAAAAGAGGACTCCCTCGTCACAATACAATTCCAAAGTGAAAGTTTTTTATTTTTTTTTTTAGGTGTGTGTGTGTGTTTTAAGTCTCATTTTATCACTGCTTCCTTTTTCACTGATACTTGAGTTCACTCGCGCCCTAGCCAGAGTTTCTCTTCATTCATTTCTTAATATTTATTCGTAATTAAACCTTATCGCTTCCTCGGGGAGTAAGCCTACAAACTGGTTTGGTGTTCTTGTTGTTGTTGTTGCTCTTGGTGATGTTGTTTTGTTGGGGGTAGGAATGGCCTATGGAAGAGCCTAAAAAGGTCTGAAAAGGGTGTTTCGCATACAGGAACTTTAAAATAGGATATTTATTATTTATTTATTAGAATGAAAGTGTAAAAAATACCCAAATAAGCTGGAGGCAGGACCACGCCTTTGTTTCTTAATCTACATTTAAGTAAACCGTTTAAATATACTGTTTTACAGAGAGATGTCTTACCCTTAAGTGACTTCCGCTGTTTTTCAATAGCACCCCATATATTATATATTATTTCCGTTGAAGTAATATATATATATATATATATATATATATATATATATATATATATATATCTAAAAAAAAATACCGTTGAAATAATGTATAGAAAGCATATTTTCTCTGAAGATATAATAATATATATATATTATATATATCTCTATATATCTATATATATAATATTCTTTTTATTTTTTTCCAGGGCATACTTTTATATCATAGACCAAGTATTTTTTTGTACAAACCCAGTATTTCTGTTATTTTTCACAGTCCATGTATTTTTTTATTATTTTTCACCGACCCGGTTATTTCTTATTTTTCACACCCAGTATTTTTTTTCACAAACCCACTTTTTACATACCCATTATTTTTTCTTTATTTTTCACAGACCCAGTATTTTGAATTTTTTAGACCTAGTATTTTTTTTTCACGACCCAGAACCAGTAATTCCTATTTTTTTTTTCATAGACCATTAATTTTTTTCACAGACCCAGTAATTTTTTTTTTCATTTTTTTTTTCATAGACCAAGTGTATCACCGACATAATTGTTTTACAGACCCATTATTTTTTTTATTTTTCAGATACCCAGTATTTTTTTTCACAGACCGTATTATTTTTTTTTCCACAAGCACATTATTTTTATTTTATTTTTCACAAACCCAGTACTTTCTTTTTCACAGACGCATTATTTTTTATTTTTCACAGAACCATTATTTTTTCTTATTTTTGACAGACCCAGTATTTTTTTTTTTCATTTTTTTTTTATAGACCAAGTTTTTTCTTTTCATAGACCAAGGTTTTTTTTTTTTGTTTTCTTTATTTTTCACAGCCCAATATTTTTTCACAGGTCCCGTATTTTTTATATTTTTTTATATTTATATAGACCCAGTATCTTTTTTATATTTTTCACAGACCCAGTATTTTTTTATACCCAGTATTTTTTGTTCACAGTCCCACTATTTTTTTGACAGACCCAGTATTTTTTACAGACCCATTATTTCGTTAAATTTTCACAAACCCAGTATTTTTTTTTTTTTTTTTTTTTTTATTTTCGCAGACCCCGTATTATTTTTATTTTTTAACAGACCCACTATTTTAAAATTTTCACAGACCAATTATTTTTGTCACACACCCAGTGTTTTATTTTTCCACAGGCCCCGTATTTTTTTATATTTTTCAGACCCAGTATTTTTTTTTCCCACAGTCCACATGCTTTTTTTCTTTTTTTTCACAACCCACGCCTTTTATTTTTTTTTTACCAGACCCCATTATGTTTATTTTCACAAACCCAGTATTTTTTTTTTTTTTTCACAGACTCCGTATCCCATTAGTTTTTTTCCATCTTTCACATACCCATTATTTTTTTCCACTACCCATTTTTTTCTATTTTTCACATACCAAGTTTTTTTTCACATACCCCGTATTTTTTTTCACCGACCCTTCACTCTTTTTTATTTTTCACAGACCCATTATTTTTTTACAGATCCAGTTTTTTTTTTCACATACCCCGTATTTTTTCAACACACCCAGTTTACAGACCCTTTGTTTTTTTTTACAGACCCAGTAATTTTTTTCACAGACCCAATATTTTTGTATTTTCCACAGACCCAGTATTTATGTTTTTCACAGACACTATTTTTTGTATTTTCCACAGACCCAGTATTTATGTTTTTTCACAGACCCATTATTTTTTTTTAAATTTTCCACATACCCCCAGTAAAATTATTTTTCATTTTTTTCAGACACTATTTTTTTGTATTTTCCATAGACCCAGTATTTTTGTTTTTCGCAGACCCAGTATTTCTTTTATTTTTCACAGACCCAGTTTCTAAAAAATATACCTTTGAAATAATATATAGAATCATATTTTCTCTGGCTGAATAATATATATAATATATATATATATATATTCATAGACCAATATCTAAATCCGTGAATTAGAGGTTATCAAAATTACTTTGATAAGACTAATGTTAATGCGTCTACTCATGAATAAATTTGTCATTTGCTGAATAAGCATTTACAGATCTAGTAATTACATTATAAAACATTAACCATAGTATGGTAATTTCCCTAAAACTAATATGATAATTTCCCCTAAAAAAAAAAAAAAAAAAAAAAAAAAAAAGAAGTAAGGCTCACTCTTACAAACTTGTACACGGTCGGAATAGGCTTATCACCGACTCCGTAGGCCTACTCCATTGACAAACACCTGCGATTAATTTGAGTCCCAAAGAGAATTGTAAAGTAGGCCTATTCAACAGATTCACAGATACAGCAGAAGGTCAAAGAGGTTAAAACTCTATCCATTTGCTTTTCAGTTCGTTGGAATGGGAATTGGAATAAAAAAAAATTCAGGCCAAAGGCCAAGGGCGAGGGTCTATGAGGCCATTCAGCGCTGAAGGGGAAATTAAGACTAAAGGAGGGAAACCATCGCAGCTGCGCCATGAAACAATCGTTAGAAGGTGGAAAGTAAGGTGGAATAAAGAGAATATGAACGGAGGTACAGTTAAAGGAATGAAAGGGGTTGCAGCTAGGGTCCGTAGGGACGCCGCGAATAACCTAAGGCAACGCCTACAGCGCACCGCGTGGGGTACACTGACGGCACTAACCCCCTCCGAGATCATTTCAATTTGTAAAGCCCCAAACGTGGCAACACCCAAATGGCTATGGGATGGTTGCCTATGTGCACTCTAACAGAATCCTGTTATTTCCGCTGGCTGGATGGTCACGGTATGATCAATATGATTCGAGTTCATTTTCCGGCGAATGCATCGAAATAACGTTTAATTACTTCTGTCATTCCCTACGTCGCAATTTGCGAGATCGCTGGTGAAAATCACGCGATTACGACTGGAGATAATCTTCAATTAGTTCTGCTGATTGCTGGATGCGCGAGCCGAGCTGGCGAGACAAAAATGACGGTCACGTATAATTATCGAGCGTTGGTGTGTTTGCAGAAGATAATGTGACGGATTTTTAACTTTTTGCTCCCGCGACGAAACTGTAGAGCCATTTTACAGCCGAGGAAGAAGGTAGAAGGACGCTTATCGCTCTTTTAATTGAAATTATAGGTCTCTGTAAATTACCTGGAGAGAGAGAGAGAGAGAGAGAGAGAGAGAAGAGAGGGCTCTCTCACTGGAAAGACAAGCAATCATAAACCTATTCAGTTTTTAGATTCGAATAACTAAAACACAAAATTTGGCACTGGTGCAGTTTTCAATAAATACTTTTAAAAGTGGTATTTCAAAGACTGGAGGTCCTTACAGCTACACCTTGGGGATGTCAATGGTGACCAGAACAATGCATTATCACTGAGAGTTGTTCTGTATTCAACGGAGACGTACGCGTAAGAACACTTCTGATTCCAAAGCAAAAAGTTATATGGCTCAAGCTCATACACCTAAATCTACAGGAGCCCATATTCTCTTTGTCTAGTCGCTCACCCAATTGGAGATCTTGAACACACTACTGTTACTTCGCAAAATCAACAAGACTGAACTTCATAGGACTAAGGAAACTTCCACACGGGAAAAAAATGAACCTGACCGTAAAAATCTCGCATTGGTTCTTGGTCTCTTAGTCAAAACAATGCCTTGATTAAAAACATACCCAGACTCAGCACTTTCTTCATTACTCTGAACATGCAAATACTGCCAATAGTGTATCAACCTGACGAGACAAATACTAAGCCAATATTTCCATGAGGAGGACCAATATGTTTGGCATTACCTTCGCAAGCTTGCACAGCAGGTTTCAATACCGAAACGTTTTTTTTTTTTCTATTGTATTGTTTGCTAAATCAGCAGTAGTGTTCATGTTACCAGGAACACTGCAGATCCTGAGCCACACAGCTTCATATCTATTATTGTTATGGTATTTACATACTGTTTTTTATTTATTTATTTATTCTTTTGCTGTTTCCTTTTTGATATCATCCTATATTACTACGAGGGGTGACTGCCTTAACTTCCTGTTATCTAAAACTACCAACTCTTCTCCTGCGATACAGGGCTCATTAGCCGAATAAATTAAAACTGAAACACATTTCCCCCTAAAAGCTAAAGTATAAAGACCACAAGTAAAGCGTCCTTTCAGTGCAAATCTTTCCTGAACAACTTGTTTTTGTTTACACCCCCTACAATCTTCTTTCTAAGTGTAAACGCAAGATTAAAATAGGTCTTCTTTCATGTCACTAACCTTTTTTTACATTTTTCATATTACCTTCCTTGCAGGCACACATCCGTTCAAAAAAATAAATTAATATGAGCGTCTACCCTGCCTGAAAGTTTGTACAATCATACGCCTTTACTTTATACTTCCTGGTCTTGGGAAAACGTAATATTATCAGATTAATAAAATCCTCTGCTTGTGGACTCATTTCTTCTAGAATCTATTCACTCGACAGCCTCTGTTCCTAATGTAGTTGATACTGCTGCAATTACAACTTTGTGTATTCCAACTGACCTGTCTCAGGTATCTGCTATCTCTATTTTCCCTTAAGTATCCGTTTTCTCAACTTTTCATGCTCTTTGCTAATGTACACTTTCCGTCACTGTTTTTTGCACTTGCAGAAACGTTCCTGGTATCAATGGTAAAAATGCTGTTCTGAAAAGAGAAGGAAACGCGCCTGAAGAGGATTCAACCTGATGCAGGCTATACAGTGATTAAAAAAGGCAAGAGAGCAACCTTTGCAAGAAAGTTGGAAAGTAAAAGAAAGGCCACTTTTTGACGCCAGGAAACGCCAATTTAAAAGCAAAACGAGGATCTTTCGATATCAGAAAGCCTTGCCAACATTATGAAGTACAATCATTGAGAGAGAACTTGCTCGGGGGAAAAAAAAATTGCTGGAGAAACTGCTCTTTCTTGAAGTGGAATGATCTGAGCATTTACAGCATTCCGAACTTTCCAAGTACGTAGCATTCGTAGTTTTTGCCTTCATGTACCGATAATGGCTGTCTCACTATAATTAAGTCAGGTTTTCTTCAAAACCGAGTGTAATCATGAGCGCGAGTATATCTTATCTACAACATCACGTTATTGTGTTTATATGAACATTATGCCAAGGGGGGTAACTTATGCATTTAAAGTTATGCAAAGTGAAGACATCGATGGCAAAAGATTACAAAAATAAACATAATTTTCATGTACTAGTCAGTTTATAACACTAGCCACGGAGTACCAATGCACAAACTAGACGCATTTCAAAATCGTATTCCGCTCCAGTACAAATAAATCATTTTTAAGACACAAACCGCACACAACCATCTCATTAGTCGCAAATCATGTCAGTATTATAATAATATATAATAATATAATAATAATAATAATAATAATAATAATAATCAGTAGCACCCATTATTCATGCAAAGAACAGCCACCAGGATACAGTGGAAATTTCATGCTCCGTTTTCTGTGCACCTGATGTGTAGGGGGGTGAAGGAAGCGGGGTTGGGGGGGTGGGGGCGGGTGGGGAGAGAGGTATATAATCTTAGAAAGGGGGGTGGTGGTATGGGGTGGGGGGGGGTTACTCTGTCCGAAGGACGGGGGACTGGGGTGAGTTTTAGGAGGGGACGATAGAAGGCTTGACTTCACATTTAAACAGCCCCTGGAGGCAGGCTCTCTCTCTCTCTCTCTCTCTCTCTCTCATACACTGAGGATGATACACCCTTTAATATGCATTCATATGCTCCTGAACACAGATCTCTTCAATGCAGGCGAGTTCAGCCCAATGTGCACATTCCCTGTTTTGCATTTAATTTGCATATGAGATAACACCCCACCCATCCCCTCCCCCATAGCCCCTCTCTCTCTTTCTTTCTCTCTCTCTCTCATTTACCTTCCGAACGCCTTTTCTTACCTTTTCCACTCCCTCGCCATCACTCCTTACCACCTCACTTTTGGGCTTCTTTTTTCTTTGCTTCCCCCCTACCCCCCCCCCCCCCCCGCCCCCTACCCTCTCCTCTCCCTCTCTTATTCCATGTTCCTTCAATTCCTCTACTCCTTTCTTTCGTTCTTCCTCTCCCCCTTTGTACAGAAATCACTATCTTCTTCTAAATTAACTAACCGTACATCTCAATTGTTCCAGTTTCCATGTCTTCTCCACCTTAACACCCTCTCTCTCTCTCTCTCTCTCTCTCTCTCTCTCTCTCTCTCTCTCTCTCTCTCAGAGGATCAACATCCAAAACTGACCCTTTCTATCTGGTACATCCTCCACGCACCAATCCCCCACAGATATATTCTCGTGGTCTCCAATTATATACTGGCAGGGGCACCATCCTCCGTGCTTTTATTTGTATCTCTCTCTCTCTCTCTCTCTCTCTCTCTCTCTCTAAAGTCTTCTTCTTCGCCTCGGCTTTCTCCTCTCTTCTCAGTCTTCTTTAATACTTTACAATTTTCCTTACGCATTTCATCTCTTCATCCTCTTCTTCTTCTTCTTCTTTATTTATTTTCTCTCTCTCTCTCTCTCTCCCTCTCTCTCCTCTCTCTCTCTCTCTCTCTATAAGTCTAAGTCTTCTTCTTCTTCTTCTTCGCCTCGGCTTTCTCCTCTCTTCTCAGTCTTCTTTAATCCTTTTCAATTTTCCTTACTGCATTTCATCTCCTATCTCCTCCTCCTCTTCTTCTTCGTCTTCTTCTTCTCCTTCTTCTCCCGAAGGCGGGGCGAGTCAAGAGGTCAACGGGTAATTGTTGCAAAGGAACAGGTGGATTGCACGAAGGTGGTGCTCGTTCATTTCTAGAACGGCTGCGCCTCGTTCAGTTTGGCATGAAAGAAAAAAAGATCAGCCTAGTCTTTGAAAAGAACCTTACGCCTCTCTCTTCTTCTTTCCCCTCTTTTTTTTAGAGTAAGCCTATAGAGTAGATCCTCTTACGAGGGCCTCTCTCTTCCTTTCCCAGCTTTTAAGAGAGTATGCCTAGAGAGTAGACGAGTTTGTAAAGGCGAGCAGAAAATTAATATCGTTTTCTTCAATCCACAGAAACTCGTAGTAACGGCGAAAATTCGGCCTACACCTCTAAGCTACTTCCTAGCTAGCTAAAAATACCAACGCTCTATTCGAAAATCATATATGCAAATATACAGTAGCCACCCAAACAAGAATAAATTCAACCCTCTGGAAGAAAACCGACAATAACAAAAAAGTACATAAACAAGAAATGATGTGAGAGCCCATCATGTGGCAACACTAACCCGAGCGCGGAGTTGCCATACGGTTAATTAGGGCTCCGGCAGGGCGAGAAGGTTGTTCCTCTCCTATCATCTTGCAAGACTCTTCAGTTACTCCAGAGGAAACAGGATCCGGTTTTAATATGAAAAGGTAAGATTATTCGATTTACGTGGAGGAGGAGGAGGAGGAGGAGATTAGGAAGGAGGAGAGGGCAAAAGAAGAGGTACTTAAAAATTACGATAAACAGAAGGATAAAAATAAATGAGCGAAAGACAAAGGGAACTTGCATAAATATGAAAGAATACTCATGATGACGAAAAGTATATAAATCATATGGACGGGATGATACGACCGTAGTTGACTTGCAGAGACATAAAAGCTACCAGGCAGCCGCCACAAACCTTTCATAATCCAACCATTACTCTTGAAACACAACACCGTAATAAAGCAACAATAAACCACAATGTATACATATTTTGTGAATCTTGTATGCATATAACGATAAAATATTTACGGCCTAAAATGTATATACCGCACCTAATTTACAAATGGTACCGACCTAAGAAATTTATAAATCTCCTGAGAAAAAAAAGTTCAAATCTTTAAAATTCCCAAAATGAATATAAGATCATATATATATATATATATATATATATATATATATATATATATATATATATATATATATATATGCATGTATGTATGTATATGAGAGGGGCATATGGAAACAAATAAATTACCTTACAGTTTGGGAATCATGGAAAAAAATAAATAAACAGGTAAGTCAGATAAAACTACAGGAGAAAAACTGAAAAACACTAATACACAAATAAAAAAAAAATAAAAAAAAAGGCTATAAAAGACGACAGTTTTGCCGAAAGGTATGTTCTGATTAAAACCTAAAGAAAACTTATTTTAAAAGTATATTGTTGCTCAACAAATTACAAAGGCCGTTGACGTCAATCACTGAAGCCTTTCACACATAAACACACACACACACAAACGCACACACACACAGAAAAGTACACAATCAATGCCAAAATCAGGGATATGAACATTCATAATATTCTTTTGTAAGAGAAATGCCCAAGGGCAAGAAAGTTGAGGTAGAAAAAAGTGAGGAAGCCAAGAAAGGGAATAAACTAGTGAGAGAGAGAGAGAGAGAGAGAGAGAGAGAGAGAGAGAGAGAGAGAGAGAGAGAGAACAATAAAAATCAAATATTTAAGAAAGTCAGGACCCAACAGAGAAAAAAGTTAAAAATTGCTGACAAGAGAGAGAGAGAGAGAGAGAGAGAGAGAGAGAAGAGAGAAAACGGACGACGCCCACGAGAGAGAGACAGCGAAGAGAAACGACGAAACAAAAGACAAACGATGAATAGGCAGAAACCGCATCATTTGTTAGTTCTATCCAGGTTCTATCACATGACGGAAACAGAGAAGAAGAGGACTCTACCCGGCTGACGACAGTAATTCCATCCGAGAAAAATGAAGAAGAAGAAGAAGAAGAAGAAGAAGAAGAAGAAGAAGAAGAAGAAGGAGGAGGAGGAGGAGGAGGAGGAGGAGGAGGAAGAGGAGGAACAAAGGAAAGGATGCAAAGGCAAAGAAGAGAAGACAGGGCAGCATAAATGAAAAGTATTATGTAGAGTCATTCCGAAGCAAAGAATATTGAGGAGTGGCAAGAAATTGCACAGTTATTTAGCAAATAGAAACACTGATTAGTGTTGAAAACGTCTAAGATGAAAAAAAAAACAATATACGCATCTTTTTAAAGTACAATAACCAATAAATAGACACACTAAGAAATTACACAGTTATCTAACAAACAGAAAAACTGCTTAGTGTTAAAAACGTGTAAGATAAAAAAAAAACAATATATCCATCTTTTCAAAATGCAATTACTCGATTAATGGCAACACTACAGTTATTTAAAAGAAACATTGATTAGTGTTAAAAACGTCTAAGATAAAACAAATACAACATATGCACCTTTTTTAAAGTGCAATTAATCAATAAAAAGAAACATAAGAAACACTAATTATGATGTCTTAACTAAGAAAAATGGATAACAAGAACCTTCAATCGAATTACAGAAATCTTAATTTGATTGATTAACTCTTCAGGAATCCATCACTAGTTTTCCCGAATTTTCTCTGGAATGGCGTCGAGAAAGATTCAATTCAAATGACCAGGCACAAACGCCACAAGATAACAATAAAACAACACTAAAATAACGCTATTTGTAATTACAATCAAATCTCCTTGTCGATAATGCCAAGTCACCAACGACGGATACACTTTTTTTTCTTTTTTCTTTTTTTTTTTTTTTTTTTTGGTGCAACCAGGCGACGCTGCATTTGAGGTCGTTATGACAAACCGCAAATAAGAGATCGAAAACATTCGCTCCCCCGACAACCTGCACTTCGGCGTTACGGCAGACGTATGCGACTCATCAAATTACACGCGGAAAACAGTACCGTCAGGACTCTTGAGACGCAATCTTCATTTGCCTCTGTATATAAATTGCCATTTTCAACCGATTTCAAACGTTGTTCTTATTTTATTCCCAAGGCGGAAGAGGGGGACTCTTTGGGTGTAATCATCTACAAAAATGGCACAAGACCAGAGAGATGGAACAAAGAGAAAATAGTCCATTTTTTCTTAATGACACCCATATACAGAACACACGCAAGAACACAGTCATGCTTTTTTTTTTTACGAGCGAAGGTATACTGCATGGATTTCCTATTGCAGCTAGAGTATGCATATCTTTTTTTTCCGCGATGTGCTTCTTGAATATAAACTACTTTCAGCGATTTTGTTTCCAACTTGAGCTGTGCATGGCAGAAGAAAAACTATTTATCATAAAATTAACAACCATGACGATAAGGAAAACAATTGTTTATACAATCTGAGATCCCAACACACACACACACACACATGTGAATATATCTTTTTTTTTTTTTTTATATATATCATAATATATATATATATATATATACATACATATATTTCAAAGCAGAATTCCAATCTAAATATATATATATATATATATATAATATATATATATATATATATATATATATATATATATATATATATAGATGGAATTTCTGCTTTAAAAAAAAATATTCACATATATACATATAATGTAATTTATATATATATATCTATATATATATATATATATATATATATGTCTACACAAACACGTGTGCGCGAACGTGTTGCACTTTGATGCATAATGTTGCAGCTTCAATATCCTTGTATAATTCACTCGACTCCCGAGACGATTGCAAAACCCCCGGAATCGACTGGGAAACTGGTAAAGTCGAAGGAGGTGGAAAGCCACTTTGTCAGCCTTTACCTATCTGTTAATAAATGATGTAAACTTATTGCCAATCTGTACCGCAAAATGAGTACTGAGGGAACCGAACTCCCTAATTCATGGTCTTAATGTCTTCTTGCGAGAGAAGTTGTTGTCTGCCTCTGATTAAATTTGTGAGCTTGAATCTTACTGATTTTGTAAAATGAGTGAGAGGCCGTGGAGTTTCTGAGCAATATGTATAATTTATAAAATGTATAAAAATAGATAATAAATCCACGATTTAGCTGACAAAACTGTGGATTTGTCAAACCCCATTTGGCTTTCCCTAACTTCTTAGATTTGGCAATCCTACTGTTTTGTCAACTAAGTAATGTAGAATCTAATTTTTTCAAATTTAAGTTCCATGAAACCTCACACTGTCATTCAAAAAGATACACACACACACACACACACACACACACACACACACACACACACACACACCACACACATATATATATATATATATATAATATATATATATATATATATATATATATATATATATATTATATATATATATATATATATGGAGTTTAGTCACATACACAGGTGACTTTTTGATACTCACAAATAATTAGACCCCCCAAAAAAATACTAATACGGAATTCACTTTACATTTTGAATAACTTACACCCAAAGGGTGATCATTCCTTCTGGTACAAGTTTTTCCGAAGAATAGTAAATTTGATATCACTGATATCTTTGTTTATATGTATACGAGTATACATGTTTTGTACGTTTATAAATCAGTCTTGCATGTGGTTTCATATATGAATCACCATCTGGGAATATTATAAAATTGAGCCATTTACCTCAAAAGAAATATGCAAGAAGTTTCAGTTGTTAAGGAAAAGGAGCTTGAAAGACGAGGAGAAGGAAAGTGGGTGTCCCTGCGGATTCGTCAAATATGACCTGTCACTAACGAGGGTATGACTCCGCCTACCAACATCTGTCAGGTGCGAAAACCCGCTGTTTTGTATGTTCGCATGTACAGTCATGCTGGCATATATATATATATATATATATATATATATATATATATATATATATATATATATCTATATATATAAAAAACATATATATATATATATATATATATATAATATATAAAATATATATATATATATATATATATATATATATATATATATATATATATATATATATATATTCGAGCTACAATGTCCTTTAATATCTAAATCGCTCTACCTCGGATTAATATAAATCATATTTGCAAACCGAGGGTAGAGCAAATTAGATATTAAAGGACATTTGTAGCTCGGATAATTAATATGAATCACCGGTGATGTGATATAATATATATATATATATATATATATAATTATATATTATATATATATATACACATACATATATCATGAATTTCTACCACTTTGCATCAGTCCTCTGAAAAAGGCTTTACAATACGAATGTCTGACAAAACCCCCACACAACAAAAACCCTACAAACAAATTACCTATCGTTATTCGATAGTTATTTGCAAGTTATTTGCAGTGGTTACAATTAATTATGTTATTTTATCAGTAACTGCTAACTACCAAACTATCTATAAATATTTGTATTGATAATTCTCTGTTGGTAGTTATTTACAATGATTACAAAAGATCCTTCTCTTAAAATGTAGCTTTAGGTTGAGAATAAGTAAACTTTTCTTTATTTGTTTGCCCATCATGGAAGTCATCCGTAATACAGAAGGCGGAGAGAAACTGTGCTATAAAGATTATATGTATACTGAAAAATCCACCAGTGCTACAACGAAGAGATGGGAATGTTCTAGAAGATCAGCGTTTAGATGTAACGGAGAAAATAAAAACAAATTTAGAAATCTCGGACGTCATTTCAAGTATAGAACATAATAATCATGAGCGAGATGAAGGATTAGTGGAGAATATGACCCAAGAAGGAAGACTTGCCATAGGAAATATAAATGCAGTTAAAAGTTATGTTCAAAGAAATCGTCAAGAAGGACGCCCTAAGGATCAGAGACTTGAAAATTTCAGGAGGAGGCTGGACTAAGACTCAAGGAGAAAATTGTGTGCCTTTTCTTCTTCATGGTAATGGTGATGAAGCCAATAATCGAGTAATTATATTTGCTACAAAAGCCCCACTCGTTGATTTAGTAATAACCTGTGTGTATGGTTTTCATTCCGGCAAATCACAGGATATCTATGAAGAATTTCTTACAACAGTTTTAGATAAAGGAGAGAAACTAGGAATATATGAATCCAGATACTACGATGACAATTTTGAAAAATCACTTTTGAATGCTACTGGAAATTCTGACTTCCTAATTCTATTTATTTTAACAAAGGTTTTTACAGATCTAGATTATAACTGCATCTTTTGTGTAATAAATATTAAGAATATGTAAATTTTGACTTTATAATTCTTTTTTTTTTGATCGAAGGATTTAAAGAATCTGTAAACTTTGATAACTTTTGTTTTTAATGAAAATGTAAAAAATTAATGAATTTTGACTTTATAATTTTATTTTTTCATAAAGGATTTCAAAACTCGGTAAACTTTGCTAACTTTTGTTTCCAATAAAAGATTGAAGGTTCAATAAGTTTTCTTCGATAAAATTTCTAAATATATATAAAACTAGTAATTTCGATAAGTTTCTTCTGAAAGATAGGTGGGTGCTTTTGTCGTGTGGGGGTTTTGTCGTGTGGGGGGTTTTGTCATGTGGGGGGTTTTGTCATGTGGGGGGTTTTGGTCGTGTGGGGGTTTTGTCCGTGTGGGGGGTTTTTGTCATGTTTTTTGGGGGTTTTGGTTTTGTCGTGTGGGGGTTTTGTCATGAGGGGGTTTTGTCGTGTTTTGTGGGGTTTTTTTTGTCGTGGGGTTTTGTGTTCGTGTGGGGGTGTTGTCATGTGGGGTTTTGTCAGGTGGGGGTTTTGGTCATGGGGGTGGGGGGGTTTTTGTGTGGGGGTTTTGTTTTTGTCCGTGTGGGGGGTTTTGTCATGTGGGGGTTTTGTCGTGTGGGGTTTTGTCATGTGGGGGTTTTTTGTCGTGTGGGGTTTTTGTCATGTGGGGGTTTTGTGTCGTGGGGGTTTTTTTGGGGGTTTTTCGTGTGGGGGTTTTGTCGTGTGGGGGGGGGTGTCGTGGGGGTGGGGGGTTTTTGTCATGTGGGGGGTTTTGTCGTGTGGGGTTTTTGTCGTGTGGGGTTTTGTCGTGTGGGGGTTTTGTCGTGTGGGGGTTTTGTCGGCCCACCTTGCAATACAGACAACCGGTCAAGATCGTAACAGTTTTCCATTTACTGTTTGATGAGTACATATGTCTTTATCACACATATCTACAGGTTGAAGAATAAGAGACGGGATATAGGTCCGGGCCGGTTTCGACTGTATTTCCAAGCCATTACGTGCTAAAGTGATGTAATCATCATATATCTTTATGCATACAAGAGAGTATGACTTCATGTATGAGAGAGAGAGAGAGCGAGAGATGAGAGAGAGAGAGAGTCCTACTAAACCCTCGCCTTTTTTTAACCACTCCGCATCATCCATTTTAGGACTTACCGCCAATCTATCATGACCGGCATTCTCCCCTTCGGAATAAAAGGAACCCCACCAATCCTCCTTCACGCCTCACCAAAAGAAAATGAGGTTCCTCATCCCCCCCCCCCCCCCCCCCCCCCCCCCCCCCCCCCCCCCCGACCCAAACCCCCTTTCCCAACACCCCTCCACCATTTCACCTGCCTTTTCCTACTGAGAAGAGGGAGGGCAGGTGAACTGAAG
>NC_061099.1:5579483-5586983 GCF_015104395.2 Macrobrachium nipponense
GACAAAAAAAAAAAAATGTGGTTGTGAAACCGTACGTTGCACGACAGTTTCCATAGTCAACCGATCAGAAAATGTTACATTCACTTTTTGTGATACGGAGCACAACATTCTATGCAATGCGTTACATTGCATTTGGGTTTCGTTTTTTTCTCTGATGCATTGACTCATTCGACTCTGCAACGCGTAGACTATCAAGCGATAGCAATGATTCACTTTTAATCCCTTTTGGAATTTTCCAGCTTGGAACCAACACATTAAATCGAGTTGCAGGTTAGCTAATAATCAAATTCTTTAGGGGTTGCAATATTTTAAATAAGACCTTGAATATCTGTGACAGTAAGACTGTGAAACCGGGGACTTCGCGGAATCCCTGAAATTTTCAGGGGATTCGTGAAATGACCAATTCACTTAGGGAAATCTGATTCCCGAGGGGCTAGCACTAAACCAAAGGGATCAAATGTTCCTAAGTGAATTGGTGATTTCGAGAATGCCCTGCAAATTTCGGGGATTGCGTGAAATCCCTGGTTTCACAGTCTTACTGTTAACATATCCATCAAGAGCAACCCCAGTGGCTCTGCTGTATGAAAGCTAAGAACTTGATCAATTCAGTGGCTTGGTTAAATAAACAGGATGGAATTTGTGACTTTATGCAGGAATTGTGATTAATCATGTTGACATCCAGCCCATCACCCTGATCTGAACTTCTCATAAGTATAGTAATAATTTGGTTGTGGAGCGTCGTGTAGAGCTAGTGATAACTTTCCCATCTTGATCAACTATTTTGATGTCAACGTGTAATTGATGCGAGTCATTATTTTTTTCACAGTTTTAGTGAATTTTTAAAACTGAATGAAATTTTCGATTTGGGTTTAGAAGTCATGGATGATTTGAAAATTTATTTTTCTGGAACTAAATTCAGTAACCTTTTTCAATGGTCGCATACTCAAGGGCGTGCTGAAAATACATGCATTATGAGCATAGTACATGTATAAGCATGTATTTTAGTGTTTATATATTTATGTAGCTCTGATTTAGACAATGGAACCATGTGCATACAGATAATACAATGTATGTATGTGCGTATGAGCCCTGCTTAAAAAATTAACCAGGTGCACATAGAAAATACAAATGTATGTATGTATGTATGTATGTATGTATGCAGCCTTATTTGAAATAGGAAAGAAAACCCTTGTTTATTAAAGGGAAAATAATATTCCACATGAATATTGTTTTTTCATAGTTTATTTTTTTTTATTTTTATTATTATTTTTTTAATGCTTTGAGCGTGTTCAACTACGCGGTCGCCGGGTACAAAATCGTTAAGGAGACCGCAGAGCGGTGGCGTTTTTAGTATTTGTGTATATATTAAAGGCAGGAAGATCGTCTCCTAATGAGGTAGTTTTTTTCTTTCCTTAGAACTTGTCAGCTGACGGGCGCGTTTGACTGCGAGTTTTGGAGTTTCATAGGAGGGTGTTTTTTTTTTGTTTTTTCTTTTTTTAATTTAAAAACTTTTTGTTAATAAATTTTTTGCGAGGGAAGCCATTTTTTTATTTGTGCAGATGACTCTGGCGATGGTGCACCCTTCTTTGATAAAAAAAAATAAAATTCGCTTTTTTGAAGGACAATATTTTTTATTTATTTATTTATTTTTTTTCGCAGAAAACTTTTTGGTTATGGTGTATCCTGTGTTGATAAAATAATAGTTTTTTTTCTTAGGGAAATTTATTTTTATTTATTTATTTATTTATTTTTTCCATAATACTCTGACTGTGGTGTTTCATTCCATGATAAGAAAGAAAAGTTTTTTTTTTTTTTTCCAAAGGTTTTTGGCTGTGTTGCATCCTTCGATAAAAAAAATTTTTCTTTTTTATGGGGGGAAACATTTATTTTCTTTTGTACAGAGAGGTCTTTGGCCATGGTGTTTCATTCTTTGATAGAAAAAACCAGCTTTTTTTTCTGGGGGAAACTTTTATTTTTCTTTGTGCAGAAAACCCTTTGGCTATGATGTTTCATTCTTTGATTAAAAGAAAAGCTTTTTTCTGAGGGAAACTTTTCTTGTATTGTACAGAAAAAGTTTTGGTTAGTTATTTCCTTCTTTGATAGAAAGAATCGCTTTTTTTCTGAGGGAAATTTTCATTTTTGTACAGAAAACATTTTAGCTAGGTATTTCCTTCTTTGATAAAAAAATTCTTGCAACCTATGTTTCTATGTTGCCAACGTTTGAATGCATATTATTCTGTCATTGCCAGAGAGATTCTGAGATTTGGGGATCTGAAAACTGCTGTAGAATATTTTTGAGCAATTCATTGTTTTCTTTTGAAAATTGCTTGCTGACCTCCAACCCCTCGTATATTAATGAGTGTTATTTTATCAGTCATACGAAGCTTAGAAGCCGCCTGTTAATTAATGATGTGTAGCTGACCTTCTTAGCTTTAAGAAAATCATATAAACCTCTTCATTTTTTGTCATTCTTAGCTGATTTTTGAAAAGGCTGAGTAAACTACAAGGTTCCTGATGAATTTTCACATCCCATTTTTCCATGAGATTTTTGAATGTTGACCGGACCGTCACAGAGGAGCTCAGTAATCACTGTTCACGATGAATTAAAATTCAGGCGGTAGAAGGAAAAAAAGTGACATTTCTTTATAGACCCAAACAGCTTTATCCTTGTGGTCTGGGTTTCGTCATTTCAGCGAAATTAGAAGTGCTTTTTAATCAGTATTCATGATGAACGAATCATGAAGGAAGAGAGGTATTTATTTATAGCTGTAAACCCGAATATCTGAATCCTTGTGATCTGAGCGAGTTGGCTTCATTAGTGTTACCACTTGCCGTCGGTAATATAGCACCAACGACATCGGTATGGTCCTTGATTTGATTAATTAATTAGAATTCATAACATCATTGATGTCATAGTTCATTGATGCTTCCCTGAAGTCACTGATGTTTCATCACATCACCGTTGACCTTCTGCATCGAGTGATGACGTCACGAAGACCCTGCGTCAGTGGTGATGTCATCAAGGTCACTCACCCTCGAGTTGTTATCGACTGACCCTATCTGCAACGCAAGGCGATGATAGGGAGGTGTCAGTTACCCAAGTGACGTCACTGATGACCCTTCGCATAACGCTAGAGTGGTGACGTATAATTCGTCTTTTAATTGGGCCTAAATCTTATATTCCAATTTCAGTGGACAAAGAAGAAGCAAAGAAAAAAAATAATAAATAAATAAATAAATAATTTACGTCCTTGGCAGACTTAACTATATAAACCCACGCTTGCATGCGTTCACAATTGCAAGGTACAAACTCGAAGTGGTTTCGCAACAACTACTGTACTCTTAACTTCTCACCCAGCACTAATACAATAATGGCCTCCTTATGATCACTGCACGTAATCGTGTTTTTTTTTTTTTTTTTTTTTTTTTTTTTTTTTTTTTTTTTTTTTTTTTTTGTTTTTTTTTTTTTTTTTTTTTTTTTTTTTAGTCGACACCAGTTTTTCAATCTGTACTAAATTTCTCCGAGTTCAGTGTTTTCTTGTTTAGGTTCAGCTAACACATTGAATGATCTTTGCGGATTGGCGTTACAGTAACTGTAGTCAACGGCGCCTACGGTGATTGCGGAAGGCGGACGGTTGTGTTTCAGTTCGAAAACTGGAAAAAGAATAAGTTGCAGTATTAACGAAAACTGTAAAAGGTATAATTTTTGACGAAAGCGAAAAGTTCTGTACTGTAGACTTCACATGATTGTGACTTGTTTCCCAAATTCTCAGTCAGCAGTTGCCTTCTCTTTTCAAGGTTGTTTGTTTTTTATTTTGGCTAATTCTTCTTTTACTGTTTACAAATCCCTCTGTTAGTGAGACCTGCTTGCATTCACTTACGAAGGCTGGTAAAACATTCTCTCTCTCTCTCTCTCTCTCTCTCTCTCTCTCTCTCTCTCTCTCTCTCTCATGTGGTGCACTGTAGGCATTACTTACGGTTCTTTGTAGCGTGCCTACGTCCCCTAGCTGCAATCCCCTTCCATTCGTTTTACTCGTACCTCCATTCATATTCTCTTGTCTTCCATCTTACTTTCCACCCTCTCCTAACAAATGATTCATAGTGCAACTGCTTTGGTTTCGAACCTTTTAATGTTAATTTCCGTTGCAGCGCTGAATGGCCTCAGTTGCCCCAGTTCTTGGCATGTGTGCCAAAAGTCTCTCTCTCTCTCTCTCTCTCTCTCTCTCTCTCTCTCTCTCTCTCTCTCTAAAACCACTCGTACATTAACGACCGGGTTACATCAGTATTTCTCTAATCCATCTCACAATTCAGATGTTCCCACAAGTGAATTTATTACTATAAAATCAGTCGATTGTGATTCAAGTATTTCTCTTTCCTTTTATGTTATTCTTGTAGAGGTGTGTAGGCGCTGCGTGTGTGTGTGTGTTTGTGTGTTGAAAGAGAGAGAGAGAGAGAGAGAGAGAGAGAGAGAGAGCGTTGATGATAGCCTTAGCTATAAGGCACTTATCTATCTCCTTTGTGGTTACTACACCTACATTATCACATTAAGTGATTCTCGGGTCAGTCTCTCTAACAATTCCCCCCTCCCCCCCCACTCCCACGGTGGCCACGACTCCACCCCCCCCCCCCCCCCCCCCCCCCTTACACACTCTGTCTACCCTCATTTTTTTGTGATGGCTTACGGCTTCTTATTACTGATTTTATGGTTATGGCCATTATCGACCGTGTATCGTTCTTCTCTTTAATTTAATGGACTTTTTTTTTTTTTTTTTTTTTTTTTTTTTTTACTTCCGTTAGTGGGATAGTTAATGTATTTTTCCTTTGAAAGACTTGAGATATTTTTTTTCCTCAAAGGAGAAAAAGGGTGTCTTTTGATCAAGTACAAGGGATCATTACCTTTTTAATAAAGAAAGAATACAGTACTTTTTTTTATTTCAGTTAACAAAAATGAAATACATTTTTATTTCAATAAGAAGAATGCAATACATTTTTATTTCAATCAAGAAAAATACAATACATTTTTATTTCTATCAACAAAAATGAAATACATTTTTATTTCAATCAACAAAAATGCAATATATACATTTTTATTTCAATCAACAAAAATGCAATAAATTTTATGTCAATAAAAAAAGAAAAAAAAAGAATACAGTATCTTTTATTTCAATAAAAAAACTATACAGCTTTTTTATTGAACATAGGAATACCGGCTTCCTTGGCGATAAGAAGGTAATCCCTTTATCTTCAATAAGATTATCGACTTCCTTGCACTCAGGAAGATGAACTTCTTATACTCTTGAAACAATATGATTAAGCATTTTCACTCATTTTATCTGTACGAATTAAATCAACAAAAGCAAACGAACGTTTGTCCTTCAATTAGACAAATATATTTGGTGCTCGAATTCTCTTAGGATGCCTTGAAATATATACTGAAGCGAACCAGTTATTTTTTTTATTGAGCGCTTTCTTAAATTGTAAGCATTTATTTGCATATCTAATAATTTTGCATTTCTGCCTATTTTATTGCTATTTTTCAAAGATACTTTATAAAGGGGTATTATGGGAAACGCTCTTAATTATAATAATAATAATAATAATAATTATTATTATTATTATTATTATTATTATTATTATTATTATTATTATTATTATTATTATTATTTTTATTATTATTGATTTCAGGTTTGAAAGACTGACCTTCACGCTTTCTCGCGTTGCAAATTTTCGTAATGAGTCACTCGGAATTTTCTCTCTACGTACTTTATTATTCATCTTAATATTAAATTTATATTTAGGATATGACTTGCATGTTCTTGTACTCTCGCCTCTCTTTCTTTCTTCTCCTTCTCTCCCTTCCTCTCTTTTGTTTTATTTCTGCTTTGTTCTGCTTCTTTTTTTTTATGACGAATGACCTCCGTGTTCTCTTCGACATTTTGGGCTTTCGTATTGTTGTCGTCCAGAGGGCAGTTCGGTCAATATACTCTCTCTCTCTCTCTTTCTCTCTCTCTCTCTCTCTCTAAGGTGTAAGGTGTACCCCGAGTCAGTGGCCAAACTTTCACAATATTTTGCTCTAACTGAAGACACGGTTAATTTTTTTTATTCCTTTGTGTTCGATTGATTTTCTGTTATTGTATCCTGGTCTGGGCTGATGCGGTACGCGATTCAGAGAGAGAGAGAGAGAGAGTTTGTGTAGCCTTTATATATGTGCATAATCATACAAATTGCAAGAGAAAGAGAGTGAGAGAGAGTAACTTTAATGTACTGTTTTGTGTACCTTTCATATCATCCGTTCATGATCATACGAATTGAGAGAGAGAGAGAGAGAGAGAGAGAGAGAGAGAGACTTTAATGCACTGTTTTGTGTCCCTTTTATATCTGTACGTGATCATACGAATTGAGAGAGAGAGAGAGAGATAGAGAGAGAGATCGCCAAACCCCACCGAACCCACCATTGTCTCTAATTTACTTGGGCTAAACCTGCCCCGAAGTCAGGTACATTAGCTCCTACCGCACCACAGCTCACCATCAGTTCCCTCATTTATGCACAATACCTGTAACTGATTCCCGTAAGCAGGTCGTAAACACAATAGCCTAAACATAACATAAACAAGATCTGTTATCAGTGGTTGGTGGTGGGGGTGGGGAGGTGGGGGTGGGGGGGGAAGTTGAATAGCGAGAGCTCTGCTTGCGATTGGGAGAGGGTCAACGTTTTCTTAGAATGGAGCGGAAAAGATATAAAGATTATATATATTTATAAATGTGTGTGTATATATATATATATATATATACTCTCTCTACCTGTATATCTATATATATATATATATATATATATATATATATATATATATATATATATATATATATATATATATAGATAGATAGATAGAAGCGTACATAGGTGTGAACAAGATAAAGTCAATCGCCTGATGATATTTCCCCATATACAGTCTCTCTCTCTCTCTCTCTCTCTCTCTCTCTCTCTCTCTCTCTCCTGACGATGGAGTTCAATCCCCTATGATGCGAAGGTTGTGTCTCACCCGAGGCAACTTTCACCAACGCCAGTACACTCACCCGGCCCGTGCACGTGCGGTCGTACGTGCTTTTTTTTTTTTTTTTTTTCCTTCTTTTTTTTTTTTTTGGTTTTTTCTTGCGTACTTTGTTTTTTTGTTTTTGGGGTCTTGAAGTCGTTGTTCGACATGGGAACACTGCCTACGAATAAGAAAGTCTGTTGGGGGTTTAGGGGCGTTGGGGCGGTTAGGTGAAATGGGCCGGGGTAAGAGTGGGCAGTAGAGGTTAAGGGACGTCATTGGTTTTTTTCTTTTTTTAACCTAGTTTTTTTTCCTCTCCTCTCTCTCTCTCTCTCTCTCTCTCTCCTTACTTTGGATAAAGAAAATTTATGACATTTGAATATTTTAGTAGTAGCAGACTTGGAATTTCTACCAAGGCTTTGGGGGTTTCCCCCTACTTCTGTTTTCCTCGATGCTTGAAGATTATTTT
>NC_061099.1:5591983-5596983 GCF_015104395.2 Macrobrachium nipponense
TTTAGCCTCATACATCACTGACTGCGATACTTGCAGTTCCTTTCCCTGTCTATTTTATGACTGGCGACTAGCATTGCAATTTGCAGCAAGGAAGAGCATCAACTTCATGCAATTGTAGTATTTTATTTTGTAGGCCAAACTTCTTTTCAGTATCGAAAACCAATGTCACTAAATTCAAAGAATACTAGATTGGAATACAATACGAGTGATGTAGCCTCATGTGCCTATAGATTATTTTCATATTTTGGTAACTTTGTTAATAACTAAATCATTGCTGCAAAAGAGAAGTTAGTGAACAATGCTCCTTTTACATAAATATGTATTATTTTACTGATTCTTCATTGTGTCGAATTGAATTTTTTAAAAGAACTTTTTGACATTTAAGATTTCATGTTTTACTTGGCAGTATTGCGCTTCACGTGTAGTTTTTATTTTTTATTTTTTTAGCTTTAAAATATAGAGTATTAAGAGAGTCATTGCGTACTCGTGAGTGACCAGCTCGGACTTTAGATTATATTTTCAGCTGATATCTCGAGAAAAATAAAAATTTAGTAAATTTCCGCTGTGTTCGTGCATTTTTAAAGTACTAATAAACTCTCTCTCTCTCTCTCTCTCTCTCTCTCTCTCTCTCTCTCTCTCTCTCTCTCTCTCTCTCTCTCTCTCTCTCTCTCTCGTCGCAGACTGACTTTTGTAAGATAGGTAGAGATATGCGTTGTAAGAAAGGTATAAGGGATTTGAAAAAGTGTAGATTTTATAAACGTATTAAGGAATAGGAAACAAGGGGTAGACTATTTAGATACACCGAGAATGTGAGTTTTTGCATTGTTAAATCAATAGTTTTCTGTAGTCCTTCAAATGACAGAAATCTCTTACATCTTTAACTGTAAAGCACGCTTGCAGTTGTAATTGGCCCCAACGGATCTGTGCAACACGAGGAAGATGACAGGTTAGAATATTGCAGTTTTATCCAAGTGTGTGTGTGTGTTTTTTTATACTTGTCATGCCCTTGGTATTAATCACAAGTAGAAACCGTGCTGCGAGTGCATTTATTGTCACTCAGTGCTTTGTCGAGAAGGGGACAGTATTTTTGCAATTAACGAAAAAAATCTATAACGAAATTCATAAGATAATACCCAAAACGATGAAGGTTTCACTCTTTTCCTAAGAAGGGTAGGTTTTGTGATAGGTAATGAAAAGATTCCGTTTCTTTCTTCTGACCTGTCAGTTGAATTACAATACTATTCCTTCTGAAGTCTGCTGAAGAGGAACTGGACGTTGTTGGCTAAAGCTTCGTCGGGATTTTATGATTTACTCATTCGTAAATGTTTTTTCCTTGCAAGTAGTTACAAACGTTATAATCGAGGTACAGCTGTGTTTATTCTGATTATTCTGATTGAATAACTTGAGAAATTGGCTGTAACATATTTTAACTCTGCTTTATAAACTAGCTACAGTAAGACTTACATGACCTTTTGACCGATTTTCTTTCCTTTTCAGGTGTCCACCAATACTTTCATGAGGGAAGCAAGGTAATGTGATAATCTGATTATTCCAAACGTTATGTTTCGTATACTGAACTGATTTGTTGCGATGAGTTGATTTGAACAGCATTTGTCGTCTCGTAATTTATAATACTGTTGAAAAACTTCAAAATTAATTGCGTATTCCGATCTAAGTAATTTTGTATTCCGATGTAAGTTCGTATATCCGTTTTCATTTTAGCTTTGGAAGTTATTTTTACTTCTAAGTAACATGAACAAGTTTTAATTGTTTGATGCTTACGCTACTGATTTGAACATTAGCCATAATAACGGTGGTGATGAAATGAATACGAGAGAATTGAGCATTTATTTCGTGCTTTACAAAATGTGCAAAAGGGCTTTATGTAAAATATGATTTATAATTATAACTCCTTCTATATCTTAATCGTTTATCAGTACATTTTCAAATAATATGAACGCGCGATTATCTCAGGAGATATGAGTTTTTTTCTTTCTTTTTTAAGCAGCTGATAGCTAGCTAACCATGGTAGGCAATGGTTTAGAAAGTTAATTATTAGTAAGAGTAACATATATAGCTTAGCCACAATTTTATTTGGGTAAGGGAATTATTTTTCTTACTGTGGCCCTAATCTTAACATATTTCAGTAATGATTATATACTGTATTAACATAAGGTTGTGGTCTCGCTTTGTGTACATTATCCAAGGTTTTCCCAAGGTTCCAAAATAATTTAAACTGCCCCCCCCCCCCATTTTTTTTTTCTTTACTGTCGGTTACAGCTCTGAAACAGTACTGGGCTGATTAGCCTCAGAACGGTATTCGCATCCTTTGGGTACTCTGCTGTGCTACAGCCATTTGCTGCAGCTGTTTACCAGCTTTCGACTTTGTGATCAGTCATTTGTTGCTCTTACAGTGTTTTCTTGCTGCATTGAGTCTTGCAACTTTACAGTATGTTTTATTTTTATTTTTTTTTTAAGTATCGTTTTCTTTTCCATTGGGGCTAAGTTTTATTTTATTTTTTTTCAAGTATCGTTTTTTTTTTCCATTGGGGCAGGTTTGTCGTCTTGGCGTTAATTTTTTTTTTTTCGGAATGTTTTTATATTTTGTGATAGTTTTGCATTACTGTCTCAGTTTTTATTTATTTGTTTATTCTAAAGGATTACGGTATTTTTCTTCTTTCACAGAAAGTTGCGCTCTCTCTCTCTCTCTCTCTTTTTCTTTCTTTCTTTCTTTCATAACCTGACACTAAATTATACATTGTATGATTTTTCTTTTGTTTTACAGAAAGTTTCTCTCTCTCTCTCTCATAACCTGACACTAAATTGTACATTGTATGATTTTTCTTTTGTTTCACAGATTTTTCTTTTGTTTCACAGAAAGTCTCTCTCTCTCTCTCTCTCTCTCTCTCTCTCTCTCTCTCTCTCTCTCTCTCTCTCTCTCTCTCTCTCTTCAATCAGCCGGTCCATTCATAACTGACTCTAGATGATATCTTGTATGATTTTTCTTTTTATTTCTGGAACATTAGCTTTCTGAAAATGCCGGACGGGAGTAGGTAGGTCAGTTTTTATTATTATTATTATTATTATTATTATTATTATTATTATTAGTAGTAGTAGTAGTAGTAGTAGTAGAGTAGTAGTAGTAGAAGTAGTAGTATGAGCGTCCATAGAGACTGTTAAATCGGTAATTATTAATAATAATAATAATAATAATAATAATAATAATAATAATAATAATAATAATAATATAGTATTATACGGGAACCCGTCTCTTTGCAATCTAAAAATTTTACGCTTTTTTAAATGAATAATAATACAATGAATTATTTAGGAAGGTTCTCTTTAAGCTCATTTTAGTCATAGAATGATCCGCACCCACTCAGAATTGATTAAAATTTTTAAGCTCCGTGATCAAAGGAAAATCTTGTTGATGATGAACGCGATTTTGTACAATAATTTTGTTTGTTGGCTTGGGGATAGAATTATCTATTCTATTTCTCTTCTGTGTTTTGTATTTTATTTTTTTTTCTTACTTTTAATAACTGACCTCTTCTTTTTTTTCATGCTCCTTCTGTTAGTTCTTAAAAATGAACACCACAATGGTCTTAGGAATCTTGAATTTTAAGGTCAGCTGCCTTTGTAGGCTTGCTCCATATGAATAGGGTTCATCTCCTGAATAATAATAATAATAATAATAATAATAATAATAATAATAATAATAATAATAATAATAATAATAATAATAATGTCATAGAGGAGAAATTATATAATTTTTGTGAGTGGCTGGATTAACAGATCAGCTAGATAATATTATAAAAAAAGAATATTACAATACTAATCTTCTATAATCTTCTAGTATTGGTAACTCCAGTAATAAACTTTCTTCACATCTGTAACGAGAGTGCAGGTGTAATAGACAACACATGTATCATTCGAACAGATATAGCAGAGTGGAGGATGTTAAGGATTCTGAATATATAATCATCTGGCCATGATTGAGAATTGGGTAGGTAAAAAAAAAAGTGGTTGCTGAAAGGGTCATTATTAAAAGGATTTTTGGAAATGTAATCGAAAGCTTAAATTGTAGCTTATTGAGGATATTAAATAATTAATTCTACATAATCTAGAATTGAAAATTAGTTGGAAATAATTTGAAACCCGGAGAGGTAACAGAAGTGTTTATCGAAGGCACATCATTAGAAAAATCCTTAAAAAAGTAATTGCACATAGTGATTTTGTAAGATTATGGGTTTTTAGATAATTGATGAGCCATACTTAGAATAGTTGAGGTAAACAGAAATGATTACTGAAGGCCCATTATTGAAAAAATTCCATGGAAAAAAAATAATAAAAAATTACCTTAAAATTTTAGAAAAGGTAATTAAAATTTTTTACACACATATGCTCACATATATATATATATATCTTAGGGCACAAGCCACAGGGGTGTTTGACCTTCCAAATGCTTATCTGTGTCTCTCAGGGGGCACAAGACACACAGGGGTGTTTGACCCTGCGGTCAGTATCCTGTGGTAGCCTTGAAGACAAGACCAGAGAACAAGCCGGGTACGTGGTGACAGAAAGAGAGAGAAAGTTACTTACTACTTGCTACAGTTAGAAGGTGCGGGAATAAGTGAAAGTTTCCGGTCGAAAATAGCAGAAAGGGGAGAATGGGTGGGGGCCGGGGGGGGGGGGGGGGGGGGGGGGGACGTTCTAAGCAGGTTACTGTGGAGAGGCTGTTACACATAGGAGTCAGTTACCTCTTGTCTGTCTTGTAGTTGGGGTTGGCATTATATATATATATATATATATATATATATATATATTATATATATATATATATATATATATATATATAGAATCTTTATGTCTTTATAACATATACGTATGATTTTTATATGTATTTTTTAACTTTGTTTATTGGTGTATATACATATTGTTTATTGGTGTATATACATATATGTATTTTATTTATTTATTTCTTTATGAGAGAGAGAGAG
>NC_061099.1:5606983-5617566 GCF_015104395.2 Macrobrachium nipponense
GTTTTTCTGTGATCGTCGTTTATTCATTTATCCATTTACGAACCGTTGTTGACCTTTTAACGTTTATTTATTTCTTGTGTTTGATGTTCTGCTCTCTCTCTCTCTCTCTCTCTCTCTCTCTCTCTCTCTCTTTCTTTCATACTGGAAGTTTTTATCAACTGATTCAGTATTATGTCACATGACATCTTAGTATAAAGAGAGAGAGAGAGAGAGATTATTCGTTGATGTGTTTTATTTTCGTTTGTATGATGGTGGTATATTCGCTTTATTGTAATATATAGGAATGTAATGTATTATATATATATATATATATATATAATATATATATTATATATTATATATCTATATCTATATCATATATATATATATATATATATATAATATAGATATAGATATATATATATATATATATATATATATATATATCTATATCTATATATATATATATATATATATAGATATATATATATATATATATATATATATATGAGGAAAATTTTTCATTCCTCTTTAACAGGAGAGAGAGAGAGAGAGAGGAGAGAGAGAGAGAGAGAGAGAGAGAAGAGAGAGACGGTAACGATGATTTCGTCATCCTGTTTTAGCTTGTCCATTGATACCAGTTTTGACTATGAATAATATATCTATCTATATTATATGGCCAAAGTAAACATAATTCCAAATAGTGAATGATAAAACAGTTATTTAAGAATTAAATAACTTAAGTTAGTAAAGAATAGAGTTTCCGTAATATATCCCTTTCCGTTCATATTTACCGCCTTCTTCTCATCCCCATCTCTCCCCATCAAGTTATCACCCCCATCTCCCAGGAGCGGCGTGCTGGTTGCCGATTGGCTCGCCGACAGCCATCTACTGACTGGTTGGGGAGGGTGTCCCCCCCCCACACCGCTCCCCTCTCTCTCTCTCTCTTTCCCCGTCGAACGTTCCGGAAAGAGACGGAGAGAGGAAACGTTTCGGGTTATTTGAGTCATTATCGTTTTAACTCATTATAAGTAATGATATACGTTGATGGGCTTTCACACAACTGTAAATTTATGACATACACATACATATAGTGTATACTGTATGTATGTATGTATGTATAGGTACATTATATATATATGTGTGTGTGTGTGTGTGTGTTTGTGTGTTTGTGTTTGTGCTGGAAGCCTCATCAATCTCTTACATTTGAGTGTGATCAGTATATACTCCATAAAGAATTCTAAATCATAATATGGGTCTTGATAACTCAGTCACTACATAACCTGAAATTTCTCGAAAGGTGACATTTTACTTTTGGTAATAAATGCTGAAATGTGGTTTGTAACTTTCAAGACACATGAAATTGAATACGTTGTACTCATTTATTTTGTGTTTAAAAGTATGATCGAAAGCATTTTTCTCTTGCCAGAGTTTTAGTCACGAAAATTCTCTTTTGGAACCTCATAGACCTATTCCCCCAAGTCAAGAATTTAAATCAAACTTATCACTTATTCCTTTCACGCGCTCCAAACCCACTACTCAGCCATTTCCTTCCCAGTCACTTACTTACGTACTTTTACATTCAAGTCACCTAGCTCGTCCACCCTTACCTACTCGCAAAGCACAACCGTCAGTGATTTGTTTCTGTTGGAACCTCCTTTCACTTCCATAAATAAACTGATTGCGCTTTTATTATTGCAGATTTCTCTAAGGACTTATTCACACAGCAATCCTTGGTCTAACTGAGTCACTCCAAAGACAATAATAATAATAATAATAATAACAGTAATAATTCTTTGTCCTTCCCAGTCATGGACGCCCTGCCCGAGCATTGTATTTACTCACCATAAAAATATCAACTGTCGTTTTGATTCCTTTTTTTTTTTTTTTTTTTTTTTTTTTTTTTTTTGTCCACGCGTTCAAACCTTGAGAGAGAGAGAGAGAGAGAGAGAGAGAGAGGACGAGAGAGAGAGAGAGAGAGATTTATTTATGACGGAGAAAGAGGCAGCTGAAAAGATTAATAAAATTGAAGGAATTATATATATATATATATATATATATATATATATATATATATATATTAATATATATGTGTGTGTGTGTGTGTGTGTGTGTGTGTGTGTGTGTGTGTATAATGTGTGTGTGTGTTTAATATACCGGAAAATGAAACGTTGTGCTCTACGAGTTATACATCTTCCTAACAACTAAATCTCAGTTATTGTCAAATTTAACCTTAAAAACAGTCGTTGCTTCTTTATTCCCATCCCACTTTCCTGCTTTCAAGCGGAGAGTCTGTACCTTAAACCTGCATATTCACCATTTCCTCCTTTCAATTGCGTTTTACTGATTTGGCCGAATCATTTTTGCGGTTTTGGGGGAACTGGTTCATTTTTAGGAGGCCACGGTATTCTGCGAAAGCTCACTTGGCAACATAGAGTAATTAATTTTTTTTTTTGGGGGGGGGAGCGTGTATCATGCTGTTAATGAGGTTATTAACAGCTATCATAAATATATATATTCATAAACTGCGAATACGGATGAGCATGACACTTGTTCATGAATGGCTTTGTACGATTGAATTTGGTTTACTTATGCCAAGTGGTTGATTTTTGTGAAGGTTGAGCTAGATATCCATTTGTAAATCCATTTGTGCATATAATGTATATATTAGAGATTTTTTTTTTCCAAAATTTTAGGAATAAATTTCAGAAAAAGACCCCTCCCCATTTCCCCCACCCTAACCTCTCTCTCTCTCTCTCTCTCTCTCTCTCTCTCTCTCTCAGTCAGTGTGAGTTTCACCATATCGAAGTGATTAATGTCTGACACTCACAGAAATACGTTACCTGAAGATCATTACCATTTGGTTGGGTCTGTTGAGAAGTTTGTGGAAGCAAACCAGAATGATGATAGCATAATACTTCATTGTTATCGAAGTCACTACTGGCGAGTTTTAGATTTGGTTGTTTGTGATTATTTTCTGTTTAGAAGTTCCTGAATTTGATGTAAATATTCAGTAGTTATCTATGTTGCTTTAAGTTTGCATTACTTTATATCTCTACAGACCTATTGATTCTTGTGATCTAATTGATTTGCATAAAAATGCATATAATCTCATCTACAGTTTTTTTTTTTTTTTTTTTTTTCTTTTTTTTTTTTTTTTTCAAAAGTCGTCTGCAGAACCTTGCTATAGTAATCCGGTATAGGTCTCGAATTATATACATAATTATTTGGAATAGCATCCAAAATAATTTGGTGTCTAGATTATTGAAAAATGTTTTTTTCTCTCTCTCTCTGCTTTTTTTTCCAGTTTGTTTAGTCTCTAATGAGGTGGGCAAAATGACTAGAATTCATATTTCATGTAAGCTAAAGAATTTCATAGCTTTTGTTATTAAATAATATTTTTTTTTTGTATTTTCATTCTCATGACTAGTGTAATACACAAAGTTGGAAGACGAATAGAAAGTAATAATCTAATTCATGATACTTCCTGTGCTTCTTCCCTCCTTATTCATCCACTTTAAACACAAAACTATCTTATTTATTTATAATCGTGTAATAATGTATCTGGCCAAAGCTTTCATAGGAGAGAAAATACTTTTTGTTCGATACGAAACTCCTTTTAAATGAAGTCTCTGGTAACCTTTCGCCATCGGAGGCTCTTTGTTTGTTTGTTTCCGCTTTACAGAAGGAAAATCTCTGGAGGCCAGAGGGGATCTGTTATTTTTTTTTTTTTTTTTTTTTTTAACTCCGACGACACTTTTTATGGTCGGATCGCTTGCCAAATGTAAAAAGCAGTGTTGTATACACGAAATTTCACCTCTTTAAAAAATATTTTGCATTTTATATCTTATACCGGCATGACTCAATATCGGCTCTTAACATCCACCACCCGAGCGAGGTGAACAAAGACACCGGGGAGGATGTTGCCGGTTAGGTCATTTTGATTGCTTATTTCTGCCACGAAGATCGAAGAGAATGTGGATGCTTATATATCAGGAGATTGTATTTTTAGGTGTTTAAAATTATGAGTGCAATAGAATGTTACGTAGTACATTACTTTCGTGAAGAAAAAGCATAAAGCAAACGCTTAACATATTACGATGCCAACTCCAGCCCTTGAGGGTCGCGCATGCGCTCATGTCCCACAGAGACATTTCTTGACATCCAGCGTTACGTTCAATTTTGTATCGCCAACTCTTTGTTGCAAAATTGGCGTGACAGCAGTTAATAAAGCATTTTGGTGCGTCGGAGAAACGCGTATAAGTAATTATCGGTTTAATTAATCTGTATGATTCTAAAACGACATGGCGTTGTATTTATACTTTCAGCGGGGTGGGCATGCCGGTGACCAAGGGTAACGTAAGTGAGTGAAAATCTCCGGTAAAATTCTCGTGGAGATCGGCAGCGACCAGTTGCATGAAATAGCTCGTGTTGATCAACGGGAAGCTCAGTCAACGCTCACAAGCCGAAGAGCGAAGACGTTAAGCCAAAGCTAGCCCGGTTCTGACAGAGACCGCTGCCACTGACACGAACTGAGCACGTACTAGAAGAACGTCTCTTAAGTGAATATTCGGAAACCATGGCTCATCTAAAGGTGCTCACCCCCTCACCATCCTCAACTTTGAGTGATCTCCTGGGACCCCTTCCTACCGAAGAAGGTAAGAATTGAACGAGGTTTAGTCCTAGGGGCTTATCCCGTGAATAATTTTTCGAGCTGTCAAAAATTCATCTTATGTTCAAAATCTTTAATGCCTAAATTTTTAAACAATTTAATGTCTAGATTTTTTTTTTTTACCGTGAACTGACGTTGGTAAATTAAATATAGATTCTATTAGTGTTGCAGTCTTGTGAATGTGATGCCCAGGCATAGCTTGCTTAGGTTAATTTAAAAGTACAAATTCTCACGGGACTTAATGTACATATCTGTTTATTTGTAAAATTTGTAGAGTTGCCTTTGATGTCTTAGAATGGGAAAATTTAGAACTTAGATTTACCGTAGCTTAATTAATTCATTGTAGCAACGAAATTTTTATTTTTATTTTTAGGATAAGGTATTGTTTCCCTAAGGCTATACACATACGATGTGAAGTTTTCCTTAGTATTATGAAGTATGCACAGCATGTTATTAAAGGACTTTGGCCGTGGATAGGCCTTAGCTTAGTGCCAAGCAGCTTTCGGCTTACATTTTAAATTTGTTCATAGGACAGATTTTTTTTTTTCTATTTTTTTTACGGTAATATGTACGTATTAACTAGATTTAACAAAATGATTTCCAAGTAGATATTGTTGATAGTGTTAAGTACCTAAGACTTCATTCTAATTTAAACTTGGAAAGTTCCTTGGGATCGGCCGAGCTCCCGAACCTTTCAAGATTGATCATTTTCGCTGACAGTATTATATCCTATATGTAATTATTTGAATCATTGGGCTAAGTAATATTCTCAGGCTGTGCTAAGCACGGATTAACATCGAACTCGGTTATGTCAGAGAGCGAAGTTTTTCCCGTCAAGAGCTTTTATTCTGTAAGGGGAGGAGGGAAGGGGAAGAGGTAGGTGGGGGGTGGCGATGGTAGAAGTATGCTGTTGCTAGGCGGTCGCCCCTGTGGTTTGCGTCCCGGTCCTCTCCCCCTCCCCCCATCATTGGTCCCCCTCCTCTCTTTCTCTCCCTCTCTTCCCCCACCCCTGCCTCCCTCATTCACCCATGAATGTGGGAAGTGGGGCCCCTCGGGGAATCGGGGAGGGAAGAAAAATGGGGTTTAAGCAAGGCTTCTGCGGAGAAAAAAAAAAAAAAAAAAAAAAATTAAAAAAAAAAAAAAAAGTTAAAAACATGGTGCTTGTTGTATCGTCAGGGTGAGTTGGGACGATGAGTTTTCACTCGGGTTGATTATTTAACCCTGTATCTTTATAGTTTGCAAAGTCAATGATGTTGCTTAATCGTTGCACCAAATATAGCAATATGATATATATATATATATATATATAATATATATAATTATATATTATAATATAATATAACACTAGGTCTAGTTAGGTTAAAGTTGATTTTCAAACGTGGTTATTGAAGTTGGAATTTTAAAGTTTTTTTTTCTCTCTTCTCTCTCTCGATAGACTTAACTGAAACGTCTTTGGAAGACCCAACTGAAGTCCTCACTCGAGCTTTCCTCAGAAGAAGAGTAGAGGAGGAAGTTAGAACAAATACTCAAAACAATATTCTGCTCCCACCGCATCTACTGGACCAAGTAGCTGATCATGTCCTCTTTTTCGCAAAGGACGAACCCTGTGGATTGAGGTGAGTAGCTTCGAATGACTATTTTGTAAATGTTCATTTGAATAATATATTTAGTTCATAAATCCAGTTATATGAGCAGACTTCGGCTAAATTATTGCTCAGTTTTAGCATTTTAGTCTTAATGTATTATTTTGTTGCTCCAACAGAGGGTGTGTTCTTACGGTGATTTGGGACGATGGGGAAAACGGCCAGCAGCAGCTAGCGCAAGTCAAAGCCGACGCCACCACCCCAACCACCCACATCTTAGGTCTAACGCTTAGACCAGATGCAGCCTCCTGGTACACGAAAATGGCCAGAATTTTTAGGTGAGTGTTGTTATAGTTTGTGCAATATTGCTGCGCTCGTATGTGATTTGTTTGGGATCGTAAATGATTATCACAATCCATGTCTAGTTTTTTCGTTACTCTACATTGTATTTTTTAAATTTTCTTCTCCAGGTCGCTGGGAAAAAGGCGCATGGTAGTATCATCCCAATATGATCTCACTAAAAGGAGGCTATACAGCTTTGAGGAGTAAGACTCCTGCTTTTGGAGAGAGAAAGAGAAACATTATAAACACGAGCTGCGGCCCGAGAGAACAGATTTCGGAATGGTTGCCGACTGCTACTTCCAACAAACACCTCTCCCTCCAGTTGAAGAAGATAGAAGAGAAAGTATATGGACTTATTTTTGTCGTGCTGAGAAAGATGGTACTTCCCCTCCTCCCCCCCTCCCCCGTGGCTTCTTTTTGCACAGTCGGCTTTTGGAAGTCTCAAAAAGTATTGCACACAGGTTTTGTTCCTGTTGGGTAATGTACAATAGCTAATGCAGTATGTTATGACGTTGTTCTTTAAGTGATCGTAGCTATTTAAAAAAAAAAAAACTAGATCCATCTGTCATCTTATATGTGTTTCAAGTCATTTGTAGTAGTTATTCGTCCGAATATCATCAACTGTCATACAGTTTCTCATTTATTCTATAGTATATATTGCAGGCTTGTTTAGCCAGCCTACACTAGTTTATACGTGGATAAGACATTGGTTATTTCATTATAATCATTACTCATTTTTAAGGCATACTGGAGATATTATAATTTGGTGGACTAATTTAAAGTCTCTCATCTTTAAGTTTGTCATGTGTGCGCGCCTGTCTGCCTGTTTCATTTTGCAGAATATGTATGAATGTATTTTTTTTTCTTTGCTCGTCCGAGTGATTAGAAGTAGGGTTTTACTTGACCTGAAAGGAAGCTACATCGATCTCTTTACTAATCTAAAGAAAGATTTGAAATTACGTGTTTTAATGTGTGTGGTTGCTAATATTAAGTTCTCTAACAATTGAGAGAGAAAGAGAATAATTAACGAAACGCTTTTTTTATTAAGGTTTTTTTTTATGGTGTACGAGGCCAAGATTCGTACGTAACGAAGTTCTCAAATGTGAAAGATGGCTAGAATCAATTGTTCAAGTGTTCAAAATAATTGAAGCCCAACAGTTTTACAAGTTCAAAGAAATGTATATGTAAGGGTTAATATTTTCAGTTTTTTTGTAATATTTTTAAGGTTCGATTTCCCCAAGGTGGTAACTTCATCATTTCTTGTAAATGTTAAAAAAAAAAGCAGTGTTTGCTGGTAAACGAATCATTATGCTTTCACTGATTGTTCTTTTTTTTTATTCAGACGATACGCTTTTCGGTTCTACAAATGTTACACTGTTTGTAGCTCACGGACTTGTTATATGAATCTTTTTTTATCAATTTTTTTTTTAATCTAGGTGTTCCCACGGACCAACCAATATTACTTTTGGTTTCTATTCATGAGATGTACACCACTTACCTATTATGCCTTGTGAGGTATAGTTGAATGTCTTGATGTAGGTAGATTATTCAATCAATTTTTTTTTTTTTTTTTTTCATCAAGTGGGCTTCCAGCAATGTCGACTCCTACAATATAAGAGGCGTACAAAGATATTTAAGTATTTATGAATTAGATCTCAAGAGTCTAATAGAAACATAGAAGAAAAAGAGAAAAGGCTGCCATAAAAAGAAATGTAATTATGGATCACAACTTTATATTATATTGTATCTGCAACCTTGAAAGATCCCTAAGCTCGCTACCTATTTATTATATATACAATGGTTTTTCATGGTTTTGTATGCACATATAGGAAAAGGTGTTGATATAAAAAAAAATGACTTAGCTGTGGTGGTATTTGGTACTCTTTTTAAAAATATACAAACCATTAGGTTATGTGGTGATGTAAAATGGAATACGGGAACACGAAGAACCTAGTCTAGGCTTGTATTAGCCACATGTGATAATAATGTTACTTTGTGATATTTTTCTATATAGAAAATAAAAAAAGGTACAAATGTAATAATTTAAAAGCTTTGTTTTATTCATTGATATCCTATTCTTCTTAATTGGTAAGGCTAAACTTTAGCCTTTGATATTAAGAGAATTATGAGCTATGCTTTGGGCAACAAATCAGTTCTCTCTTTGTAATGTGATGCCCGTCGCAATTGAAGTACTGTTTTTCCCATATTTATACCGAATACCCGGTTTAGTGGGATTATCATCATTCATTTCCTTAATGAAGTTTTACAGTCGCATTAATTTAGATGAGGTTTTTCATAAAATATTTTCCCTCAAAAGTTGTTATACTTTGCTTAAATTGTACTTACTGGTATGGAAATCATAATGTTCACTAACGAACTACATATATTCATATTTTTCTGTAGCATGTATTTGCATAAGGTGGGTGCGGGCTGTAATATGAAATACAAATGTAGCCCAGAGAGGGACTGAAAGGTTGCTTACCAAGTCGTTTGCAGTTACTGAACAAGGATATTTTAAAAAGATGAGTCATGTTCACGCACTTTCGATAATGGATGCTGCTGTATATGCGTTAGGGTTGAACGTAGACTTATAGATAAGTACGGTGGCAATACACTTGAGCTCGAAGTAATATCGTAAACATGAATCAACTATTAATGAAACAGTCAACAAAATTTGGAAAACGAACGAAAAGATGTGAGCAATGGTTTCTGTACAATCGGGCGATAGAGGTCATTGTGGATGGGAGGGAGCCCGGAGGAGGCAGCGAGCGAGTGCGTGCATGAGTCGGTTCGTTCGCTTGTGGGTGTGTCCGTCTTGTTCGGTTGCCAAAGTTTCCTTTTTTGTCTTTCAGCAATTTTCACCGGCTCTGCCTGTAATTTAATGCATTGTTTTTGATGACTGGTCATTTCGTCCACGTCCAAAAGAAGAGAAAGAGAGTTTCAGTATTATCGGGCCTTGTTCAGCTCGAAATTGTTTGTTTTTTACATTCGCACATCGGGTATTCGCCAGGCGAAGGAGCTTGTTCATCATTTTTCATTATTTATCGAGTGGTGTCGTTCACTTTTGTCCATATTCAACTCTTTTTAAGATGATGGAAAATAGATTATTCTTCCTCCCGAATCTTTATTTCCGAATCTGGCTTCCTAGAGACCGGATGCAAATGCTGTGTAGAAATCACGGAGGAAAAATAAAAAAAAAAGGAAAGAAATCAGGAAAAACAAACGAACACCCAAAGGCAACACTTAATTTCATGACCACAAATTGCAGGTGTGATACATCGTAGCTATTGTTACCTGTTGCAGTTTTGACAGCTTTTAGCGACTCGAAACCGCTTGCAATTGAGGGAGTTTTTTTTTTTTTTTTTGCGGGAATATTAGTAATTCATTTTACTTCAATGATTTTTATCAGAGAAAATATGAAGGGATTAAAGTTTAAAAATAAATTTCTGCGCTGGGGAAATGTCAAGAATATATCGATTCTGTTATTGCAAGTTCAGACGCCTTGCCTTTGCTCAGGCAAGCGTGCTTGGCTTCATCTGTATTCATAAGTGGCTGCGGGTGTTTTGTGCATTTAAACACCCTTGTCGAGGGGTATTCTCGTAGAGAGAAGGCTGTTGAACCCGGGCAATATATGAAGACTGCGCATGCCCAAATGCGCGGACGCCGGATGCTTGCTTCGCCCAATTTATCCCGTTCTCTGCTTTGGAGTTTTATTGCATGATCTAATAACGAAATTGTTAATCTTGATCTAAACCCAATGGGTTTTCATACCTCCGTAAATTGTCAGTAGGTAATATATGCATGAGTCTATAGAGGGTTAATTCCTAACCTAAGAGCGCTACGTATACCGTGCCAAAGCTTAGGCCTAAGATAATTCGTGTTTTTATTGCTTATACCTACTACATTGGGGCGCCGAGATACTCCAGCTCCATGCTGGATGACGGCAATAGCCAAGGTGGAGTTAATAAATGTAGATAGTGGTTGCTACACACACAAATAAATTATAA
>NC_061099.1:5618066-5680566 GCF_015104395.2 Macrobrachium nipponense
GGATGAGGCAATTACTAACCATGAAAGAAAAATACACTATACATATACGGTATAACAAAACTATATATATATATATATATATATATATATATAATATATATATATATATATATATATATATCTAATATAGGAATATATATATAAATATATCCTATATATATATATATATATATATATATATATATATATATATATATATATATATATATATAGTGTGTGTGTGTGTGTGTGTGTGTGTGTAATTGGTAATGCCCTGGTAAGGATGGTGACAGTGGTCTCGAATGGACTGACCAGGGTGTCCAGAGTCATTCAGAATGAGGGATGGGAAATGTGTCCGAACAATTTATTAAAATAACTGTTCTTCCCTATAAGGGTAAAAATGACGACAGTGGAAACAGTATTTGGCATCTGGGTTAAGTGTATAATAGTAGAATTTTGACTGAGAAAGACTGAGGCAGAAAGTGTTAGTAAATATTTGGATGAATTTGTACTTAATTGTTACTTAATTGTAACACTTGTACTACGATAAAAAATTTGCCAAATAACTGCTTTATTTTACTAGTTAATAATGTTATTTCTATATATTATATATAGATATATATATATAATATGTACTATATATATAATATAGAGAGAGAGAGAGAGAGAGAGAGGGCCCGCCCGCCATTAAATACCTGATTAAATCATTACACATTAATCGATAAGCAAATGCCGAATTCTGAATAATTCATGAACTGTGGAGTTAACTATCATCAAAATGTTATCTACTTGACACATAAAGTACAGAGAGAGAGAGAGAGAGAGAGAGAGAGAGAGAGAGAGAGATTCCTTACCAAAAAGGCGAAAGGAAATGCGTGACAAGCAACGGAGTTGATATTCATGTTAAGCCGGCTTTTAACGCAAGCGGGTAGAGGGAGAAATTGTCTTTTGACCCCCCACCTCCCCCCCTCCGTCCCTCCCCCCCCCCCTCTCGCGCTCCCTACCTCCAGCTTCTAGAGCCCTCCCTTTGTGTGATCCCTCTCCCTTAGCGGGCCACAGGTGGCCGGCTGGTTAGGGGGGGGGGTTGGGGGGGGGCGGGGGACCAGGGAAGGCGGAGACCACCCTCCACTAACCGGGGAGGGATAAAATAAGGGGCTATGTAAAAGGAGGTATGTAGCAAGCATCCCTCAAACCCCAGCACCAGCAGTTTCGGCCTAGCAACAGGAATCCCTCTTAGGTTCTTCCTCTCCCAGCTCCCCCTCCACCCCTAAAAATACCACCTCACCCATCCCCTCTCACCTCCCTCTACCCCCTAGGAAGCCTGAAAAGACGATGAGGGAAGGGGGAGGGGGGAGATTGTAAGTCTAGAATTCCTTCTAGAAGTTTGTGACGTAGAATAAAATGTTGATCAGAGATACGTACTAATACAGATGAAGAAACAAGTCTCCTACCACTTATTTGAACAATTATGCTTATTAAAATGAGATTGTTGCCAATATTATACATATACAACAACGTTAATATAAATGGGAGCTTTCTTCTGGAAAATAGTAATCAGGGTCACCTTTCCCGAAAATAAACAGTATGTTAAATAATAATAAAAAAAATCAAATACAAAATAGCTACTTCGTAGAGAACAGTATTTTCATTTGAATCGAATGCAAGACCCAAACTCTTTTATCCGATCTTTACCATGGTGGTTCAAGTATATACACATATGTACCCATGAATATATATATATATATAATAGATATATCATAATCAGTTTGGATTATCAGCCTAGACAGAGGTTCAGTCCAAACCTAGAGTTTAATTAGGCGCTCTTCTGACAAACCATCCAGACAGACGTGCCAGAGATTCTTATCAACGTAAAAATGGTTTCAGCTCGGGGAGACAGCATTTTCTTTCCTAAAATTCTCTCTCTCTCTGTCTCTCTCTCTGTCTCGGCAATTCCAGACAACAATCGAACACTAAAACTAGGTACTAAATTCCTTACTTAAGATCAACAGACATACTGGACTTTGGAGACCGAGGCGAGAGAGAGAGAGAGAGAGAGAGAGAGAGAGAGAGAGAGAGAGAGAGAGAGAGAGAGAGAGAGCAGGACGTACAAGAGAGAAACATTACTGAAAAAAGAAAAATATTCAAACACGTAGGCCTAATATACAGAGTAGCGCTGCCTTCAGTGATCATAACAAGAAAAGATAAAAGAAGCCGCTCAGACGCAAGAAATTAAGAAGAAATATAACCATAAATACATACTCTGGAAATTATTATTTTTTTTATCTTTCATTAAAGAAAATATTCAATATTTTTCCATTTCAACAGTATCACATGCAGAATTTCAAAAAAGTTGACTTACATTTACCAAATTTCAACAAAAATGTTATCTTGTACATTCTACAAATGATCTATGTATTTCAATTAATGTTTCGGGCGTTCACAGAACTGTAACTTCACAAACAAGTTGAAAGGAAGCTAGTGTCATTCAGTGACTTACGGAAGCCGAGCCGAGGGTGGGGCGTACCAAGGCCACACTGGGTGGGGTGTATTAAGAGCAAAGAGAAGGGTGTGTATGTATGTATGTATGTATGTATGTATGTGTAAGTGTATATATAGTATGTATATATATATATATATATATAGATAAAGGCCCATAACACTATCACTGTTGCAACGTTAAAATAAAGGTGTAGCCTTTATCTTCATATTCTTTGGTTTATTACAGTAAAAAAGCAACGATATATATATTGTATGGGTATTTATCTTATCTATATTATATGTGTATATAATATATAAAAATATATATGGTATATATATATATATACAGTGCAAACACAATATATATGAAAGGCACATTACCTTTGTTCTCTTCAACGAAATTTTATAGACTCATATCTTCAGCAGCATTTAGGCCTATACTGGACAATCTCATACCAACTACTTAGATTTTACAAAGTGATGTTTCAATTAGATGAACAAGGTGAAAAATTCAACCCAAATCATAACATAATGTGCATATAGTATTTACAAACTGCATAAAACCGTATTCCCACCAATGCTGTCAAACTAATGCAAGAGACAAAACTGCATTGGTACTACTCTTAGAGAGAGAGAGAGGAGAGAGAGAGAGAGAGAGAGAGAGAGAGAGAGAGAGAGAGACCTTAATTCAAAAGCTCCCTTTCTTTATAAAGATCAATCAATGATGTGGGTCAGACCGAAATATAATTCTTTGTGTGGACAGGTAGCAACAGGCGACGACGGTGGCATTTTCTCCATAGCAACATCTGTCCTCGACATCTGCCGGGCACCTGCCTGGCAGAAGTGTTGGCAGCTGTTGGCTGCTGCTGCAGTTTCTCTCTAAACGTTTTCCGATCTGTTATACAAAAGACGGAACTGCTTTATGCTGATTTTTATCTGGTCTTTTTTTATGATGGTGAAACATCATATGCTAAATGCCATTAAAAAACTTCGTGTTTGTTGATGGGTCTCTCTCTCTCTCTCTCTCTCCTCTCTCTCTCTCTCTCTCTCTCCTCTCTCTCTCTCTCTCTCTTCTTTTTTTCTTTTTAATGACCTAAATATATGATAAATAGCAAATATGTCCGGTATTTGCAATCAAAATTGAGGATAAATGGTTAAACATAGTTGGTATAATGCAAGCACGTATTACGAACAGACTCATACATACTACACACAATAAATAAATTAAATAAATAAATATATTATATATCTGTATATAAAATTGTGTAGTAGCTGAGAACCTCATCTATTTGAATTCTTACTTCTATCGAGAATATTGATAAGAGTCTAATTACACAAATCTCAGGAAATAGGGATCATCTCATTTCCCATCTTTCAGTTAAGAGTATTTTCTCTGTATAGTCTCAGGAGAGAGAGAGAGAGAGAGAGAGAGAGAGAGAGAGAGAGAGAGAGAGAGAGAGAGAGAGAGAGAGATTTCTTACAACAGGTAAGTGAAGATTCCTTACACAAAGGGGAAATGCCAAAATATATAAACGAAAAAATATTCTCTTGGGAAGCTGATTAAAAGATTATTATTGGTTGGGAGTATATTAAGAGCTTTTTAAAAGAATTATACTTAAGACAAACTCGTAAACTTTAAAAAGGATGCCACCAGGAAGTTACGGAGCGATAATAGGTTAACTGAGAGCATAAACTGAACTTTAAAAATGCATTAAGTTACAATTTATCGTTCTCGATATCTGATCCTCTAAGTGCAACAAGGATTTCCTCGTCCAAATCCAACTTGGAAAAAAGTTAAGTATTTTCCCCTAATCGTTTCCCAAGGAATTCAGCAGAGCTAAGTAAGTAAGATTACGTAATCTACAGCTTCCAAGGCACATGAATATTAAAACTTTTCACATCAAAAAAAGTTGATAATCGTAAAAGGTCACGAATTTATACAAAACTTATAATACACTCGAAAACAGACCTGTTGACCATAATAATAGCGTAACAACGATTTTTGTGTACATACTGCTAGTGTTTTTTTTTTTCTTACCTTGTGTTACCATTTGTTTAGATGATTTTGTACATAATTGTAGTACTTGAATGTCATTAATATTCTCTCTTGCACATATATGATCTTAAAACTTACCAAATGACTTGCTTAACTTTGTATTAGTTGTTAGTACTGTTGACTGATTATATATAATATTGTATATTATACATAACAGATAATGTTATTTTTATAATAAATAAAAAAAACCGACTACATGCATAATTTCCCTGACCTAATACCCAACTGATCTTTTCACTCGAAGACCTCTTTGCGTCTAAGATTCTTCAAGAACAAAACATCCCCCAACAGGCTAAGTCGTTTAGTTTTAATATACTGCAAAGTTATTCACGCTGAAAATCATTTTCCCTTTGGATTGTTTATATCAAAATTGAATTTAGTTGTACTTGTGTAAACTTAATGAGCAGAAGCAATGTAACTTAATGCAATTTTCTCTGTATTCTAACAATTTACTTAATTTTTCACATTCATCTATTATTTTTTTTTAAATGACTGAACTCTTTCTGTCTTCCAATCACCTTCTGTTACTTCCCTATAATGAACACCATATTCTTTGGAAGCTTGAATTTCAAGCCAAAGCCCCTATGGGCTTGTTCCATAGGAATAGGGTTCATCTTCCTAATAATAATAATAATAATAATAATAATAATAATAATAATAATAATAATAATAATAATTATTATTATTATTATTATTATTATTATAAACAATACGCGCGCACACAGACACATGGAATGAAATTTTCATTAAAACCACTGTTGACAATTCTTTCAAAACCGGACGGAATTCCGACAAACATCGCATTACAAAATGATAATCAGGTAATCGAAGAGCACCAAATTCACGGTAAAGGTCGGACCCTACGATGAATTAACAAGGGGTAATCACCTGAATAAATTAAGGTGGAGCGTGCTAGCCCATCGTGGTTGCCTGAAATGAATGCCAAGACCGTAGGAAAAATTAAGGAGTTGTTTGAGCACTTTCAATCTCACATCCTGCTGTTCCTTCATTTATATTCTCTCTCTCTCTCTCTCTCTCTCTCTCTCTCTCTCTCTCTCTCTCAAATCTTCAGTGGAAGCCAAGGTTGGAATATTTTACCGATTGTTGAGCCAACTCTCCTTCATGGCAGTAGTTGTCGACGCTGAATAAGAATGAAGAATCACATAAGCGGAGCTGTTGGTGCACACGTCATGTACCTCTCTCTCTCTCTCTCTCTCTCTCTCTCTCTCTCTCTCTCTCTCAGAATGTCCTTATCTTTTCAGTAAGATGTAAGGAAACTGTGACACTTGACCTTTTTCATTTCTGATAGGTAAGAATCTGCCACTGTCATAATTTCTTACAATATAAGCTACCTTTTATACAATTTCATCTAAAAATGGTTATCCTTCCTGTCCTAACATAATGAGAGGCATGTCACTGCTGAAATAGTACCTAAAATTTTCTCGCCATCTTTCAGCAAGACTTCCCAAGCTGTGCTTGCTTCTTCCGCATTTGTGACAGAGTCTGATAAAGTTTGGAATTATGATTTTGAAGTCTTGTGCTTTCTCGACTAAAGTACATAATATGCTAATGTCACATAATATACAATTGGGCAAAGGATAAATTCATATCTGTATTCTACATTAAAAAATTTTTTAATGGAAACTAAAAAAAAAAAAAAAAAAAAATAATTGTAATGGACACCTTTTTTATTATCTCAATCCTCCAATTAATTTTACATGAAAAGTTCATCCCCAACTTATCTATGCCTTTTTAACTTTGTCAGCTTTTAACTAAATAAATATTTTCTTAAAGACAACTTCGTTTGAACTTTCTACAAAAACCTGATTACGCTCCAATAACCAGCAACTTTTTTTGTACATTCGTCTTCCAGTACACCGGAATGAAAGAATGAGTAATTGATGTCCAGATACCTAAACCAGGAAACAATTAAGCGTTAAAATGTCAAAATTTAAATACAATTAAACTGGAACCAGGCAGCATTACTCTGATAGAGCGATTCTAATTGACGCTAATGGCATTTTATTTGCTCAAACTTTACGCTTTTTGTCCAGTTGTCTGCTATAGCTTTGAAATCTCTCTCTCTCTCTCTCTCTCATATTATATATATAGATATATATATATATATATATATATATATATATATATATATATATGTGTGTGTGTGTGTGTGTGTGTGTGTGTGTCCCTTCCACAAGTTTATTTCAGCCAATAACAAATTCATCAAGCCGTCTCCAATTTCTCAAGTATTGACCCACACACCAATTTATTCATCACAGGCAATCCCCTTTCACTCGCCCATACACAATAATCTTCCCTCCACCCATACAATAATCCTCCCTTCTCCCATACATATCACCGAAACACATACTTGGCAACAAATCAATCCAGCCTTAGCAACCCTCGCCACCCTTGGTTACCCGTGGAAAGGGGGTTACAGAGGACGCCCGTAGGGAAAGCTATGGGCCCTGATGGATGGAAATGGAGGGAGGTGGGGGAAGAGGAGAGGAGGGGGAAGGGAGAGAAAGAGAGAGACACGGAGGACCTCATGGGAGGGTTCTGTTAAGAGTCCCCCAAGGCGGGAGACCAACCCCAACAGCCATCCGCCTAGTACCATACCTAACCCCCCAAAAAAGCCACCACTAAACACCATACACTGCTCATTTATCTCTTCGGTTTCCTCTCTCTCTCTCTCTCTCTCTCTCTCTCTCTCTCTCTCTCTCTCTCTCTCTCCAAGAGCCCTTTCCTTCACCCGAGAGCAATCTCTTTGTCTCGAACTCCCTGTTGACAAGACGCAGCCTTCTAAAATCAACTGAGAGCAGTGAACTGCTCAATATTATTCTTTATTATTTCTCTGTGTAAATAAATACTTCTAATACTGGAAATCTCTGGCATTAACCCCATTCAAAATTAAGATAGGTCTCTATTCATCATAACTATTATAGCTATCTGGTGTGTATAATTTACCTTTTTCATTATTTTCTCTGGTTAGGCCTAGTCCTAAAAACCAATATTCGGGCGCTTATCCAAAAGCTTTTGTACATAGGGAAATACATAAAGATGCAAATACTTGCTTAATTTGTAAGCAAAAACCCATAATAGACACTCACACACACACACAAGCTTAAGCTCTCCGTTAAAAATAAAAAATGAAAAAGCTCTAATATACTAGTAGTCACAAACTTGAAAAGTTGGCCAGTCTATTTATTCCTTTACAGCATCAAGCCTTTAGGAAACCGGTTAAAGCCATAAAAATATACTTAGCGAGAAAAATACCTTGGGGGAGATGCTCGGAAGATAAAAACAACCAATATACTTTCGTGCTCATCCATATTTACAGGAAAATATAATTTTTTTCAGTGGTTTTTATAATTTCTCGTGACAAAGAAATCTCTCTCGACTTTCATCGAGACCTTATATCTACTTTCATAATAGTTTATTTAGATATATTTTTTCTCTCCAAGTAGGCCATTTTAGAGGTGCCAGGAAATTACAACGTACTATATATACATTCATACAGTATATGCGAACATATGTATATGTATATCACTGTATGAAAATACCGACCAGATACAATATTTGACTGAAGCATAATAGACTTACATAAATGTATATTATTTGGACCAATGACTTCTGTTAAATTGTACATTACAAATTCATCGTTATCACGACTGTACGGAAAACTTTAGCTGTGTAACATCAGCAAAATAACGTACATACATACATGTGTGCGTGTGTATGTGTGCATAACGCGCTACACATTATACAACCTGAAATGGCTATTGTCAGCTATACACTAACAGGCGAGCTTCGATTCCCGTTGCCTTTCAGTAATCATACAATTAAGTTTTATTTGTTTGTTTCGTCAAGAAGGAAACAACATGTGTACAGGTGTCCGGAGAAACATCGTGATTCGCGATAAACCAGCGGGGTAGCCTCAGGCGATGGAGATGTACAAAGGAATGTGGCCTTTCTATAGCTCTAGCATAAAGGCCAAGCCAAGACAAACAGATTGGCTCGGTGAACAAAACCCCCAGATGTCTGACCAACGGACCTGTTACTGAAATAACAGTAGATAATACAGGTAGCGCTGTAATTGCTTGAGCTCCTCAGGATCTTTTCTCTTACGTTTATTTGTCTGGGATTAAGTGGTAAGCCTTATGTGAAGTAAAGCGTAAACAGAAGGATGAACTCCCGAGGTCTGAAGTGGTAGGATACTGTCAATACCAAGAGAATCTATTTGGAAAATCGCTTGCACAACACTGTTATTTTCAGCTCCGAGATAATTCAACATTAAACCTGAAGAATAGATATTCTCGTATCGTATGCAAGTTCGCACATTTTGAGCCATCTGAAAGGGAAAGCTATATAACAAAACTGGGTAAATGAGGTGAGAAATATAGGTCTAGTCTTATCCGGCGTCACACTGTGAACAAACAAACGAAGAGCGCCAACACAGCCTTTCAGCCTAATTACAGGTTCCCAAAAGGATCCACGGCAAGTCCGCCTCCTGCCGCGTGATGTGAAGTAACCTAAAGTAACTGGCTGAAGCAATAAAACTTGTTGAAAAGACACGACGCTCCAGCAGGTTTATTGATGGGCCTAATGATGTAGCCCAAATAAGCCTTCCCTGCTGCGCGCCATTGTCGAGTCGCTGGAAGTGTCTCCTGGTAGGCCTATTGCTATGATATGAATTTTATATCTTAGGCCTATCGCGGATCCTGTCTTCCCTATCGCTGTAACTCTCACACTTCAGCTTTGTGCTCTCTCCCCCCACCCCATCCCCCACCCTCTCTCTCTCTCTCTCTCTCTCTCTCTCTCTCTCTCTCTCTCTCTTCGTCCTCGTCCGAACATTTCCCTACAGATCACTTTTCTATAAATATCTTATTTCCTTTGTTTTTCTGTTAAGACCTCTCTCTTCTCTCTCTCTCTCTCTCTCTCTCTCTCTCTCTCTCTCTCTCGGTGTCAGTATATAATATTATCAGTTAAAACTTTTCATACAAGTATGTATGTAAGCATGTAAGTGTAATTATATATATATATATGATATATATATATATATATATATATATTATAATATATAATAGATATATATATATATGAGAGAGAGAGAGAGAGAGAGAGAGAGAGAGAGAGAGAGAGAGGAGGAGGGGGTTGTTAATACAAAACAAAGAGATAAGATATATTTAGAGAAAAGTGGTAGAATGTTGGATGAGGACTAAGGGGAGAGAGAGAGAGAGAGAGAGAGAGAGAGAGAGAGAGAGAGAGAGGACCAAAGCAGAAAAGCATTTGACAGAAAGCAGGTGACACACGCCCCCTCAACGGAAACCCCCGCCCCCACACCCCCGGGGCCAAGCATCATCTCGGTTACCAGGTAAATCAAAGTACATTCAAACTATAATGAACTTGGCAACCACATAGGCCTATTCCTATCAGCCTCCTCCTCCTCCTCGTCCCCAGAACACCACGAGATCGATAATAAATAAGGAAATCAGGAGGCCCTTGTGACTCCACTGATAACGACGTTAGTTAAAAATGAGAGAGAGAGAGAGAGAGAGAGATGGGGAGAGTGAGCGAAGAGGAATAACGAGAGAGAGAGAGAGAGAGAGAGAGAGAGTCGACTCATGGCCTCTGTTGCCTAGCGAGACGAAGAGATACTCCAGCCACGTACTGAGTTGACGCCGGTAGGTTTGGTTTGTTACCAATTTCTCTGTATTTGTGGATGCGTTGTCGGCATATATGTATGCGTGTACACACCACAAGAGGCATATATATCAACCACTGCGTCGAACACCGATGGGAGCAAGAAATAACAAGGCTAAAGCTACTGCCATTTTGTCTATCAACTCGGTCTTCCAAAGAAGTAACATAATCTAACGCAATTTGGACGGTAAATCCAATCTAAGTACTTCAAAATAACTAGAAATAAAGGATGAAACTTTAATTAAAGTATACTTTTCAACTAAAGTTTGCTACCCTAAAGACTCTTATTAAACATAAGAAGCAGATATCCAAGATTTTCTTCTACTGTCTATCTTACGTCATATCACTGAGAAATAAGTGTTAACCCATACAGACATAATTAGCCATTATACGATAAAGATAACATGACAAAATTCTAGTATATATATTTGATTTTGTCTGTTCAAATAGCTTCCAATCCTCAGATATAAAGCCCAGAAAATGTAGCCACATAAGAATATTTCCTTCTACGTCCAAATAACATCTTCAAGGCCAACTCAGCCATTAGCTAAGCCAAGTTTGGTCGGTTGGCTGCCTGGCTGCAATCTTTTATCCTACCTCCAATCTGTAGAATATTCTTTTGTGATCTTACAGTAGTGTAACACCGGATTTTTAACTCGTATTCTCCTCGACCACTATATCACAACCTTCCACATTTTTTTTTTTTTTTTTTTTTTTTATCCTCAAGAGCGGATGTTGCTGTCAAGCAAACTTTCATCTAAATAAGCAAACTTCTATGTACATAAATGAGTCGATTAACAAATACACAAAAATCCACTACTCAGGTTCTATTATTATTATTATTATTATTATTATTATTATTATTATTATTATTATTAAAAGAAAGGCAGAATTAAGCGAGTTGATTTTATATAGTTTTTTCATTTTTCTTACAATTCGCTTCTCAGGCTCAGAGATGTTTCTGAGTAACTGGCCAATATTCATATTGGGAATTTTCAAAAATTATAAATGCTGAAGGTAATCTTCTATTTTATTAGAACAGGATCTCAGGTCCAGGTCAAGCAGGGGTCGTCGTCAGTGCTGGTATTATTACGTAGGCTTAATTCTGCCATTCTTTTTAACAGCATTTGCCTAAAAGAGGGTCTTCTATCAAAATATTATTATTATTATTATTTTCTTTTTATTCAGAACATGAGCCCCATTCACACTGAACAAGCCCACAGGGGCCACTGACTTGGAAATCAACCTTCCAACGAGTATAGGGCATTCATTTGAAAGAAGTACTATAACAGAAGTTAACAGATAATGCAAAAAGACGAGATCAGCTATTAAAAAATAAATAAATAAATAAAGGTTGATACATCACAGTTGAAAAATTAACGCAGGTCGATATGTGATTACCAAAAGTTGAACGTCTATTCATTTGATAATCATCTATAAAATAGAGATCATAAACACCTGGTAACTTTTGAACGAAAAACTTTTAAAACATTATTTAAAAATACCAAGTATTAGTGTTATATTATTGTTTGCCATTTTCAAAGTCAAAATATATTTTTGATATATAAATAATGCTACACGCCATGAAATGGAAAGTTAAACATGGCTCTGATACACAACTCGTTGAAAGTCAACTGCTTGCTCTGTCACAATTTGTTTTTTATTAGATCGGCAAACATAACAGAAAGTTAAAGCTAATTATGGCGCAAAATCAGTGTTTGTGTTCGCAATATCACTAGAGTGAAATATTACGAAAAACACAGCTGTTCATGACATTATATTTGGGTTTATTATACTCGTACGTATTTGCTGACATAGAATAACCTGTAATTAGTTTAAAAACTACTTTCAAAAATCAAAGACTACACACTAGGCTGTATACGTAGAAGGATTTTATGTTAAAAGAGACTGTAATACTAGAAACATGAAACGATGTGAGGAAATATGAGGATAATGTAAACATAAAATAATAAATCAGATCACGGAAAAATACGGAAATTTAACAATGTACAAAAGCAAATAACGAGACAAATAAAAATATAACTAATGATTAAACCGAATGAATAAAATTAATATTAAAAACAATAATACAAAGAATAATCAGAATGGTTCGCTATACATAACTCTGAGAGGTAAAACAATAAATAAACAGTAAACAAATTATTACAAAATCCAGAATTCTCATGGGTAAACTACTTGGTAACTACCAAGTAAAAAAAATTAATCTATAGTGTATAAGAATTACACAAATAAAAAACGCGGCGATTGTCTGTACTTCGTATAATCAAGGCCACCTCGGTATAATGCTGTATGCACCGCTGCCCATGAAACTTTAACCGCGGCCCGGTGGTGGTCTGACCTATATCGTTGCCAGACGCACGATATTGGCTAACTTAACCTTAAATAGAAAAAAAAACTGCAGAGGCTAGAGGGCTGCAATTTGGTACGTTAGATGATTGGAGGGTGGATGATCAACAGACCGATTTGCAGCCCTCTAGCCTCAGCAGTTTATAAGATCTGACGGCCGACAGAAAAAAGCGCGGACGGACATGTTAAAATAAATAAGTAACTGAAAGCAGGCCATCGCAGTGAAACGCAAAATAAACATCATAGCACAAAGTAAAGATCCCGCTATATCATGACATACTACGTTGCGACTGAGGCAAAAACATCACCAAGTGTTATTTTCTCCATCAACAATAGAACTGCAATTATCTACTTCCAGTTCTCGCCTCGGTGTGTGACGTAGACTCCACTTGGCATTTTGTTTTTGTTTTTTTAACGCTCCATGCTTACTAGTGATTTACGGAAATGCAAGATTTACAGGTAAAGCAGGTTGTAAATCTAGGAAAAGTGTGCCCAATTGGTAAATACTGTACATTAAATATAGAGCAGGATGTTCAATTGATAATTACTGTAAATTAAATATAGAGCAGGAGGTTCAATTGGTAAAAATTGTAAATTAAATATAGAGCAGGAGGTTCAATCGTTAATTATTGTAAATTAAATATAGAGCAGGAGGATCAATTGGTGAAAATTGTAAATCAAATATATAGGAGGAGGTTCAATCGCTAAATATTGTAAATAAAATACATAACAGGAGGTTCAACCATTAAATATCTTAAACAGTAAAAGGAGATTAAATCGGTATATTAAATCCAGCAATAGGAGGTTTAATCCGTAAATATATTAAAAATTATACAATAATGTTCAAATGGTAAATATACTACAGTAGTGCAAGGAATTTCCATAACTCTGTTTGAATGAACTATAAAGAGAAGAAAGTCTAACCATTTGCGGCTAAAATTAATTAATACCAAATTACCTGGCGTCACAGGTGCAAAGATCATCGACACCGAAGAGTATGTTGGTAAAATAATTTTTTCATGATATCTATAAAACAGTAACAAATATAAAATCATTTTTAAAACAAATTATATAGGTTCTCAAAACATAATTTCTTAAGGCAGCCATTAAAAAAAATTATGAGAGGATGCTGGTCATCAAATTCATGTTTGAAAAGCGTCTTACACAGAGAATGACACTTAAATGCTATAAGTATGGAAATTTAAAAGAGAGAGAGAGAGAGAGAGAGAGAGAGAGAGAGAGAGAGAGAGAGAGAGAGAGAGAGAGAGAGAGAGAGAGGAAAATGATTTTGTAACAAGAAACAAAGGAAAACATTTGATTGTAGGAAAAAAAATTCTTAGAACAGGAAATTAAAATGATCAAGTTTTAAAGCTTTTGATGTTGCGCAACGGAACGAAATTCTAGAAAAAACAATACTTTCTCAAAAAGTCTCTGTATATTTTTCGTCTTCCTGACGGGAAATGAACATAATACTCAACTTTCACTGACGTAATAATGAACCTCATTTTAGTTGTATATTTACTGGAAAAATTGCATATTTTCTGGATAAAGTTGCAAATTTACTGAATGAAGTTGCATATTTACAAAATAAAACTGCATACCTACTGTTACTCAATAAAGCTGCATATTTGCTGAATAAAACTGTATATTTACTGGGTAAAGCTGTATATTTATTGAATAAATTTGCAAATTTACTAAATAAAGCATATTTACTGAATAAAATTGTACATTTATTGGATAAAGCCGTATATATACTGAATAAATTTACAAATTTATTAGATAAAGCATATTTATTGAATAAAGTTGTGTATTTACTGGATAAAGTTGTATATATATTCAATAAATTTACAAATTTACTAGATAAAGCATATTTACTGAACAAAGTTTCATTGTTACTACATAAAGACGCACATATACCGAATAAAGTTGTATATTTACTGAACATTTTCAAAAGGGCCAAGTGGATGTTTATGTGGAGTATAGACATACACACGTTTTCCTGACAGGAAATAAACTATGTATGTGTAAGGAAACTGTAAATGTGCGAATGTGTATATAAGTCACGTCGAAAAGGTACCAACTGGCAAACTTCCGTTCCCTTTAGCCGACAGAACAGGATGTTATAAGAACTCACAATTGTGTCACAATGAGTGTTTTTCTGAATACGGTTTGTAACCATACTAGCTGGTCTTCTGATGTATAAACATTTACGGTGCGCTTATGTATGTATGCTTGTTGTACATAGTGTGTGTGCGTGTGTAAAAAGCATGTTTTGCTACTGCGCTTCAAAACACAGAAGTTCAAATCTGGATCCGAGATATAATGCTGGCCTGGATTTTTGATAATTTAAAATGCTCGTGTTTCCTGTCATTTGTACCGTCTGTTAAATTGTAACACCTCGGGATGCGAAAAAGTCATACAGGTTAACTATTAAACTAATTTACTACATCAAAGCAACCTTTCCATTAACGCAAGATCAGATAATCTGAACAATGCTGAGATAGGATCGGTAATTGTTCAACGACTCTACTTTAATCTACTTTAATCTTCTCCAGCCGAGGATTTTTAATCTCATTTCATCTCCGTTTCCCGTTCCGTTAATGACAAAAAGCAGTCATAAAGCATCCAATTGTAGCTGCTCCTCATGCTGGCGGCAGGAAATGATGTAGCTCTAGCGTTTTTGTCATTTAATGCAGACAAAGGATAATCACTGCAAGAAGAGCTAAATGTCACATATTCCCGGGAATGACATCAGAGGGGGTTGATAAGGCAACTGTTAAAAAGAAAATAAGAAACTGTACTACCACCCGCATGGCGGTGTGGTTTGCACTTCGTTTTCAACAAGGGCCATTTCAGAGTTATTAGTTTGATAAAACAAATTTTTGCTGATGCAATACTCGTTGAACAGTGTTGTTGTTCTCTTCTTTAATCACATTTCGATAAAGGGATTACAGTTACTGGTGTGTTTGAAACTTTTTTAAAACTTCATCCTAACCACGAGACTAATCCTATCTCTAAACCATCCCAATTTTTCTAAATCCAGTTTTTTTTTTTTCCTAGAAGTCAGTTTGTTGCTTCCAGTCTGTACTCTAGAAAACATCGGGCCACCTTCCCCCCAACCCCCTAGCATCTAGCAACAGTCTGCCGTAGCCTACTATATTAGGTACAGCAAGCCTAATTCTGTCAGACTAAGCACATACTACTATACTTCTGTCTAGCAAAACTCTAAACCTTAGGGTACAGAAAGCCTAATTCTGTTAGGCCTAAGTATATCACTAAGCTTGGGTCTAGCAAAATCAAGCCCTAGTCCACAACTAGCACAAACAAACGGTCGTTAGATTAAGCCAGCCTTGTGCTGGTACGGGCTCTTGCTTTTCAGCAGCCCGTAAAACTAAATGGAAAACCATCGACTATCCCAAACAAATGGAAAATCAGTCTTTCATTCTTCATTACCATTAATCTCCAGATCTTCTTTCGTTATTTTAGCATTACCTTCTACCTCCGGAGCCTTCCCTCCCCTCCCCATTCCAACATTTCCTTTTACCGATTAGCAACCTCTGGCTTCATGAAGCCTATCATCCCGAAACCACGTCGCTCATGGCTAATGACTTCCCATGCCGGGGGTAATTGTCACCTACCCGAAGCACACCGTTCATTTGGTGGTCCCGATGATTCTATCTCCACGGCTCTCGCCTACTTGAATTATCTCCTCTCGGGTTGTCTCCTCTGATTTATCGTTCCTCTGTACTTCTTCTTCTTCTTCCTCCTCCTCTTCTTCTTCCTTTCCTTCCCTGATTCATGGGCCTATCATTAGTAAATAGATCTACATTTGTCACTGGTGGTAATATATATTTATTTCGGCCTAACGGCCTACAGTTGTCGTTCTCGAGTTCCAGTATGTTCGGATTTGGAAAGTAGGGGTCTTGGGGTTTCTTTAATGCTACGTACTTAAAAATCTCTCTCTCTCTCTCTCTCTCTCTCTCTCTCTCTCTCCTCGAAAAAATTCAAAAGTCTGCAACTAATTCAATACGATATTTCACATAAAATTCATGCGTGCTAATGTATATAACTATTCAATAACATACTATCTACACAGAATATCATAAGACTAAAGAGAATCCACAAGTGGTTTTTATGCAGTAATACAATTTCAAAACGAACTGGCGGAACTTGGGGCACTGATACCGATCTCTCTCTCTCTCTCTCGACCATTTTCCCATTTTGGAGGAGGTAGCGCCGCCAGAAGGATAGACTAACTAGCCTTCCGGTTCACCCTCCACATCCATTTTTCGACTTTCCTAGCTGGGTCTACTAATGGCGTAAGTCAGGCACAAACAATGAAACCTATCTATTATATGTATGTATTTAATCTCTATGTGGAGACAGACATTTAATGTGTTTTTTTTATTTTCTTTGATCTTATAAGCATATAAATTTGTGGATACAAACACGCAAACATGTACTACGTTTTTGAAAAATATATATCACAAAATAACAAGACTTCCAGCCCAAAGGACATGGCAGGTGAGACTATAGTTGTTTCTCGCGCGGTTGGGTAATCACTAGTCTCATGTAAAAATGACCCTCCAATTCATTTACTAGTCATCTCTCCAGATACTTCCAATCAATACTTTTTCACGTTTCATCACTACTAAAACTTATTCATAAGAGTTAAGGAATATGAAAAATTGATCACTAGATCCTGCCACATACTTCAAGTCCTTTCCGTGGGATACGTTTTTTCACCAACGGAAGCACTTGTAAACGTTTAATGCGTTTCTTTTCATCTCTCTCTCCATAGCGCCAAAATATGAAACACTACAAATTTTGCCTCTCAGTGTATGCACCCCATATTTAAGATCTTGGTGTAACTCACACACTCAAGATTCTCTCTCTCTCTCTCTCTCTCTCTCTCTCTCTCTCTCTCTCTCCATGGCGCCAAAATTTGAAATACTACAAATCATGTCTGTCAGTATATGCATCCAATATTTAAGGGGTTACAGACGATCAATTATTACCGTCAGTAAAATTACTGACAATATTCTATTGGTGTGAACTACTGTCAGTACACCGAACACATGTCCATTATTGAATACTGATTGAGCCGTCAGTAATTCAGTGTACCAGAGAATTGGTTGTGCCCTTGGCTTTCAAGTAACATGAGGAACAAGCGAAAAGCATCCTTGCAATTATTATGGTCCTTTGGCTAAAGAAAAGACGCAAACATAGAAAGTGGTTCAAAGACTGGATTGGTAAGCGTAATATTTTTACGCATTTAAATCTTTTGAATGAAATCAAGACAACCGATATGAATGATTTTTAAAGTTATTTCCGGATGGATGAAGAGACCTTCAATAAACTTTTGGAGATGGTAAGGCCATACATAACTAAAAAAAAAAAAGACACTGTTATGAGGGAGAGCATCTCTCACATCCTCTACAGTTGTGTCAGCTTTGATTGATTTATATACCACCAATAACTTCTCATATGCAGCCATTTTCTTGTTGTTCTTCATATAATTTTCGCTTCGAACATCCCATAACTCTGGTAATCCTTGGAAAGCTGAAATAAATTCCCGAAGAAGTAGTTTCCCTTGCTGGTCAGACATTGTACCTCTTCCGATTTCTGATAATACTGACAATACTGACAGTCCTGTGAACAAACCCATCATCAATTTAACCTCACCCACATACTGATACCTGAAACTGGATTTCAAGGACCACCATTTTCAGGTACTGACACTAGGTCCGTATGATGGACACACCTACAGTAATAATGATAGTACAGGAAATACTGTCAGTAATATTGATCGTCTGTTTAGTAAGGATCTCGGTAAAACTCACACTTAAGCTCTCTCTCTCTCTCTCTCTCTCTCTCTCTGTCTCTCTCTCTCTCTCTCTCTCACACACACACACACACAGTCTGCCTTCAAGATAGTCGTACCCCTTGAAATCGCATTACTCACGCATATGCATAGGCTAAAAGCCCAGCCAGAACATTAGCGCTTGATCCAATCGTCTCCAAGCTCCCGGAAAACGAGCGGCATTCTAAACTCCCTTCCCACTGTAGTACCTCTATATCTGTCTATAGAGACACGTACTCGAGACTAAAGGTGCGTCCACACGGTCGAACAATGTCCGACGGACAAACATTGTTACCATATCATAGGCGAAGCAGGGTGACGTCATAAGCGTTGAAACGATGGAATTAGATCTGGCAACAAACAGTGGTACCAGATGAGGTTGTATACCGCTGTTTTTACTCTGCTCACAGGGCAAAGACCGGCTGACAGTTGTTAATTGGTAACAATGTTTGTCCGTCGGACATTGTTCGACCGTGTGGAAGCACCTTTACCGAGGTCGTGTGTATGGGATCCAACACCCCACGAGTTTCGGTTCCTTCAGTGTCTGAACACATGCTACTAACAGGAGGATTTAAGGGTATTACACCATATTCGTCCTATAGGTCTAATGAGCCTCGCCTCACTACACGGCGCGACGGATAAGGAAGCGTGGCTTTATAGTGTTTACTCTGGGTGGAATTTGTCTCTGCATGTGTCCTGTACTTAGCTAAAGTTGCGCTCGAAACTGCCAATGCTTTTGCCACAGAGAGAACGCCATTTCTCTCTCTCTCTCTCTCTCTCTCTCTCTCTCGCTCTCTCTCTCTCTATCTAGTATATATATATATATATATGAATATATATATATATATATATATATATATATGTATTGTGTGTATATGTGTGTATGTATGTATATATACATGTATGTATGTATGTATGTATGTATATGTATATGTATATATAATTAAATTCGAACAAGCATAAAACATGGTTTCATATAAAACAGAAAAAACTAGAGAAACACAAGAGGGGGATCACATCCCAGGAATACATTCCTTATCGTTATGATGTGCTTCTGAAGAAAACCTTTCGAAACATTACCAAAGATAAAAGGTATTCTTTGACATTAAATTACAGCCCCCTCATTATTTTTGTTCTTTTGCTCCAAGGAAACATGTTAATATATATATATATATATATATTATATATATATATATATATATATTAACATGTTTCCTTGGAGCAAAAGAACAAAAATAATGAGGGGGTATGTAAGTTAATGTCAAAGAATACCTTTTATCTTTTAAGATGAAAATGTATCATAACTTAACAAACCCTAAATATTACTCCTTAACCTATATACCAATTTCTATTACAGACTGATATCAATATTCAGATTATCATTATTCAAAATAATTCATACGAAGGACCAATCGCAAAAGCTCAGAACTTGTAAATCATTACCTAGGACTTCCTAAGGAGACTTATTTTAAGGGAAAACTCATCAACTCTTGATAAGAGAGAGAGAGAGAGAGAGAGAGAGAGAGAGAGAGAGAGAGAGTTTCGCTTAAAGAATTACATGACAGTCAATTTTCATTTACATTTTCACAAAAAAAAAAAAAAAAAAAAAACCTTCAGACTGGCATTAGTTCAATCGATATCTCATCTCCCAGGCGCCATCCAAAACATGACAGGATATTAAATTCAATAACAAGGAAATGAAACTTGGCAAAAATTGGCTTTTGGCGAAGAAATGTGAAGACCGTAAGAACATAGCCTCTTCAAACATGCACCGAACACTGCCAATGACGATAATGAATGCGATATAGTGCATGCAAGGGATGGCTATAAAATCTCTCTCTCTCTCTCTCTCTCTCTCTCTCTCTTCTCTCTCTCTCCATCAGAGGGAAAGATGATTCCATTTGCTTGCGACATACATGATAAATCTTTATCAATGAAGAATGTTGGCTGCAGCATCGGAAAAAATTTCACTGGAAAGATGACGTTATTTTGACATTTGTCAATTATAAACGATGTCTGAATATATGTAGAAAAAAATACGCTTCAGTTTTGAAAGAGAGAGAGAGAGAGAGAGAGAGAGAGAGAGAGAGAGAGAGAGAGAGAGAGAGAGAGTTGTTCGTAACGTAGCTCAGTGGTTTCGCCAGTGACGTTCCACTGCCTTAGTCCAAAGCTCAATTACTGCTCATGTCCTTGATAGTTTTTCTCTGGCACATGCTCCCTGTAAGCACAGAAAGAGAGAGAGAGAGAGAGAGAGAGAGAGAGAGAGAGAGAGAGAGAGAGAGAGAGGTCTACCTCTCGATTCATCAGTAGCCACTGCCTTGCTTTCCCAGGTCGTACGTGGGTGAAAGGGTTTGTTAGCTCATCTTAGTGATGAATATATGACCTGTAGGTTATACTGCACAAAATGAGTGACATATCCCCTACATCTGCTGTTCATGGCCAACATTTAAAACGCTGACCCAATAATACGGATAGAGCAAAAGCGCCAATTTCCTCGTTTCCCGAGATAAAATTCTCCTTTTATATCGGGGGATAACAGCACATTGATCTGCTGACTCTGATAACAGCACCAAATTACTTAGCAAAAACAGCAGGTTATCAGACTGCTATTGCTACCTTTCTGCAATAATCATCAAAACCTAACTGGCTGACGCGTCAGACCTAACCATACACAAAAGCATGAGAGAGAGAGAGAGAGAGAGAGAGAGAGAGAGAGAGAGAGAGATCTTTTCAAACAGCATATTTATCACTATTTTGTCACCTTCTAGCGACAAGAGAGAGAGAGAGAGAGAGAGAGAGAGAGAGAGAGAGAGAGAGAGAGAGTACTTGTCACTACTTTGTCATCTAATGACGCCTCTTCATAAAAAATTCATTATACAGAGATAAGACCGAAGACATCATCATGATGCAGAGAAATCGATACGTTGCACCACATACCTCCTTCTGCGAAGCGGCACATCAGTTGCTACGAGTAATTAAATGTCGTAATCTCTCTCTCTCTCTCTCTCTCTCTCTCTCTCTCTCTCTCTCTCTCTCTCTCTCTCTCTCATCTGAATCACCTCTTATTTGGAGACAACTCACCGTAAAATTTTCGTTCACATATAATCTACTTAGCATTGTAAATTTTTTTTTTTTTTTTTTTTTTTTTTTTTTACGTACGTCATTCATAGAACTGTTTTTGCTCTGCTCAGTTATCTTAACAATCGAACAATAACTTTATGAAAACCGACACACAATGTCCTATGTTGTTCTGGTTAATCGAGTGACAGAGAATTGGTTTAGAGTTGTTGGTGCTGGAGATTTCTTGACAGAGCCAAAACCTCTGTAAAGTTTTCTCCGTAAATTAGTTAAAATATGATAAAATTCAAAATTATTGGTTAACGAAACCAAAAAATTACATCAATGTTTGATTTAAATAAGCTATCCAATGAAATGATAAACAATAGTTTCCCCAGCTCGAGTTTCTATAGATAAAAATTCCATCTGGTCTGAATTAATTCCTACCCATTGCAAGGCCGTATAGCTGTCACTGACTCGTTAGAAGCATTAAGTATGAATACATACATCATACATCATAACATCTCATATCCTGACCCTTTTGAACACAAACAAATCTAAACATGTATATTTACCTTTACCTAACACAAAGGTGCATAACTCCCCTGCCCCCAACCACATAACCAAAAGCATTCATACTCATATACATACAATTCCCTTTAGAAAAGTATACATGATCCCCCTCCTGTGGAGATGCTATCTAATTCTTTAATTTTTCTCTAATCTTGCCATGGGTCTGGTTCATGAATGTCTCCTCGGAGACGTGGGAAATCTCCTCCGCGTGTTCCCACACTTTGAGGCGATTTGCCCATTACCTTCCGTCAGAGAACTTGCAAATAAGGGGACAGCATGAGAATAAAAATTCTCCGCGTTTTCCTACACTTCACTTATTAGATGTTTTGCGGGGGATCTCTATCTCGCCAGACCAATATTATGTGCGAGAAACACTACCAAAACAACAACTTCTGCCATATCTATTGATTATTACTATTATTATTATTATTATTATTATTATTATTACCGAAGAAATCTACAATGGTGTAAGTGTACAGAAATATGAGATGTATACACACACACACACACACACACACACACAACACACACACACACACACACACATATATATATATATATATATATATATATATATATATATACTTATACTTACACCCCTGTGGATTTCTTCACCATTTTAATGACTTGCTATTATGAGATTTTTATGGATAATAATAATAATAATAATAATAATAATAATAATAATAATATAATATAATAATATAATATAATAATATATTATTATTATTATTATTTTTATTATTATTATTATTATTATTATTATTATTATTTAGAAAAAGAATCATATTGATATGAAAGAAGTAACTGAGGACAAAGGAAAGTACAGAAAGAAGAGATCCCTTATCAAAAATGAAAAAAAACAAGCACAATATAATCGAGTTTTCTATACATCATATAATCAAGACCACCGAAAATAGATCTACCTTTTGGTAATCTCGGTATAATGCTGTATAAGCCACGGCCCATGAAACTCTCAGTCGGCCGTGGTGGCCTGTGTTGTTGCGCTGCCAGAAGCACGATCATGGCTAACTTTAACCTTAAACGAAATAAAAACTACCAAGGCTAGATGGCTGCAATTTGGTAGGTTTGATGATTGGATGGTGGATGGTCAACATACCAATTTTCAGCCCTCTAGCCTCAGTAGTTTTTAAGATCTGAGGCCGGACAGAAAAAGTGCGGATTGAATTAAAAAAGTTGATAGAAGAAAATGTCAGTAAATTATTAAAATACATGAACTGTATTGGGGTAGTAGGGCTTCGCGTTAAACTGCTAAGTGGAGCGTGAAAGGTTGAAAAGATGAGCTATATAGAGACATGATAAAGCAGAGCACAGAATTTAGAACTGGTGAATAGTTAACTTAAGTGTTTTGAGGTTCGACTACATGGCATATAAAGAAGACTGTGTCAGGGAATGAGATAGGGTAAAAAAAAATTATTATAAAAAAATAAACTACAAAAATAATCATGTCTAATACAGATTTTAGACGTATACATATTCATATTTAGTCAAATCTTAGTAGACAATACAAGTCACAAGCTTAAACCATTCCCGAATGAAGTATACCGTGACTGACATTGAAATCTGGTAGCACGTTTAGAATTGTTTAATTCTCTGTAATTATGTAAATTATGCGATTGCTCTCACCATACCCCATATATATATATATATATAATATATCTATATATATATATATATATATATATACGTATATATATATATATAGTATATATATGTATATATATATAACATAATATGTATACATACGTTATTCACAAGAGAGCACAACCATTTGCAAGATTGATATGGGAGTACTCTCAGGCAGACGTAGTCAACCAACGAATAGCTCTACGAGGCTTCTACGCTTTTTCCCGCAATAAACTGCAATTTCATTTAAATGGCCGGAAAATGTAAATCACTGCTATAGCGGTCTCTGGGCGAATACGTATTTAGGTGCAATTTACGCATCATACTCGCTAATTAAGGGCGCTCGAAGAGGAAGCTTTCCGAGGTATGGCCTTGGTCACACTGATGATCCAGCCCTTTAAAATGATACTGTTGATGGTTTTGATGCACTGCGTGCGCGCACGCACACCTACATATATGTATGTATACTTATATATATACATAGGTATGTGAATATTATATGTAATATATATAATATATAGTACCTTTTGATATCTAATTCACGCTACTTCGGGAATATCCTCGTAGGGGAATTGTAAATGATAAATGGATTGGTACTGAAGGGTCTCGAACTCTCGACACAGTAGGTACATTCCAGCGACACCAGTCGACGGTCTAAAACGGCAGTTGAATATAAATCACGGTTTGATCATAATAATATATATATATATATATATATATATATATAAATGAAATGATCAACATGATTTATATATATATATATATATATATATATATATATATATATATATATGAAATTTTTATCAAAACCGTGATTTATATTCAACTTTCGTTTTAGACCGTCGACTGGTGTCGCTTGAAGGTACCTACTGTGTCGAGAGTTCGAGATCCTTCAGTACCAATCCATTTATCACTTATAATTCCCCTACGGGGATATTCCCGAAGTAGCGCGAATTAGATAACAAAAGATACTATATATTATATATATTACATATATTCACATACCTATGTGTATATATATTATAAAACAATACTAACTACCTAACTTCCGTTCCTCCATTGTTTCCAGTGAACTACACCACTTTAAAACAGTGATCATTCTTTTCATTTAAGGTGAACTTTTTTTTAACAGGTCTTTTTTTACTTAAATTTTTTTTTTCAATATTAAGCCCTTCATTTACATACTTTATATATAACATACATCATATTCATATAACAACTCCGCAGTTTTCCTGGATTGATAAACAACACCCAAATTTAACTGCCATAAAGTATTATAAGCTCAACAACCTCTTCCGACCTCGCATCATCCTTTCCTGCTTTACCCTTCACTATAATTACTCTGAAGATACTAATATATGATTAAAAGGTTTCTATTCTAACACACTGCTTTATTATCGTCCTGGCTTCCTGACTTTTTAACCATCTTCTCTTACAAACACTCCAACTCTTTCACCAATATTAAAGTTATTCCTCACTATCACCTGCCCAAAAATTTTCAGACCAACATCTTCTGTGTCTCCTACTGCCTTAGCTCATGACACGAACTATAAAATCAATTAGCAACACCAAAAGACATCTCACTATTTACTGGTGTCCGATGTCCACATTCACGTCACATCAGTCACAACATTCCATATATAAAAACATGAACTTATCTTGACTTCTGATAAATGTGCATACCCCTATAACCATATAACTTTTCCCCTTGGTCTCGAAATTTTCACATAAATGTTTCGAGAAAAACTTGATAGCCAAACTCACTTCCTCGTCTTAATTTCTTAAATTAAAATCCTAACACTCACCTTCCAATGTGCAGAGTTTAACTCTTATCATTCAATTCTGTATAAACGCTGCGCTTAACAATGAGAGAGAGAGAGAGAGAGAGAGAGAGAGAGAGAGAGAGAGAGAGAGAGAGACAATTCATCCACCGCCTACCCGTACCTTTGAAACTATTTCTTAATCCAGGAAGATGCTTTACTCTCGTCCATTATAAGGATAACGGCCTAATAATGAACATATACATGCATTACATATATGATGTGTTTGTGTTTGTGTGTGTGTGTGTGTGTGTGTGTGTGTGTTTACCTTTACAAGTACCTTTAGATGCTGTGTCTATCGATGCGTTTGGCAACTTCTATTCAGTATGGACAACATGGTATTAACGATTAGTCCCTACACGTTATCAATCGTAATGGGGTTTTAAACTGATAAGTACTGTATGACATCTGCTGAATACATTTGAAGAATTGACACTTCAAACTACTTCCTATCTACCTGTCAAGGGGATTATTATACAAAGGTCATTTGGACTGAATCTTAAACACCAACCCCCCTCTCCCCCAAACAACAAAAGAAAAATTAAAATAAATTAGAATGGTGTAACAAAAGTTAAATAAATGGGAACATAAAAAACGTGACTATATCAGCGAGGTCTGGCATAAGCAAGCGAGGGAGGGGATGGGGGTGGGGGGGATTATGGTACTCAATGTCACCTTCACCATTCAACCAACCACCCTCGCCCTCCATTCCTCTCCGGTCTCCTCCCTCCCTCCCCCTCTCTCTCTCACACACACCCCCAAATACCCCTCCCCCTCCTTCCTCATCCCCTGAAGCAATGATCGCCTCCCCCCATTCACCTACCTTCCTCCCAGCTGATTCGATGATCAGTACCAGACCTGTCATTACGAACTGCAATCTTTTTTTCCAATTTTGTATTCTCTCTCCCTATCTCTCTCTCTCTCTTTCTCTCTTACAGATTTCCCGGCATGCACCTGCAATAATACCTCCTCCCATGATGGCGGAAACATACTCCTGACCATGTAATCATCGATATTTCTTTTTATCTTGGCTCCTTCATGCCATGAGTCTTGCTTGCTACATGAGCTGAGGAGTTGAGCCAGTTGTTCCTCAGTGCAGTGTTTACTTTTTTCGTGCAGGCTCCTGCGCCCCTTAGGTTTTCAGTTACTTCCGGAACTTCTAAGCTTACAAAATCCCTGCTTTGGAAATTAAATATAAAGCAAGATGATGGTTTGAAATGTTTCCGCAGAATGATTTTCTTCGCGTTGAATTCAATTGGGAAGCTACAGCTAGTACTAGTCGCCTCGGCACTTTGATATCACCATAGTCCTATCTTTGCAAAATATTCACAGGATCTATTCATTCTCTCTCTCTCTCTCTCTCTCTCTGCTAATTTGCTACCACTCTAACTTTCATATTTTGCTGCTTGCTTAATTCCTCAAACGCTTTCGTTTCGTTGATAACAGCTCGGCACCGTCGCCAACGTAATACGTGCGTACGTTCGTCCGACCGAAATTGCTGTTTTCTCTTGTTACTGTGCCCTTGATCTTGAGAACCGACTCTCCCTTCCTCCTCCTCCTCCTCCTCCCAAACCGATTCCCCTGGCTCAACCGAAGGGCCTCACCCACAACGTTCCTCTCCCCCCAACGCACAAGCCCTCCAGCAACCATGACCCCCCAATCCCCCAAGCTTCCTCCGGTCCCCCCTTATGACCATAAACAGCTGATCGGTGACTTTTGAAGTTGCCAACGCATTATTTAATATTATATAATATAAACCGATGAGCTTTCCACAGAGCTTACTGATCTTGCTCTGCATCTTAGGTTACAGATTAAATGAACAGACAGATTTATCTACTGGTGAAAGAACTTAAAATCACCAATAAAGCCGCGAAAGTCCTTAAAGAGAGAGAGCCCTGCTCAAGGGAAGACATGTTAGGCCTACAGAAAAAAATTATTAATTATTAACTCGGCATTATTTTGCTAGCAGTACCAATTTACATCTGTTGACGGTCCGATCATGAACATTACTGCTGAATCTCATGAAATTATAGTTTATAATAATGGTGGTACTAGGGCGTTTCTCCCTGTCGCTATGGGGAAAGACAAAGACAAGGAAACTCTCAAACGTTCAAGCTCTCTCTCTCTCTCTCTCTCTACTTTCCTCCACCGCTCCTTCCCTCCCACGTCTCTCCTCACCCTCACCCCCACCGCCCCCTTCCCCCGGCCGCTCGGCTTTCCTCACCGAATCTCTCTCTCTCTCTCTCTCTCTCTTCCCTTCTCAAGTCTTCGATCAGCTGATCCACCCAAATAGCGGAGCTTCCCAACACCAACCGAAGTCAGCTGTTCCCTTGAAAACACTTCTGCCACCGCTGTTGATTTTGTGGAAATGATCGATAAGAACGCGATATACCCCGACTCGTCTCCTATTCCCGAGTTTCTGATTGCTTATTCAATGTGTTCCAGGTCATATGAATATTGAAAATGTATTTTGTTCATATCTAATATCGTAATCATAATCCAGGATATCTGTAGAGGGTATCCTACCATATCTAATCTTGAGGAAACAATGAATGGCCCCATTAGTGTATATTACCATAAATTGGTACGCACAAGACCACGTACATTATATCATGGCAGTTACGATACCCAAATATCCATCGGCAAGAACCTCGGTCAACTAAAGCTTCCAGTATTTTTACACATACTGAACCTCAACAACCATGAGACTAATTTACATATCCGCCTTTATCTAGACATTTATCTGTCTGCCAGAACGTATATCTCAGCTTTCATCGGCGTGAAATACAATATGATCGGTCTCCGGTACAACCCTAACTCCCTCGGCTCTTCTCTCTCTCTCTCTCTCTCTCTCTCTCTCTCTCTCTCTGTATAAGGTGACGCCTGCTATTAGGCCTCTGGCAGTATTGCCAATTTTATGTTGCTTATTTCGTAATACTCCTGCTTTCATTCCCGTGTATGTATGAGACACACAACACACACACACACACACACACACACACACACACAACACACACACACACATATAAATATATATATATATATATATAATATCATATATGATATATATATATGTGTGTGTGTGTGTGTGTGTGCATATATATATATATATATATATATATATATATATATATATATTATTGCTCGTATTGGGCGTCAATAAGACGGGATGGTTTAGATTCCAGATTCTTTCATTTACAAAGTACAAGCTTTGCAGAGACACTGTCTTATCTTCAGGCACAATGCACTGGAGAAAAAGGCTTGCATGTTACGAAAAGCCTCTGCGTTGCAAGTCAATGAATCTGGAATCTAAGCCATCCCGTCTCTTTGAAGCCCCATACGAGGAATATATATAAAATATATAGACAAAGTGAAGTTGTGTGGGCCTTTTGTTTTAAATATATATATATATATATATATATATATATATATATATATATATGTGTGTGTGTGTGTGTGTGTGTGTGTGTGTGTGTGTTACACTAAAAAGCCATCTATATGTGTACGTAGAGAGGAGAGAGAGAGAGAGAGAGAGAGAGAGAGAGAGAGAGAGAGAGGCAGGCTTATTATTCTTCCGACGTCTTCATTAATTCTTTATCGGAGTCTGTCACACACGTACACACGCGAACCCATTAAAAAAAAAAAAAAAAAAAAAAAAAAAAAAAAAAAAAAAAAAAAAAAAAAAAAAAAAACAAAAAAAAAAAAAAAAAAAAAAAAAAAAAAAAAAAAAAAAAAAAAGGGGGAAGGGAAAACTTCCGCTTCCCATCGATCTTTCTGCCTCCCAACGGAAATGTCTTCAAGGCCGGAAAACACTGGGCCATCATGCATTGCTGTACCGGGGAGTTGTGTCAGTGTATTCGTTTTGGGGGAATCCGCCCAAAGACAGAATCTGCAGAATGCACAAAATATGGATCAATTCTGGATTCGATAATATCGAGATATAAATGCTATAATATAGTCCGGTGAGTATATATATATATATATATATTATATATATATATATATATATATATATTATTATATTAATTGTACATATACGCAGTTGTATCCTTATCTGTTACAACAAAAAAGATACATCGATGTATTCCACGATCCAAACAATGTATTTACGTTCGTTTTCATTTTGGAGAACACTGATATATATATATATATTATATATATATCTATATATATACATATATATATATGTATTATATATGATATGTATATATATATATATATATATATATATATATATTGTATATGAGAGAGGAGAGAGAGAGAGAGAGAGAGAGAGAGAGAGAGAGAGAGTAGAACGTAGAAGTGCTAAAAAGGCTAACGTAGTTGAAAGAATGGATCAGCGCAATTTCTTTTCATAGTCTGTTCGTGCAACCAGTACCGAGTACTAATATGTTGGGGTAAGTTACTCAAAAGAGGGTGGGAAGACTTTGATATCGTTTTATAGTTGAAACAGATATTCAGTGGATATTCAATGATAGAAAGAGTGAGAAAATAAGAACAGCCTGTCCATAGGAATCACAATTAATCTAAACTTACTTATCTTACCCTCTGATCTCAAAAAGTACTTAGACTTATCTCTGACACAAATGCTCAAGTAAAAGCATCCCAAACTAATTTAGCTGTTGTTAATGAAAATATGAAGCTAATAATATTATTTTCGCCTTGGGAAATAATACGCACTACATTTTGTACTTGCACGATGAAAACTTGAATTGTGAATATTTTGTTTATCAAGGTAAGGAATGTGAATAAAGAAACTTACGCAGATTACGTTGAATTTGTTCATTTTTATTTACAACTGCTTTTATACAGTCCAGCCCATTTTCACCAACCATTTCTCTCGACCCTCCACTTCATTAACCAACACTTTTGGTGTATACCCATTTTTTTTCCCCCCTTCGTGTACCCTATGGCCTGATACACTCTTTCCTTGTCAGCCCCATATGAATTCCTCCCTTCTCCCTAAACCTCCTACCTTTCCTAAGCGCTTCCCTCCCTCCTCTCCTCACCAGTTCCACCCCATCTCCCCCTATCCACAGAAACTCCACCCCATTCCCCATAGGAAAACCCCACCCGTCACCCCCCATTCTCCAGTAACCGTTGGACCAGCTGATCCTAACAGCAGTGGCGTGACGGCTTGGGGGTATCTGGGGAATGTAGTAGGGGGAAGGGGGAGGAGTATAGGCCCCAACGAGTTCTGACAGTGGCTTCGGTAGGGGGTATGGGTATTATTTAAGTGGTCTTCTTCAGTCGCTAAGAGGGCATTGGGAACAATGACAATAATAATGGTCATTTTGGGAACAATGACAATAATAATGGTCATTTTTTAATAGAAGTATACCCCCTTCAACGGAAAAGACATTGACATAATGAATATATAGAACGAATAAATAGTATGACAATGTGAAAAATGAAAAGACAATGACATGATGAATTTATATATATTATATATATATATATATATATATATATATATATATATATATATCTATATATATATATATAAAAGAGAGAGGAGAGAGAGAGAGAGAGAAGAGAGAGAGAGAGAATATATATATATATATATATATATAAGAGAGAGAGAGAGAGAGAGAGAGAGAGAGAGAATAAATAGCAGGACAATGTGAAAAAGGAAAAGACAATAACATGATAAATATATAGAATGAATAAATCGTAACAACGAAAACAAAGACTGGGAAAAAAAAAAAACCTTATTCACAGGGTAAGACGAAAAGGTAACAACAACAAGAAACCAACAGAGCAAAAGAGGAAAAAGGGAACAAAAGAGAAAATAAAACGAACTCCGAAATCATCAACAAAAGGAGACATTACGTCACGCAAAAACTAGTCCGCTAAATGTCAAATTGTGCAGCGGCTGTTATTAAAAGGCCATTTTCCAGCGGAAGAATGTCGAGTCTTGCCAACAAGGGGCACCAAAGGTTGCTTAGACTTCTACTGCAACGGTGGTCGGTAGTAGGTAACTGGATCACTTCAGATGTCATCTATATTCTCTGAATATAATAATAACTATATCCTGTGAATCTAATATAATAATAATAATAATAATAATAATAATAATAATAATAATAATAATAATAATAATAATAATCCATTTTTAATATAATTTTCTATTCAAACTCACTCCATCGTAATGAGAACAGCATCAGTAAACACTAACGAAAGAGAGAGAGAGAGAGAGAGGATGAGAGAGATTTGAGAGCGAGAGGACTGAGAGAGAGAGAGAGAGAGAGAGATTCAAATATAAAGGATGCCAATGACTATTATACGTTACATGAAAGCTATTGCAAAAGGACGACAGATGACGTAAGTCATTAAGGAGCAGCTAAATTATAATAATCTTTAAAGAACTTTCACACAAACACAAATTCTCCTGGAAAGTAATAAGACTCCTACATTAAAAGATGAAGACTGAGGAACCACATTCGAAATGTTTGTGTACGTGTATATATATATATTATATTATATATATATATATATATATATATATGATATTATACATACACAAACTTTAAACAGATCATGAGATCACCATAAAGTATAACGGAAATTTCTTTTTCTTTTGTTAATAATATGTACATTTACAATTCTTACAATTTATAATACTGAATATACATAACATATTTAAATAAATTTTTAAAGTATTTTCACTACCTTGCAATTTTTATTACTCATCTAAATATGTTTTTGAATTACAAACATACTGGTTCGTGAAAACTTTAAGAAAATAAGTTGTAAAACCTATTTAAGTTACATTGAAAATATTTACCAATCTCCTTTTCATCCATCTAAGTAACTGCGGGTGAGCACTTATAAATCCTGAGTATCTTTCCATCCAAAACCCTGCTACAATATCAGATATTAGGACCACTCACTGCCTTATCATATTAATACATTTTGAAGCCAAAGTCAAGGAACAAAATGTCCCCATTACTTTCTTACAGATTTCTGTCAGATGACCTCCCGCAGCTCAAGTCCACATCAAATCACGAGAGATCAAGCTGTCTTTATTTCATACAGTTAAATCATCCCCATTTTCCCACAGCTGAAGTCCAAATGACTTCAGCCAGTTTCAGTTATCGATATTCTCCCCCAAGAGCTGAGGTTATCACAAATTGCAAGTCACCGCAATTTTCATGAGAAGTCATCGCTAAGTTCTAAAGTATAAATCAGTACTATGCTTCCACATAATTAATTACCAGCAATTTTGATTACGCATTTTCCATCCAAGAGATACAAATCAATCAATCTTAATACACACTGCGCTGTGCGTATCAAATCTTATAATGTGTCAGTCTCAGTAAGTTGGACCAATCATGTGGCAAAATCTATATCGGTCAAAAATGTTCAAATATTCAGCTGTTTTTCATAAAGCACTTAATTCTCTCTTCACTGGATACAACCCACCTGAGTCGACTAACTATACCTGCTGTAATATGCATTGTTTATGTTTAGGTCTATTTATTTCAATTCAATGGAAGGTATCCTATAATCTCTACTTTGCCTATGTAAGGGAGAGAGAGAGAGAGAGAGAGAGAGAGAGAGAGAGAGAGAGAGAGAGAGCTAGTATAAGACTTTAGGTATTAGAAGTTAACACAAATGCAAGAATGATGAATGATTGATAGATTTAGGCTGCTTATGATATCTCAAGGAAAGCTCACTGGTATGGGAGACGCTTAAATAAACTGGTAATGAAAACGTGATAAAGCAATCAAGTGTAAAGTAGTTAAACAGAGAAAAAGTGCTCTGTAAAACCTGCCTGCAACTAACGGAATATTAAAAAAAAGGTATGGCATTCAGACGCAATTAATAATAATAATAATAATAATAATAATAATAATAATAATAATAATACTATTTTTTAAGGTCCACAATAATCTGTTGGTAGCAGTTGTAAAACTTTATAAAACTATATAAAAGGATTCGAACCCCTTCCTTACCCTCGTAATTCAAGATTTCTACCCAATAATAATAATAATAATAATAATAATAATAATAATAATAATAATAATAATAATAATAATAATACAAACCGAAGTCAATCAACGAAATGCTGACCTTTCGACTAACAAAAAGTCAGCCTTTGTAACCATAAGGAAAAATAAGTAAATAAAAATAAAAAAAATAAATAAAGTTTTTTTGTGTCACGTCATTTCCGCTTCGGGGGGATTCACATGCAATCATTTTTTATTTCTAGATTTCTCAACACTTTTAGGTCCCCGAAATAAAAAGGAGAGAAAGGGTTCTTATTCTGCCGCTATTTAAATCCAATGAATCTCTATGCAGTGGCGACTACTGCTCGTATATTATGTTGGTAACCATCGGGCAACTGGTATGTATTATGTACTATGTATGTTCGAGGTAAAAAATATTTCGTACTATATCACGTAACTTATATATTAACATATATTATTCCTTTCTAGTTATGAGGGAAAGTGCTAATTTTCTACTGAATAATTATCTGTTACTCGAAAATACACACACACACACACACACACATATAATATATATATATAAAATATGCTGCATACATACCTATATACATATACCATAGATGCCACTATTCCAGAGTGCCTTGGAGTGTACGTACGAAAGTTTAAAACAAAACAAAAAGCCGGTATTATTATTATTATTATTATTATTATTATTATTATTATTATTATTATTATTATTATTATTATTATTATTATATAATAGCTTTGAGCTACAGCGCTATAATGTTTCCTCAACCTTCCTGGAAGCAATGAACACCCAACTTACTTGAAACCAATGATGTCAGTGTTGCATCTGCGATCATATGACCACTTCATTCATTCTAGCTCATTACCGCAAGGTTACAGTGTATATGTCTACAACAGTTCATGAAGTCAATTTAAAAGTAATTTAATATATATTGCCTTCATGATTAAAGTATACTAAATAGTCTTACATATGAATTTTGACAGTTACAGATTCACACTACAGGGCATAACCATCATTAATAATGATTAACATTATTATTATTATTATTCATACTAGCCATTATTACTCGCTGATCAAGTGCAATAGGTTTCAATCCCTTGGGAAAGGGTGATTCCGTAAAAGGCATGAAGAAACCTTGAAACATGACTTCAGCTCATTACAGAAACTGCCGATTACTTCTCAAGTACTTCAGAAAAATGTACAACAAAACTTCACAAAACATGACTCAACAATTAGGAACATATTCAGGCTAAAAACGACGGTGAACAGAAATAGCAATGAAGAGGAAGCAAAGGAAGATGGATAAACATGGGAAATTAACAAGCGGAATATCACATCGACAAAACATAAACAGAAGAGCATTAGGGATGACAGGAGGAGGAGGTAGGAGGAGGAGGAGGAGGGTCTTGAACAAGCGTTCAAAGTCACCTTCCCCCAAACCTCCTCTCCAGTTCTCTCCTCAGAACGTCCTCTTCTTCTTCTTGAAGGCCCAACCCAGCTCTAAAACCCTCCAATAACCGCCCCACCCTTCCCCCTCCTCCTCTACCCCCCACCTAAACCTTACCCACCTTCTGATAACCGTAAGGAGCAAGAAACTCCTCCTTAAACTTGAAGTATCAGTCAAGGTACCTCATTTGTGAATGGTTTAAGCTTTATGACTTGTAAAGTCTATTTAGGATGTAAGGTTGATGATTCTATTAAATATAGATATGTATATATCTAAAATATTCATATATCTTATATCTGGTTATAACTTAGTTATTTTTATAATAAACGAAAAATATTTACCCCAAAATCCCACGATAATAGTAGTAATTCATGTTGGATTATTTTCTTTTATTATATCTCTTCAATTTTCTGATCGTCTGTCATAAGCTGTGACAATTCACGAATTTTTCTTTTATTTTCACTAGTGCACAAAACTCTTTAAGTTTCAAATTCATATCGTCAATCTCTTTATGCGTGTCTCCCTAATTATTGTTTGAACTGTTTCACTGGCACTGCTTCACAAGGGAGAAAAACCTTATAATCAAACCTTGGACAAATATCAAGTAATTGGAAAATGTTACTTAAAAGTATTCATATTATCCTCTCACTTCTTTAGTTCCTGCGACTAACATTTCTTCCTATTCTTTACATTTCATTTTTCTCGACTGAAAACCTGCTTCCTCCATTTTTTAAGGGGTAGGGTGGGGGGGGGGGGGGGGGGAAGGGAACCGAAAAAGATAAGTGCGGCTAAATTTAGCAGTTCCTATATTCGGAAAGCGATGCCCAAACTGAGAGAGAGAGAGAGAGAGAGAGACGAGAGAAGGATGAGCGAGAGAGAGAGAGGAGAGGAGGAGAGAGAGAGAGAGAGAGAGAGAGAGAGAGAGAGAGGTGGCATACAGTCATTCCCCAGGAACATCAATATATTAAATGCACCAGGCGTTGAAGGCCTATCATCATCAATCCTGTTATAGGCCCTCTTCTAACTCCCCCTTTCTCTCAGTTTTCTCCTCCTCCTCCTCCTCCTCTGTTCCTCATCCTCTTCCTTTATTGGCATAACCCCCTACATGCCCCCCACACCCCGCTTCTCCTCACCAACCCCCCAAAACTTCTCTCTTTTCTACCTCTCAACAAACGCTTTAATCTCTCCTCACCTCTTGTGCTAGCCCAGCTGATCTGAGTCAGGGTCGAGTTGCCAGTTTGGCATTAAATTTCAGCGCTTCTCGTTCTCCGCCTATGAATGTGGACTCGGTGAGGACTGTCAAAATGACATTACCTTCATTCCAATATAAAAAAAGGTTACAAAACAATGAGCAAATCTACCATAATTAGTATGTAGTGGTATTTAGTGGTAACGCTATGTATCTCACAGATTCCCCCCTCACATCCTACCGCTCTAGCTACTGGAAGAACCCCCCAACCCCCACCCCCAAAAGCAATTGCCGGCCGGTTTCCTTCATAGTATGTACTTCATAACGCAATTACATTACGTATCCGTTCACAAAAAAATCAATAACCGACCTTGGAAATAAACTATTATATTTATTAAAATTAGTAATGGACAGAAACTGAAACAAAGCCAAACACAAACAGCTCGAAGCCATGGAGAAACGTTCTTCTCTTCTCAACCCCCACCACCCCCACCCCCACCCCGTCCCACCCGTCAACTCACTCGCGCTGTCTCTCTCTTTCTCACTTCTCTCACTCACCCCTCCCACATCCCCCCCATCCTTCCAAACCCCCGCCTACATCCGCCTCCTCCTTCCCTCCCTTCCCCTTCCCCTTCCCCTCACCTCTTGTAACCTGTCAAACAGCTCAGCTGATTTGTGGGTTGTTGCTTTGTTGGTGTTGTTTTTCTGCTTCCTCTTCTATCTCTGGGCGGTTGCTTTATTGCCTTCATTGTTAGTGAGGTATGTTGTTTTTCTGTCTTACTGTTGATGGATGTTGAACCCCATAATTAATTAAAATATTTAACAATGACTTCGTTAAGGCAAGTGCTTGGGTAGTTCAGAGGTTAATCATTTCTTTTCGTTCCCTTTCGTTTCTGCTTGGACGTGACTTCTTCCCTGTGTACCCACCCCATTTCTAGTTTCTGTTCCAACCTTTTTCTAGCCCAACCCCGAAGGAAATCCTCCGGTGGTTACTTTGCTCTTCCACTCACTTCGAATAACTTGAATCCTTCCAATCCTACCAGCTTCCCTCCCAAGTCAATTCTGACCATAAAAAAATAAAATAAAATAAAAAAAATAAAACTACCAAAGTCAATTCAGGCAAAAAAAAAAAAAAAAAAAAAAAAAAAAAAAAAAACTTGTTATGCTTCCTCATCACTTAACGAAGCTGCTCCTTGAACCTGATTTCGTGGGTGTTTTTTTTTTTTTTTTTTTTTTTTTTTTTTTTTTTTTTTTGTTTTTTTTTTTTTTTTTTTTTTTTTTATGGAAATCAAGCCGCTATGTTACCAATCTACGAATAATCGTTGCTACTTGTTCCTAATGGACATCAAATTTAAGCTGCACTTTTTTTTTTCCTTTTTTTTTAAACAATGTACTCCCAATATTTCACTCTCAGCACACTCGTGGATCTAACCTGTTCTCTGAAACTTTTAAGAGTTCTCCTGTGGTACTTGTAACTGCTAAGGGCACATTAGATCTGTGGGCTACTGCTATTCTTTAATTGTCTGTCATTCTCGAAATGTCACCTGCCCTTACATTAGTATTCACTGGAAGTAATGTTTTCACTAATACTGGAGTATTCTAATAGGAACACTCGAATACTCTTCTAAGAGGAATATTCATTATTCTTGTTCGGAAGACGAACCCTATTCATACGGAACAAGCCCACCAAAGGGGCCACTGACTTGAAATTCAATCTTCCAAAGAATATGATGTTCTTTAGGAAGAACTAAGAGGAGATAAAAATGAAATACAAAGACAGAGAAATAAAAAGATCTGGAGTTTGTCTTACTACTGCATACTCTTTGGCCAAGAGTTATCAAGGATGTAAACAAATCATGCAAGATTCTCAAAAATTTGCAATATATATTCAACAAAGGATTTCTGAGTCACTGCTCAAAATGCCTGAGTTTTGAAAAGTGATTTTTTTATAACCTTTGTTAACTCACTCCAGTAACATAAAAAAAAATCAAGCTGATAAAATCGTAACGGACAAACTCTTACACCTGAATACCTTCTCTTGTTCAGTTCTTATCAGAAAATTTAATCTGTAACACCTATAAACTTGTACTAAATAAAAAATAACAAAGCTTAAATTGGTAATGTCACAATTACATCACTAGGATGATATTATGGAGCAGTTGCGCCAAAAACGGCATCAAATCACAACCGACAGAATTTATCGCGAATCACAAAGCACTTCGAAAAAAATATTGGAAAGAGAGAAGTCCTATTTGAAGTGTTCTGTCTGGAGGGCTCAGTCACCTAGGCCTATAATACATATACGCTATTTACATTAGTTATATGAAACTCGATTATTCTAGAGTAGAATGACATAATGACTAAACTGGTCAGACATTAATACCGCATAAACGGAAGCGGTTCTTGTTCAATAAACATTCTAACTTCACAGAGAAATATCTGGGAAGAAATACGAGCTTAGAGAAAGGAAGCGAGGAAAGTCAGCGAGAAAAGAGAAGGGAAGAGAGAGAGAGAGAAAGAGAGAGAGAGAGAGACGGGGGGATAGGGGTGGGGGTGTTGGAGAAAGGAAGAGACTCCCTCGCTGGGGTTTCTGGTAACTTTCCATTTATCAGCGCAAGGCATCGCTTACTGACACGGCAAGTTTTCTCTCTCTCTCTCTCTCTCTCTCTCTCATAATTCCGTGATCTTGTATGGCAAACATAGCACCTCCGTTTGAAGACTCAGACCCATTTTTAAGGTATGTATGCGAAAGCGTGAAATGGATACATACACATACGTATACACATCACGCACACATTTACTTGCACATATACAAACATATTTTTACTTGCGCACATTTATACATGAACACATTTATTGCATACTTACACATATACACATGCACAAATATTTACTCGCATACGGACCCATATATACAAGGACACACATTTACATACATACACGCACGCGCACACATTTATTGCATACATAAACACACTCGCACACATTTTTTGCATACAAACATACACGCGGACAAGTTCTTTGCGTACATACACATACACACATGTTAAATAGCCAACCTATTAACGAAGAATCATCTAGTAAGTTGACAAGCCCACTTATTTGTGCATTATAAAATAAATTTTGTCAAAAAATAAAATAAAATAAACGTATTCATGAAGGCATCTATTTCCTGACATAAAATGAAATTATTTTAACTCCCGTATTTTCCAGTTGGGATTTGAATACACAAAATCTAGGTGAGCGGAGATGTCTCCTTAGCATGAGTCCCTTATCTTCTCTTCAGTCTCCTGTAAGTTGTTTCCTGTGCGCGCGCGCACACACACACACACACACACACCAATTCCTGCTGCCTTTTCAAATGAATCCTGTGGATGCTTGAATTTCAAGTCAATGGCCCCTGTGATGGGCTTGCTCCATATGAAAAGGTTCACCTTCTGAATAATAATAGTAACAATAAGTGGGTAACTTAACAACCAAAAATATACCCTCTATACTGATGAAGACTGATTTTAATTAAGGTGATTTAAAGCCCTCCAATTACGGGGAAAATGCCACAAAATACTTTGCTTTAAAGGTCAACGTTCGTAACCCATCCACTGGTGTATCCATAATTAAATCAGCTGATGATTCAACATCAACCTTATTTGCCTAAACATAAAATTGTTGCCTCACAGCACGACAATTTCAACCACCGAGAAAGAATGCAGCTAAACGAGCACTTAAAAAAAAATAAGGGAGTGGCCATATCATGCGAAATTGCTTGCCTGCTCTCTCTCTCTCTCTCTCTCTCTCTCTCTCTCTCTCGTTTATAAACGATGCGGGGAGAGAGATAATAAGCATTATTAATTTAAAGTTATTCGTTCAATTACTTAATGTATTGTGTGTTGGTATTGTGCAATAATAATAATAATAATAATAATAATAATAATAATAATAATAAATAACAACAACAACAACAACAACAATAATAATAATAATAATAATAAAAATAATAATAATAATAATCAAGTCATAAGTGTGGAAATGAAAGCACAAAATTATGTAAGTCGATGCAACGAGACATAATATGCAGAACCGCAACCTTTAAGTAACGGATTATTTAACAGCCAATAATTTGCCGCACCTGACCCACTCCACAATCCACATGACATTTAATAGGGGAGTTACGTAAGGGGCTGAATATTCCATGAAAACTGACCTTTCCAACTCAGTCGACTCACTTCACAAAACCAGATTCGCTGCGAAAGAGTCGAAATATCGATTACGGAATCTCACCATTTACAAGAGGCATAATAGACTAAAAAAAAATTATTTTAAATATTATTGATATATAATATGAAAATTGGTCCTTTTCATAAGTCGTGAACTTCCACATGAAATGTGCGCACTTTACGAAAACTGCACCCTTGCATAAGGTGCACATGATACATGACACTTAAAAAATAGTACAAAATGCGCAAAAGTTTCTTCGGCGCATTTCAGTTTTCTGTACAACGTATAATGCTATATGAAAATCTCGATGTCCTGCAGTAAGAAACTCAGTCACGACCGGGCAGCGGTCAGTTGCTCCCCAGATGCGGTCAAGTAAAGATGCGTCGGCAGCTGGCAACTCTACCGGTACCAGATGCACGATCGATGGCTAATCTTAACCTTAAATAAAATGAAAACTACTGAGGATATAGGGCTGCAATTTGGTATGTTTGATGATTGGAGTGTGGACGACCAACATACCAATTTGCAGCCCTCTGGCCTCAGTAGTTTTCAAGATCTGAGGATGGACAGAAAAACTGCGGATGGCCAGACAAGCCGGCACAATAGTTTTCTTTCCAGAAAACTGAATAGTAATAATTTCTAAAGAAAGCCGACTGACCTTGACACTCGGGAAATGCTAAACTGACCATTCGTACCCAAGGGGTACAACAGGCGCAAATTTACCGTTTGTATAACGAGGAAAATCACTTTTTTTTTTTTTTTTTTTTTTTTTTTTTTTTTTGCATGGAACCAGTGGTTATTCAGCAACGGGACCAACGGCTTTACGTGACTTCCGAACCACGTCGGGAGTGAACTTCTATCACGAGAAATACACATCTCTCACTCCTCGATGGAATGGCCGAGAATCGAACCCGCGACCACCGAGGTGAGAAGCAAACACCAAACCAACCACGCCACTGAGGCGCACATCACTTTTGATGAAAATTAGCCTTTTGAGTTAAAAACCCTTCCCACACCTGTCTTTGCTGAAAGCAAGAAATAATGCTTTCCGAAAGCAGACTCTTGATACTAGGGCAGCGGCTCTTAACCTGGGGTACCTGTACTTCCAAGGGGTACGAAACCTTAAACCTGGGGGTACGAGACATGATAGCCAGTGCAATGGTACTGTATATTTACCACGAGAAAGTAAAACATACATTTTCCTAAATTTTCTCTTACTATAATTGTTTCAATTACTTTTTAAAAGTTATTGTTGTTATAATGTGCATTCTTTGTATCCTGCTAATTAACACTTTTCATTTGAAATTTTTAAAAAAGTACCTTTGTTCAGTAACTGGATGCACCTGATAATTTATCAGCAAGGTTTATAAAACTGATCCTTTTCATATGTTTGTATTGTATTTATATTGGATGGGGGTACGCTAAAATTTTCTCTGAGATATCAGTGGGTACCGGCACTGAAAAAGGTTAAGAACCACTGTATTAGAGGTATACATGATGAGTTATAATAGGTGTAATAATAATGAAAGAAATGTTAAAACGATACTGATGAAACTGAGCATTTAAATAAAAGATCTAATACGTACCAAAATTATGAAAACTGGCCTATTATTGAAATGGTTCCAATCTTCTTCTTTCCCAAAGTTATCCCTACATTAAGGGGTCGGTTGCCTGATGCGCCTTCTCCACTGCCTTCTATCAAAGGCATCATCAGGCATGGTTTATTGTTTGGCAAAGGGGGTTTTTACAACCGCATGCCCTTGCTGTCATCAATCACAGTTACTGGCAGTGGGCCTGGCATTTTACTCAAAAGTAAGACTGCAAGACAACAGTTTCCACTCTTATTGGCAGTGGGCCTAGCTAACTTTCCCAAAAGTAAGACTGCAAGACAACAGTTTCCACTCTTATTGGCAGTGGGCCTAGCCTTTTACTCAAAAGTAAGACTGCAAGACAACAGTTTCCACTCTTATTGGCAGTGGGCCTAGCCTTTTACTCAAAAGTAAGACTGCAAGACAACAGTTTCCACTATTGCTGGCGGTAGGCCTAGCCTTTTACTCAATAGTAAGAATGCAAAGCAGAAGTTTCCGCTCTTATTGGCGGTGGGCCTAGCCTTTTACTCAAAAGTAAGACTGCAAGGCAGCAGTTTCCACTATTGCTGGCGGTGGGCCTAGCCGTTTACTCAAAAGTAAGACTGCAAGACAACAGTTTCCACTCTTATTGGCAGTGGGTCTAGCCTTTTACTCAAAAGTAAGACTGCAAGGCAGCAGTTTCCACTATTGCTGGCGGTAGGCCTAGCCGTTTACTCAAAAGTAAGACTGCAAGACAACAGTTTCCACTCTTATTGGCGGTGGGCCTAGCCTTTTACTCAAAAGTAAGACTGCAAGGCAGCAGTTTCCACTCTTATTGGCGGTGGGTCTAGCCTTTTACTCAATAGTAAGAATGCAAGACAGAAGTTTCCGCTCTTATTGGCGGTGGGTCTAGCCTTTTACTCAAAAGTAAGATTGCAAGGCAGAAGTTTCCACTCTTATTGGCGGTGGGCCTAGCCTTTTACTCAAAAGTAAGATTGCAAGGCAGCAGTTTCCACTCTTATTGGCGGTGGGTCTAGCCTTTTACTCAATAGGAAGAATGCAAGGCAGCAGTTTCCACTCTTATTGGCGGTGGGTCTAGCCTTTTACTCAATAGGAAGAATGCAAGGCAGCAGTTTCCACTCTTATTGGCGGTGGGCCTAGCCTTTTACTCGAAGAAAAGATTGAAAAAAAACGCAGAAGTTTCCACTCTATTGGGGCGGGTGGGCTATGGGGTACTCTTTTACTCAAAGTAAGACTGCAAGGCAGAACGTTTACCACTCTTATTGGCGGTGGGTCTAGCCTTTTACTCAATAGGAAGAATGCAAGGCAGCAGTTTCCACTCTTATTGGCGGTGGGCCTAGCCTTTTACTCGAAAGAAAGATTGAAACGCAGAAGTTTCCACTCTAATTGGCGGTGGGGCTACTCTTTTACTCAAAAGTAAGACTGAAAGACAACAGTTTCCACTCTTATTGGCGGTGGGTCGAGCCTTTTACTCAATAGTAAGAATTGCAAGGCAAAAGTTACCACGCTTATTGGCAGTGGGCCTAGCCTTTTACTCAAAAGTAAGACTGCAAAGGCAGCAGTTTCCACTCTCATTGGCGGTGGGCCTAGCTTTTTACTCAAAAGTAAAACTGCAAGGCAGCAGTTTCCACTCTTATTGGCGGTGGGACTAGCCCTTTACTCAAAAGTAAGACTGCAAGGCAGAAGTTTCCACTCTTATTGGCGGTGGGCCTAGCCTTTTACTCAAAAGTAAGACTGCAAGGCAGAAGTTTCCACTCTTATTGGCGGTGGGCCTAGCTTTTTACTCAAAAGTAAAACTGCAAGGTAGAAGTTTCCACTCTTATTGGCGGTGGGCCTAGCCTTTTACTCAGAAGTAAAACTGCAAGACAACAGTTTCCACTCTTATTGTCAGTGGGCCTAGCCTTTTACTCAAAACAAAAGTAAGAATGCAGGCGGAGAAGTTTCCACTCTTATTGGCGGTGGGCCTAGCCTTTTTACTCAGAAGTAAAAACTGCAAGACAACATTTCCACTCTTATTGGTCAGTGGGCCTAGCCTTTTATTCAAAAGTAAGACTGCAAAGGCAGCAGTTTCCACTCTTATTGGCGGTGGGCCTAGCCTTTTACTCAAAAGTAAGACTGCAAGGCAGCAGTTTCCGCTCTTATTGGCGGAGGGCCTAGCCTTTTACTTAAAAGTAAGAATGCAAGGCAGAAGTTTCCACTCTTATTGGCAGTGGGCCTAGCCTTTTACTCAAAAGTAAGAATGCAAGGCAGAAGTTTCCACTCTTATTGGCGGTGGGCCTAGCCTTTTACTCAAAAGTAAGACTGCAAAGGCAGCAGTTTCCACTCTTATTGGCGGTGGGTCTAGCCTTTTACTCAAAAGTAAGAATGCAAAGCAGCAGTTTCCACTCTCATTGGCGGTGGGCCTAGCTTTTTACTTAAAAGTAAGACTGCAAGGCAGCAGTTTCCACTCTTATTGGCAGTGGGCCTAGCCTTTTACTCAAAAGAAAGACTGAAAGGCAGAAGTTTCCACTGTTATTAGCGGTGGGGCTACTCTTTTACTCAATAGGAAGAATGCAAGGAAGCAGTTTCCGCTCTTATTGGCGGTGGGCCTAGCCTTTTACTCAAAAGAAAGACTGAAAGGCAGAAGTTTCCACTCTTATTGGCGGTGGGGCTACTCTTTTACTCAAAAGTAAGACTACAAGGTAGAAGTTTCCACTCTTATTGGCGGTGGGCCTAGCCTTTTACTCAAAAGTAAGACTGCAAGGCAGAAGTTTCCACTCTTATTGGCGGTGGGTCTAACCTTTTACTCAATAGTAAGAATTGCAAGGCAAAAGTTTCCACTCTTATTGGCAGTGGGCATAGCCTTTTACTCAAAAGTAAGACTGCAAAGGCAGCAGTTTCCACTCTTATTGGCGGTGGGCCTAGCTTTTTACTCAAAAGTAAAACTGCAATGCAGCAGTTTCCACTCTTATTGGCAGTGGGTCTAGCCTTTTACTCAAAAGTAAGACTGCAAGGCAGAAGTTTCCACTCTTATTGGCGGTGGGCCTAGCCTTTTACTCAAAAGTAAGACTGCAAGGCAGAAGTTTCAACTCTTATTGGCGGTGGGCCTAGCTTTTTACTCAAAAGTAAAACTGCAAGGTAGAAGTTTCCACTCTTATTGGCGGTGGGCCTAGCCTTTTACTCAGAAGTAAAACTGCAAGGCAGCAGTTTCCACTCTTATTGTCAGTGGGCCTAGCCTTTTACTCAAAAGTAAGAATGCAAGGCAGAAGTTTCCACTCTTATTGGCGGTGGGTCTAGTCTTTTACTCAAAAGTAAGAATGCAAAGCAGCAGTTTCCACTCTCATTGGCGGTGGGCCTAGCCTTTTACTTAAAAGTAAGACTGCAAGGAAGCAGTTTCCACTCTTATTGGCGGTGGGTCTAGCCTTTTACTTAAAAATGAGAATGCAAGGCAGAAGTTTCCACTCTTATTGGCGGTGGGTCTAGCCTTTTACTCAAAAGTAAGACTACAAGGCAGAAGTTTCCACTCTTATTGGCGGTGGGTCTAGCCTTTTACTCAAAAGTAAGACTGCAAGACAACAGTTTCCACTCTTATTGGTGGTGGGCCTAGCCTTTTACTCAAAAGTAAGACTGCAAGGAAGAAGTTTCCACTCTTATTGGCAGTGGGCCTAGCCTTTTACTCAAAAGTAAGACTGCAAGACAACAGTTTCCGCTCTTATTGGCGTGGGTCTAGCCTTTTACTCAAAAGTAAGACTGCAAGACAACAGTTTCCACTCTTATTGGCGGTGGGCCTAGCCTTTTACTCAAAAGTAAGACTGCAAGGAAGAAGTTTCCACTCTTATTGGCGGTGGGTCTAGCCTTTTACTCAAAAGTAAAACTGCAAGACAGAAGTTTCCACTATTATTGGCGGTGGGCCTAGCCTTTTACTCAGAAGTAAAACTGCAAGACAACAGTTTCCACTCTTATTGTCAGTGGGCCTAGCCTTTTACTCAAAAGTAAGAATGCAAGGCAGAAGTTTCCACTCTTATTGGTGGTGGGTCTAGCCTTTTACTCAAAAGTAAGACTGCAAAGCAGCAGTTTCCACTCTCATTGGCGGTGGGCCTAGCCTTTTATTCAAAAGTAAGACTGCAAGACAACAGTTTCCACTCTTATTGGTGGTGGGCCTAGCCTTTTACTCAAAAGTAAGACTGCAAATCAGAAGTTTCCATTCTTATTGGCGATGGGCCTAGACTTTTACTCAAAAGTAAGAATGCAAGGCAGAAGTTTCCACTCTTATTGGCGGTGGGTCTAGCCTTTTATCAAAAGCAAGGCAGAAGTTTTCCACTCTTATTGGCGGTCTGTCGACTGCAAGCAGCAGTTTCCACTCTTATTGCGGTGGGTCTAGCCTTTTACTCAAAAGTAAGACTGCAAGGCGCAGTCCACTCTATTGGCGGTGGGCTAGCCTTTTAGCGTAACTCAGAGTTTAAGACCTGCAGCAAGGCAGTCTTATTGGCGTGGGTCCTAGCCTTTTACTCAAAAGTAAGACGCAAGGCGCAGTCACGTCCACTCTGTCATGGCAGGTGGGCCTAGCCTTTTACTCAAAAGTAAGACTGCAAGACAACAGTTTCCACTCTTAATGGCAGTGGGCCTAGTCTTTTACTCAAAAGTAAGACTGCAAGGCAGAAGTTTCCACTCTTATTGGCAGTGGGCCTACCCTTTTACTCAAAAGTAAGACTGCAAGGCAGCAGTATCCACTCTCATTGGCGGTGGGCCTAGCCTTTTACTCAAAAGTAAGACTGCAAGACAACAGTTTCCACTCTTATTGGCAGTGGGCCTAGTCTTTTACTCAAAAGTAAGACTGCAAGGCAGAAGTTTCCACTCTTATTGGCAGTGCTACCCTTTTTACTAAAGTAGACTGCAAGGCAGCAGTTTCCACTCTCATTGGCGGTGGGTCTTGCCTTTTACTCAAAAGTAAGACTGCAAGACAACAGTTTCCACTCTTATTGGCGGTGGGTCTTGCCTTTTACTCAAAAGTAAGACTGCAAGGCAGAAGTTTCCACTCTTATTGGCGGTGGGTCTTGCCTTTTACTCAAAAGTAAGACTGCAAGGCAGAAGTTTCCACTCTTATTGGCGGTGGGTCTAGCCTTTTACTCAAAAGTAAGACTGCAAGGCAGAAGTTTCCACTCTTATTGGCGGTGGGTCTTGCCTTTTACTCAAAAGAAGACTGGAAGACAACAGTATCCACTCTTATTGGCGGTGGGTCTTGCCTTTTACTCAAAAGTAAGACTGCAAAGGCAACAGTTTCCATTCTCATTGGCGGTGGGCCTAGCCTTTTACTCAAAAGTAAGACTGCAAAGGCAGAAGTTTCCACTCTTATTGGCGGTGGGTCTAGCCTTTTACTCAGAAGTAAGACTGCAAAGGCAGAAGTTTCCACTCTTATTGGCGGTGGGCCTAGCCTTTTACTCAAAAGTAAGACTGCAAGACAAGTTTCCACTCTTATTGGCGGTGGGTCTAGCCTTTTACTCAAAAGTAAGACTGCAAGACAACAGTTGCCACTCTTATTGGCGGTGGGTCTAGCCTTTTACTCAAAAGTAAGACTACAAGGAAGAAGTTTCCACTCTTATTGGCGGTGGGTCTAGCCTTTTACTCAAAAGTAAGACTACAAGGAAGAAGTTTCCACTCTTATTGGCGGTGGGCCTAGCCTTTTATAAATAAGACTGCAAGGCAACAGTTTCCACTCTTATTGGCGGTGGGTCTAGCCTTTTACTCAAAAGTAAGACTGCAAGGCAACAGTTTCCACTCTTATTGGCAGTGGCCTAACCTTTTACTCAAAAGTAAGACTGCAAGGCAACAGTTTCCACTTTTATTGGCAGTGGCCTAACCTTTTACTCAAAAGTAAGACTGCAAGGCAACAGTTTCCACTCTTATTGGCAGTGGGCAATGCTCCGGTCCAGGTATCATTGACAGAAGTGGATCGCAACAACCGTCTCCCCCCCCCCCCCCCCCCCCCCCCCCCCCCCCCCCCCCCTTTTCCCCCCCCCCCATCTAATGCCTCTACCCTTCCTCCCCCACATCCTCCCCCATTTCCACAAAACACGCCGGTGCAGATACCATACAAGTGGAAATTGCCGCAACACTGAAGCCTTGTAATCGCGAAGGGGTTGACCCTGGTCGAGCTGACCTATGAAACTAATAAAAAAAAAAGGAAAAAAAAAAAAATTATCAGTCACGGCAAGAATTTCTTTTTAATTAATGACCAATAAATCTAATAACAAAAATAAAATTATATCATGGGAAAGTTTTTTTTTATTAACTAAAATAATGGATGGATAGTGTTTTAAACCAAACTGAAAATTGGAATGCCCGTCTAACACCATGACCTGCCTACCGGGTGCTCAAACGCCCAGAGCGGCAGCATCTCTTGGCGGCAGTCCAAGTACTGACCAGGTTCAACGCCGCATATCTTTGCTGAAGCAAGTACTGCTGAGCAATGAGTTTTGCAGAAGTTGCTTGTACCGTGACTCCAAAAGCGCCAGAACTGCTTCTCAATAGTTGAGATATTCAACATGATTTTTCTGTATGGAATTCAGCAGGATTCCAAGAGAGTAAATATGCAAAACTATACTATAAGAGGGTTACTATCTTTACAATAAAATTGCTTAAAGTTTTTTAAAGGACCGTATACGATTAGAAAGAAATATATACCAAAATACCGAATAACAAAGCCCATAAATTTGATTTTGAAGAGATTGTATTTATGATTCCCTTCGGTGACATTTCCCGAAGTAGAGCGAATTGGGTATTAAACTACATTTGTAGTTTGAATTTGTGATATACATATATGTATATTGTCATAAGTCTGTATGCCGGGTATGAAAAATATGAGAAATCCAAAATTTTCACTCTCCTGAAAAATATAAACCTTGTGTGAACACGACTATGCAGACTAAAGGGATACGCAAGCTATGAACAGAAATGTATACGAACCTTCATAAAAACCACTAAATTACTTTCAAAGGATTGGAAGTAAACATAATTTGTCCACTAATGAAATATAATTTCTATAACTAATCCTATGGGATCACATAGGTGCATGAATTATGGATCAAGAACTTAAAACTAGCAACACTGATTAACGCTATGCAATGGAGCACTGTAAGTAAGCACTGAAGTCTGGGGGTATAATCCCAAGATTGGCACTGGCAGAACACATTGAGCGGTACTGTTGATCTACAGGGTCAGGCACACAACGGGGCAGTCCACATGAATCGCAAAGTCGTCAAAGTCGAGACTCAAATACCAATGACAGCAAAATTAAGTATATCTTAGTTTTACCAGACCACTGAGCTGATTAACAGCTCTCCTAGGGCTGCTGGCCTGAAGGATTAGATATTTCTACGTGGCTAGGAACCAATTGGTTACCTAGCAATGGGACCTACAGTTTATTGTGGCATCTGAACCACACTATATCGAGAGATGAATTTCTATCACCAGAAATAAATTCCTCTGGTTCCGCATTGGCAGGGCAGGGAATCAAACTTCGGACCGCCGGATTGGCAGCCGAGCGTGAAAACCACTCGTCCAGCGACGGTAAACTAATGTAGAATGATACGAGCAAAGTGAGAATTATGTAAGATACTCAACTCGCAAAACATTCAAGATTACGTCAAAGCAGTTACTGAAACTCACATGGGTCTCTGACAGGGACAGGAGTATCAAGGAATGGGAATATGAGAAAACAGTTGAAACAGGGAATGAGTGCTAGGAACAGGTGAGGGACGACAGAACAACTTCCAATTTCAGTTACCTTAGTCCACGGACAAGACAGGCGTAGTCAGAGTCAGGGTGTCGGCGGAAGGACGTGGATCGCTTGCAGGGCTTCGCCAAGGAATTGACAGGTAGATGCTTCTCATCAGACATTGTCCTACAGGAACTTCAAGGACAAGCACTTTGGTAGAGCTGTCAGAGCGGACATCAAGACGTAGTCCAGTCTGCAGGTAGATCAGGTGTAGAGGGGGCTAGCCAAGTTCAGCATCAAGACATATGGTGGAAGACAGCAGAGGGCCGAGTTGTTGGGCATGACACTGCTTCCGGACAGGATAGTACCACAGTTAGTGGCTAGGGCGCAATGCAAATTGGTAGGCTAGGTCAGACCATAATTATACCCGTTCTTGGAGATCTGGTACCAGCTGTTCAGGCTGGATTGATCTCCTAGTGTTCTTTCATCTCCACAGCTAATCCTTGCAACTGCTTGAAATGGGGTCATTGGCCGCTGACCCAGGCAGAGTGGGAGAGTACAATGGAGGCTAGCTTGGGTTGAGAGGATTCGTGTCAGGCAGCGGTCAAGCAGATGTGTGGGTGCGGAGTCGTGGATGCGGAAGGCTCCGACAACAATGGAGAGGGAAAAGGGTCAGGTAAAAAAGGTTAGGGTCAGGTCAGTCAGACCTCACGTGAGAAGGTGTGAATTTTCACGAATCTCGGGAGGGTAACTATCAGCTAATGGCTTCTGCCAAATTAGACCTGGGACCGTAATACAAAAAAATACAATGGCAAAGGGGGGATTTGGTCCCTTAAGAGTACTTGACCCTTCTTGGGATTTTGAAGTATGGCTGGTAGCTGGGCTGACAAGAAGAGGAAAGCTATAAATCATGTTGGACACGTCGTTCAAATGAAATTTGCTTCCTTGTTGGGGAACAAAAGGAAAGGGGCCAAGTCAAAATATTCTCACGGCTTTCTAAACGGTCAAAGCAAGAAGGGGTGGGTTATGTTGCACTGGATTTGGCATGAAGCAGACTCTAGTTCTTTCGTTATTCCCCTATTCAAATTCTCCCTTTTACTCAGGATTCCCTTATTTTAAACCCTCACCTATTTCTTTGTTTTCGAATTTTGGTCGATGAAAAGAAAATAAAGTCCAATTGGACGCTCATAGAAATTATATATATATATATATAATATATATATATATATATATTATATATTATATATATATATATATTAATTGACATATATATATATATATATTATATATATATATATATATATATATTATATATATATGTATAATATATATATATATACACACACACACACACACACACACACACATATATATATATATATATATATATATATATATATATATATATATAATATATACAACACACACACACACACACACATATATATATATATATATATATATATTATATATATATATATATATATATATATACATTACATCTTTCAGTTGAACAGAGCACAATTCCATTCCCTCATTTCTTATGAAAGAGGCTCGTTCACCCGCCCCCCAAACCAGAAAATACAGACTTTGAATCCAATACCATGACAAACCTACCTTGTTAACACAATCTGAATGCACATGCTTTACTTTCATATTCTGACTGTATGACCGTAGCTTGTACGCAACGTAAATACAAGCAAAAAAATGGTACCTTTACCCTTAAATAAAATAAGAACCACCAAGGCTAGAGGGCTGCAACTTGACATGTTTGATGATTGGAGGGTGCATAATCACCATACTAATTTGCAGCCCTCTAGTCACAGTAGCTTTTAAGATCTGAGAACGGACCGAAAAAGTTAGGTCGGACAGACAACTAGCCCTCTCAATAGGTTTCTTTTAAGGAAAACTAACAAGCTTCCTCATTAACCCAATGACTACCTTATGTATATTACAATGAAAAAAAAAAAACCTAAACGACTATCGACTCTATATTCCTAAAGGAAAGTGGCAAAAAGACTGATAAAACAACAAACACTTTTGTACTCGATTTCTAAGAATAGGTAGCACCTTGTGTGACAATCTGGCGTGAAGTCCAGAAGCCTTGAAAAGCAATGTCCACGCTAATATCTGGAGAAAAGGCAGAGTCCGAAAATACACCAGTCAAACTAGATTTAGTCAGTCCCAGCCTTCTAAATATAGCAAACCGAGCATAAGACAAGACAAGTGTGGGCAACAACAGATTCTTATAGCCCGAAAACTCACATACACAATGGATAATGGGCCGCCCTGGAGGTCGTAACGCCAATCTAACGTCCACGCAACGAGTTGTAAAATAAGAGCGTTCAATCTCCATAAAATTGTCACCATTTATACTTAAGTGAATGATGTGGTCTGAAGGAGGCTACTGGCGACTGGGTTATGGGTAAAGCCATTTTTGCGCTTAAGGCCTTAAGAGTCCAAGATAGCCGACCAGTGATGGGAGTGATTGGCTGGCTGGGTTTAACCGCAATTCGCGTCACAACAAAAAATGGACGTGATCAAGAGAATGTAATGCTATATTTGATGCCTATGTTCGATTGCCATCATTTTTTGTTTGTTATCTCTCTCTCTCTCTCTCATATTATATATATATATATATATATATATATATATATATATTATATATATATATATATATATATATATATATACTAGAGGTGAGTGGCGCAATGTGAGAAGGGGGTCCGACGCGAGGCCGATAAGCCCTCCTTCTTTGGAGATGCACGAAACAGCTTTTGTGGAAGTTTTCTGCACAAAGGGTTAATTCACAATTCACCAATTAAAATTCTGAATGTAGCAGTGGCAGCTCTGCTGTTCTTTATGCAGGCCACCCTTTGTTAGGAGTAACAATACATACATATTTCTAATCACCTTTATGTTTTCATCCAAACTTTTTTTTCCGTAATAAGAATTGAAAGACATTTTTCTCTGTATGTATTTATTTGCAATTTAATAATAATAATAATAATAATAATAATAATAATAATAATAATAATAAACCTAAAATACTTCTTAGATTTCTAGAGCGAGCGCAAAAGAATGAAGGCCTTCAAGAGATCAGAAGGAAGGATTTGCAAAAGTAAGAAAATGTAACAGAAAATTTCAGAAGACGACATGAAAAGAGAAAAGAGATAAAAAATGAATAAGATTAATATGGTCTAATATTAGCATTCTCACCGCCTGACCTGATAGCTGTTAAATTTATGCTAGCAAAAAAATCTACAACTTAGGTTGAGGAACTTTAAACGGCCTACAAATAGTTTTGTGGATACTCACTTAAATATAATCAATTTAATCTGCAAGCATTAATCATTAAGCTGATTATTTATAAACTGAATTCACATATTTCAGTCATGATCTGGTAGGACTGACCTCCATTACATTTGTTATCAAAATTTACAATTTGGATGGTTAGTAAACAACAATGTATTTTAGTCACTACATTGTTAGCAGATATCTAACCATACAATGAATCACATTAAAACCACCTCCTACGTGCATTCTGACCGACTTATTTTGCATGTTTCCCTGTGAAGAGTCTACCCTAAAGAAAAAAAAAAAGGACAACAAATGGACTGAACAAAAAATAAATAAAAGGAACACGCAACACCCCAGAATCTCACCACGCAACACCCCTGTGCCAATGAAACGTGAGCCCTCTTTCTCATGAAATCTCATCAAACAATTGCCACCCACATCCTTGTTCACGCTTAGTGTTCAAAGACGTTCAACAAGAACATCCTTGTTGCGAACCAGTAAGATGCAGTGAGGGTCCCCCGGACTGCTGGGATTGGTCCTGGGCAATCAAATCCCGAAGAGAAGAGGAGACAGTGCGTCGCCATTTGGTACCCCCCTGACGTACGGAGTTTAATCGAGTTTATGAGATGTTATCGACGCAATAGATCGGAGTCGTCTTGGGTCTATCCAGAAAGATCCTGTAGGAACGAATTGGGATTTGCCCAAACGCATCGGGCAATACGAGCGTTTCTAAGAAAAGCTAACACAGTTAAGGGCTTTTTTTTTTTCCTTAAAAGGAACGATGTGCAGGATATCAAAAACTTATTTCTTCACATGAGTAGACAGGAAGTGTGTGTGTGTGTGTGAACTGGTATTCTTATTCCATTGTTTTCCATTCTTGCTTCATAAACAGGTGGTTGCTTGTTGGTTCCCAGCGTGGTTCCCCAGAGTAAGATGAAAAGCTTTAGACACGTCCTGTCAACGCCCACTAAACCTTTGTGGATATGGTCATGGGGCTTTCAACCTCATCCCAAAAGACTGCCTGAGAAATTAGAATTAATAACTCAATGAAGCCTCTTGAGTGTCCATCAATGTGCGAGAGATTTACCGGTGAGATCTGGTTTACCTATATATATATATATATATATATATATATATATATATATATATATATATATATATATATATATATATATATACACACATATATATATACATATATATATATATATATATATATATATATATATATTATAAATAATATATATAAGTCAAAAGGCAACATGAGAGTTTTCAGTAACAGAGAAAGTATATTCTTGAACTCTCATAGGAAACATACAAGAGTATCTATATTTGTAAGTCGACTAGTTTGAGTGGAACAGTTTGGGCGTAAGGACTTGCAAAACTTGCCAAATCTGTGTGTGTGTGTGTGGTTCATGACTGGTAATTTCCTGGGAGCGTCCTTGGAGACGGTAGGGTTGGGGGCTTGTAGCCTGTGTCATATGGCAAATCTGTGGCCATATTACTGAGGCAAATTAGAACTTTCTTCCTGATGTAAGCAGTGCTAGATGGATTATTGCTCAAGTTGCTCAAGGTACAGGTTGGTGGTAGTGCTTCATATTTTACAATACATAACACATTTTACATAAGTCCACTTCACACCAAAGGAACATGGAATCTTATGTACGACTTGGCATTATTTCCCAGCCTCTACGTGAGAGGAGAAGCAGACTAAATTGCATGTCAAGGGCATTCAATTCAAAGCCGCATGCAACATGCTAGATGTCATTATGAAACTGGGAGACAGCACCATGTAAGGGCAAATATTCAGACCTAACCAACTCAGTGATTATATTTCGTAATAATTTAATACGTGATCCAGACTTAGACCTTGGAACCCACTTGATACACCGTCAATTTCTAGGACAAAATAACCAGACACAGACGCACATAAAAAACACAACTGAGGGTGGGATGTTAAACAGGGCCTTAAGAAAAGCACAACCATTAAAGCACAGGCACTATAACCACAGATTAGGACCAGGTATGTGAGAATGCATCAGAGATGTACTGGCAACCATACATGGATGTGTTGGTAAGCTTACATGGCAGAAAACCGCATAAGAAGTAGCCAGCAATTCTTTAATAAATGAGGAATTAGAGAAGAACCTATTCATCTACAGAGGAAGACCAAGAAAAAGAAGCTTAGGGATCAGAACACACAAAGAGAACACTAAAAAAATCTAGTATATGGGACTAAGATATTGATAAAAATTTTCCTTCAACCATCAATGAAGAAGGTTAAAGAGAAATTGTTAACTAGGATGACGTAACGGCTGTCCTCTGGACCTTTTTGGTATATATATCACTTTCCTGTAACTTTTCTCATTCACCACCTGCCTGAAAAGAGAGAGAGAGAGTCGTTCTCTGAAACATAAGCATTAACATTCTACATTTTGGCATTTTATGGGCTCCTTTTAAATACATAATATATACTATGAATAACGTAAGGATAAATAAAAATAAATTAAACTAGCAATGATTGTTTCCTTATACTTCCAACGATGACAAGCAATTAACCGGTAAACAAACCAATTTCCCAAATAATCTATCTTTTTCAAGAACCAGTCCTTGGGACGGCGGGGCAGCGTCCCTGTGACGTCACGGAATACCGCGACGAAGACTGGCTGCCGCTGAATGTCGTTCCCAAATAATTCTCCTTCGCATAATTTGCTTTAGACAAGGGTCATTACGAGGGAGGACTGATCCGACTAACCCCCCACCCCCCGCTCCCTTGGCGAGACGGGTTGCGTACTATATCAATGAACCGTGAGGAGAAAATACCGTGTCAAGATCGAGTCCCTCCTCCTAGGTCGAGGAAGAAGAAGAAGAGGGGAAAAAGGTACCCAAGGAGATGAGAACACTTAAACGACGATTCGTCTCATCCCGTAATGTAGAATCTAACGAGCCAATAAAACCATCTGCACCTCGTTTGTTTATCCTGGCTTCCGATGAAGGTGATGACGTCACCAGGATTGACCATGAGACCTTACAGACCTTACATCTTGTCGGGTTGCCCCAGGTCCCTCAGTGTGAGGCACCTCTAATGTCTACCAGAGAGTTGCTAGTACATCTTCCGGTATATTTTGCATCTTCCAATCTTGGATGGTCTGGGATGCAGTTTAGATATTTGTCGAGCTTATTCTTAAACACATCTACGCTCACTCCTGATATATTCCTCAGATGAGCTGGCAACGCATTGAATAGACGCTGCCATTTATCGATGCTGGTGCGTAGTGGATTAATGTCCGTGTGCTTTCCTTATTTTTCCTGGTAATAGTTTTTGGGCACTATTAATCTACCTCTGCTTGCTCTTTCTGATATTTTTAGTTCCATGATATTTTCTGCTATTCCTTCTATCTGTTTCCATGCCTGAATTATCATGTAGCGTTCTCTCTCCTTTCCAGTACTATATAACTTTTAAGAATTGTAGTCTTTCCCCCAGTAGTCTAGGTCTTAACTTCTTCTATTCTAGCTGTAAGGACCTTTGTACACTCTCTATTTGTGCAATATCCTTTTGATAGGTGTGGGTACCATATCATATTGCAATATTCAAGTGGACTATGACATATGTTTTATAAAGCATAATCATGTGTTCAGCTTTTCTTGTTTTGAAGTGCCGTAACAACATTCCCATTTTTGCTTTACATTTTGCCAACAGAGTTGCTATTTGATCATTGCATAACATGTTCCTATTCATCATCACACCAAGGTCTTTAACTGCTTCCTTATTTGTGATGGTCTCATTATTAGGTCCCTTATATGCAATATAGCTTTCTTTCTCTTCTCCATCCAAATTTATTGATTCAAATTTATCAGAGTTAAATACCATCCTATTTACCTCTGCCCAATCATATACTTTGTTAAGGTCTCTTTGTAGAGCGTTCCTATCTTCATCACAAGTAATTTCTCTACTTATTCTTGTGTCATCTGCGAAACTACTCACTACCGATCCTTAACATTATTGTCTATGTCTTCAATCATAATAACAAACAGTATTTGCAGCTAACACCGTACCTTGCGGCACACCGGATATTACCTTGGCTTCATCCGATTCTCGTCGGGTTTGCAATACTATCTGTTTTCTGTTGTGTAAAAAATTCTTTTAACCATCTTCCCTACTTTATCCGATATTGTGTTTTCTAATTTTCTTCGCTAATATATTATGGTCTACTTTATCAAAAGCTTTTGCAAAGTCTAAATAAACCACATCTGTTTCATTTCCGCTTTTCATATTTTTGAATATGTTTTTCACGGTGGACTAACAGTTGGGTTTGTGTACTTTTTCCGGGTACGAAAAACCATGTTGTCCTTTATTAAACAAATTATTTTTTATTAAATGTTTCATAATATTTTTCTTCATTACCCTTTCATACACTTTCATTATATGTGATGTTAGACTCACAGGCCTATAATTACTTGCCTCTAGTCTTGATCCACTTTTGAAAGTAGGGTAATATACGCTAATTTGTGCTCATCATATATCTTGCCTGTATCTACACTTTGTCTTCAATAATATTGCAAGTGGCTTTGCGATAGAATGAACTACTTTCTTTAACAAAATAGCAGGAATTCCATCAGGCCCTGCAGCAGCTCCATTTTTAATTTCATTAATAGCCTGCACAATATCAGCTTCATTAATATCTATGTCAGCTAAATATTCACTATTTTCATCCCTTACTTCTATATCATTATCTTCTTATCTATTCTAGGGGTGAATTCTCTCTTATATCGTTCTGCCAGTATGTTGCAAATTTCCTTTTTTTCATTCGTTAATCTCCCTTCAATTCTCAGAGGGCCTATTTCTATTCTTCTTTTATTCAATCTTCTTCGCATATGAGTATAATAGTTTGGGGTTTTGCTTGATATTTAATAGGGTTTTTTTTTCTTCCAAGTCCCGTTTTTCATTTTATTTTGATTGTAATAATCTTTTTTCTGCATTTTCTATCTTACTTTTTAGTTCTATAACTTTCCATGCATTTTTTTTCTTTTGCAAGACCTTTTTTTCCACTTTCTGATTTTCTGGAACAAGATTCTTCTGTCTCTTGTATGCATGAATGATGTTTACTTTTCTTCTTCGGTATATATTTTTCCACTATTATCTCCAATATTTTATATAATATCTCCGTATTTACCTTATGTCATCACTTACGAAATGTTATCCCAATCTTTGTTTAATTCTTCATTAATTTCTGACCATTTTATATTTTTACTGTAGAAGTTGTATTTTCCATATCCTTCCCCACTTTTTCATTTCTTTGCTTATCTCATTTTTCACTTGCTTTGGAATGAACTGTTAATTCTATGACATTATGGTCTGAAATACTCGCATTATAAAAACTATTATTTCTTTAACATAATTCATCTCGTTCACAAATACTAGGTCTAAAGTATTTTCCTTTCTTGTTGGCAGGTGATTTATTTGTTGAATGTTGTATTCTAGTAGCATATCTAATAGCTTTTCAAATTGCCTCTTATCTTCTGCACTACTATTACTCTCTTTTTTATATGTATAAGTACAACCACAATCTCCTATTCGTTCTTTCCATTCTACGAAAGGAAAGTTGAAGTCACCGATAGGGGAGAATAGTCCATCCTTGTGATTTCTACATATATCATCCAATTTTTCAATTATTAAGTCAACCTCTTTAGTATTAGGAGGTCTATATATTACTATGTTCATCAATTTTTCAGATTCAAATTCTACCTATAGTTCACATTCTGAGTTACTATATTTCTTCATATATTTTTCCTTGTTTTTGTCTTTCCCATATATTGCGGTTCCCCCTTGATTCCTATTTTTTCTATCTGATCTATAAGTTTGGAACCCTTTTATTTGATCATCATTTTCCAGTCTCTTGGAATACAGGTTTCACTTATATTCATTATATCTATTTTCTTTTCATTTTGGGTTAGTTCTTCTAAGTACTCTATTTTCTTTTTGAGTTACTCGTAACTAAACCCTGCGCATTCATCACTATGATGGTTTGCGTGTTTTCTCCTTCATTTAATACTGATAGTAATAAGGATTTTTCCCATGTCTCTTTTCCTGTTCTGGTATGTTGTTCTTTTTTCATTTCCAGAAATTCTGACATTAAAAAATCCAAACTTTTCCATAATATTTGATCTTCCTTCATCATAATTATTCATTTTGTGTCTGAATCTGCAATTTTCTCCGTTCTTTGCAATATCCTCTTGCATAATAAATACAGTTATTATCTCTTGAGTAGAATTTCGGAGCTGATGCTTTGAAAATCTTTGCTGACACCTCTGCATATCTCATTGGTGGTTTGCTTTTCTCTTTTACCTGATATTCTTGATTTCTCTCTTATTTGTTCTTTCTTATTTTGGATTTTATTACTTGGTTGGTTATTTATTTGATTATGATTCATGGCTACAGGGTGCATATATTTGCATTTTTTGTCGAACTTACATCCTTTTCCTTCTTTTAGGTTTTTACATATTTTTTGGATGCAGATCTCTGCAATCATCCCCATATCCATCTAAGTATGCACATTACCTATATTTCATAGTTTTGACATATCTTAGGATGTTTGTAGTAACATCTTTCTCCAAATCTGCAATTCCCTCTTTTCAAAAGGTTGCAGATTTTGTCTTTCTTGTCTATTTTTTTTCCTCTTTCCCGTCATTGTATAGATCTGGGTAGAGCCTCTTCGGGATTTGCTTCTGTTGTCATATCGTAATTTATTTCTTATATGGTATGCTGCTTTATTGCCTCATATGTAGTATCAATGAGTATCTCTGCATTCATACTTTTATCTGTTCTTTGTTTTCCTTATTTTTTTTCTGTCATTTCATTTTTGTTTACTTCTCTCCGTTTTCCTCTTCTTCTTTTTCTTCTTCTTCTTCCTCTTCCTCTCTTCTTCATCCTCAACTATTTGTACATTCAATCTTGATTTAATAACATTGTCTATCCATGATAGACATGTTGAACAAAAAATTCTTGTATCTTTTCTCAAATCTTGTATTACCTCAGCACACTGTGGATGGGTCGGAATGTTGCATGCAGCACATTTTCTGATTAGGTTTTGTGGATTGACTATGCTATACCAAACCTTACACAGTTTTGCATGCTTTTGGCAATTCTTTTTCCTAATGCATCAATTAGTATATTCACAAGATTCACCTTATTCATTTTCTTTGTCGGAATATGTTTGGTTTATGGTATCTTTTATGAGTCTCTTGACCACTTGGATTTTATTTGGAACTTCTTCAATTATTTTCAAGATGTTTTCATTAGATTTGTTCCAGTTTGAAGGATTATATCCTTCTAATATATCTATGAATGCTTTTGTATCTTTTTGGTTAGGACTGTTGCTGATTTCATAGATGAGAAAATGCCAGTTCCCACTTCCTGCTACCTCATCGTATTGCGAATCTGCTAGACACGCCAAATTACGCCACCTTTTCCCGCAGTTGGAACTTACTGCCATCTTTGTTCTGATTTATAGTATTACACTTGATAAACTAACTTAGAAGACGCTTTATCCTACTATTTTCACACTAATCTTATCACCGATAGTTCACGAACACTTCTAGATATTTCTCAAATTCTAGTCGTATGTTAAACTTGTGATATCTGTTGATTATTGTGACTTCACGCGGGTACGTCTCACCAAGCAAGATGGCTACTACAAAGAGAGAGAGAGAGAGAGGGGGGGGGAGGCAGGCAGGTAGGCCTAATCTATCAGTAGAACAATGACCAACGCTATAGCTTGAACATTGTCTACTACACTAAAATCAAGAGCCACGGTTTCCGCGCACAGTCCGCACTCGACCAAGGTTCTGACAAGAGAGAGAGAGAGAGATAGAGAAGAGAGAGAGAGAGAGAGAAAGAGAGATTTTCTAAATGCACCATTTCTTTCTCCTTCCTTCAACACTGATGTTTGAAACCCTGCCAGAAACCTCGGGGCTGAAAACAATGTTGTTTATTTTCCGCGTTGTTGTTGTTGTTGTTGTTGTTGTTATTCCTAAAGGAAGTCTCGCAAGGCAATAAAAGATAAAAAGGTGAGAAGTATCGTGGCCGCGAAGGGAACTTATTTTCGTTCGACATGCAGACGACAAAGAATTTTACGAACAACGAAATTACATAAAAAATAAAAAATCATTATTCTTTCATAGTCGCGCAGCCGGAAAAGAGATTAACAAACAATAAACTGATAAAAATATGCTTTCATAATTCAGTTGAGTAAATTAATAAGTATACATCAATTAAGCGATGATATTTTACAAGCAAAAATGTTTCAACTACGACTGAATAATTGTCTGATCACTAAATAAAATGACATTGTCAGGATTTTTCATTAGAGAGAGAGAGAGAGAGAGAGAGAGAGAGAGAGAGAGAGAGAGAGAGAGAGAGAGAGATCTGTCCATTAAATGACGTTATGAAACAACCGAATTGCAAAGCTGTATTTCTTACTTTAATATATATTGAGAATGAAATCTTTATCTTATCTAACTTGATAATAGCGATGTTACCTAAAATTCTTATGGAAGGCAATAATTAAAGCGCAATTTCCTCATTAATCAAAATATCCGAGGTTGAAGGATATTTACCGAAACTCTATTTTAGGAACCAACGCTATATTCCAAATTGGAAATTTTCCTTAAAAAAAAAAAAAAACAAGAAATCGTAACGAAAACATCGTTGAAAAAAAAAAAAAAAAAAAAAAAAAAAAAAAAAAAAAAAAAAAAAAAAAAACAAAAAAAAAAAAAAAAAAAAAAAAAAAAAAAAAAAAAAAAACGGAGAAATATTGTTCTAATTTCACTCGTCTATACAGTTGGGAAAACTGTAAGACGATAAGAATTCCTATTTTAATTACTCGGGAAAAACTCTTTTCCTATAAAAAACTCTTGCACGTTGACCATGCGCGAACGCAAAAATATTTTTAAAAAATATGCACATAATGTCTAGTACGTGTTCCATAGCCCTGTCAATTTCACAAGCTTTAACAAGGTTCTATCTGACCTTGAAACACATTACTTTATTCTTATCATACATTTTAACAGTGGTAATTCTAACAACTCATCAGTATTTAAGCTTCATATTATACTACGCATTACTTCCTTCTATGCAATTCTTTAATTAACGTCACTATGGAAATATTTGCAACGCCATGCATATATATACACACAAATATATACTACGTACATACATTTGTGTATATATCATATATATATATATATATATATATATATATATATATATATATATTCTATATATATATATATATATATATTATATATACACACATATATGCACTAACATGTGTACACAAATAAAATTTAAGCACACACATTGCGTCAACAGGCACGCGTGCACGCGTATGTACAACCGTATTACGCAACACGCAAACACGCCGACAACAAGCAAACACGCCCTACATAAAAACAAGCAAACCAGCCATGCAAGTCAATTGGAAATATAAAGTCGATACCGCCCTATCAGGGGAAATCTAATACGTCTTCCTGTTTACCGCTGGAG
>NC_061099.1:5688066-5690566 GCF_015104395.2 Macrobrachium nipponense
CTACTTACAGAGCACTGTCAACTTAATTATCCCGTTATCAATTAAAACAATCAATTCATTGGCTTCACAAACCTATTCAGGCTCTCATTTCTATAAACAATTTGGGCGTTTCTATTGTTTTAAAGAAACTATTCAGGAATAACGAAGATCGAGTGGCTAAATTTACTTTTTTTTTATTATAAATTGGCGGTTGTATCATTCTATTTTTCTTTTCGTCAGTTTGGACTGTTTCTCTCATGTTTGGGGGGGGAGGGGGGGGGGGCGAGCACATCCTTGGACAAACTGTCGTGACCGCAAGATGACCTCGTGGGTTTGTTTTGAATGGGTGCTCATTCAACTGCTAGACACTGCGCTTAATAAACGCCATTCTATTTTCGGGTTGCCACGTAACATGTCAAGACCAATATTTCTCAAATTAACCCAGTGGAGATCAGGAACCCGAGGGTCTCTTTTCCACTCTGGTGCATAGCTTTGTCATTGCCACCCTGTTGTGATTTCCCATAAATCTCACCACTCCGGTTCTTTCATGATAGTCCAGATTTTTTCTATTATCAGTCCTTTTACATGATAAAGTCCAGATTTTTCTTTTATCAGTCTTCCACATGATAAAGTCCAGATTTTTCTTCATTTATATTTCTGCATACACTAAAACTGACCCTGATAAAGGCACGAGTCTTTTGACGCGTCGCTCTGCAGATTAAAATATTCTTAAGTCTATATACTCAATGTTATTATGAAAATAATGATGTCGTTTAGGTAGCTGAATGTTTTGGAAGCTTGTGCTATTAAGTTCTGTAATGTGTATGTTACACACATGCACTCGAAACGAGAAAAAAACGGTCTTTGTTCCGGCTGTATTTAAAAAAATCGAGGTTACTAATCACTGAATCACTGGTAACTTTTTCAATGTTAACAATAACCATTTGATCATGATAAACACGAACAGATAAGTGTCAACGTAGATTTACAAAATCATCATAAATGTACTGGAAAAACCGTCACCTACTGACCCAAATAAGTACTCGGATTATAAATTATATATATAACCTCCTTTCATAACGGAATATCCTGAATTCTAATATCTTGGCACAAAATAACTGAAGTAAATAAAAACTTTTCTCTCACCCTTCTCAAGAGCCTTGAAGATGCCACACCGTCATCTTGAATGCAAAATAATACACTCGTGACCTTCCATGAAGTGCCAATGACGACACATCAAACAGCGACCTTGGAAGGTCATTTGCAAAGTCAGACCAGGAAGGGCATTCGGAAGGTCAGTGTACGACTCTACCCATATTGAGAAGCTTTAGATTTTATGCGAATGATTAAGGCTAATCACAGGTAATATCATTTTAGAGACTAAAGAGGGAATGTATTGACATACAGTTTGTGGAAGGAAGGTGATGACACTAGCCTAGTTTTTAGGAAGGTAATGGAAAAGGAATCCCTGAGGAAGGAAAGTAATGGAACAAACAGCCTGAGGAAGGGAACTTAATGACAAACAGCCTGAGGAAGGAAGGTAAATGAGAAACAGCCTGAAGAAGGAACTTAAAGACAAACAGCCTGAGGGAGGACCTTAAAGACAAACAGCCTGATCAAGGACATTCATGACAAACCGCCTGGGGACGGAAGTTAATGACATACAGTCTGAGGAAGGAAGTTAATGACAAACAGCCAGATGAAGGAAGCTAATGACAAACAGACCGAGGAAATAAATGGCAAATAGACTAAGGAGGGAAGTAATGACATTATTCTAGAAAAAAAATGGGGCAAAGATATCTGTCACACACCGAGATCATTCAGCCTTCCTCTGTTTGTCACAAAAGACACCAGACGAGAAAGGCCAGGCTGACAAGAGGCCGTCAGCAGCATATTTCTGCCACGCCACTGAAGCCCAAAGCAATTCACTGTTTGGAGATGACGAAACCAGACAGAATATATCTCAACCAAAACATCTCGGCCCTTTCACACGAAGGTCGAAGGGACCAACGCCACAACTCATTTATCAAAATATCTGTTTGACATAACCTCTGCTAGATTGTAGCACCAGCGATGCTAATGGGAATTTATCGCCTTCAGATGACGACAGAAATACCACGATGTCAAAATCAGGACGTTTTCATTCAAAATTCATATATATTCAGGGGCGGACAGTCTCACAGGGAGGTAGAGGCTTTTTTTTTTTTTTTTTTTTTTTTTTCTTTTTTTTTTTTTTTTTTTTTTTTTTTTATCAGTTATTCACGCGGGATGTTTTGCAATCTGCCGTGTCAAAAGGTGGGGCACATTTTCGAGACGTCTGAAGAAGTGCAACGTACTCGCTGCAAGGGCATCTGTCGAAATGTAAAATGCCCGATTCAAGAACGTCTATAAAAATTGTCACTGATAATAAAGCACAGACTGATTTATACAACTCCAAAGATGTATATTGCAGGAACGCTCTAAAATAGAAAAAGGAAAAGAGTGCACATTATAAATGAAGCAATATTTAAATCATTCAACC
>NC_061099.1:5695566-5700566 GCF_015104395.2 Macrobrachium nipponense
TTAAGAGTGCTGGAATTTAAAAAGAAAAAAAAAATTATATTTGACTTCGGCTCAACATATAAAACACATTACCAATTTTATACCTGACTTGGCTTCAACATTATACAAAATTTGAGGGCCACTTTCTCTCCAAATTTTCTGCCTTTACACTAATTTTCCTCAGACACAATACATTACTTGGGAATGTTTCCTGTGAGAGTAATACATGAAGGATTGATTAGGTTCTTATTTTACGATTAATACAATCCTATTTACCTCTATTAAAGTCGCCTACTATGGCAAATTCCACACACTGCAAATATAATTATGTGGATTCTCTTCGATCAGGAAAAATGTCTTGACCGAGCAGAAAAAAAAAAAAATTAGCGAAACCATCCCAAAACATTATTATACTCCTCAACATTTTCCCACAAATAAAAATAAAACTCAATAGCAAACTCCACATTTCTTCTATTACAAAAATATCTTTATAGCAAAAGGAAAAAAACATTTAACAAACCACCATATTAAATATACCTTCACATTTTTCCAAAAAAAAATATCAAAAGACTGAAACACAATCTCCCCCATTTCTTTTTGACAGCTGGCCCACCTACCAAAAGCAAAAACGCGCTCTTGAAAGACACCGTGATAACACCCTAATAATTGCCATGACTCCCCCTGAACGGAGGAGACGACAGAAGCCGAGCTGCGCAGGCGCCGCCGTCAGCAGCTGAAGATATTTGGCAAGGATACGCTCGGCTGAAAGTCGCCAAACACAACTATTTTCACTCAATTTTTCACTCGCGAAGAAGTAGGTTACCGTAGGGTCATGCCCTCGGGTGAGTGACAATGAATATAACCCCGGGTATGCTTTGGAATCCCGTCAAAAGATGGCGTTGGGTTCAGTGCTACCTTGAGAGAGAGAGAGAGAGAGAGAGAGAGAGAGAGGACAGAGCAGAGAGAAGAGGAGGAGACGAGAGAGAGAGAGAGAGAGAGAGAGAAGAGAGAGGGGGGGGGGGGGGGTGGAATTTGATAATATAACTTAGAAATATTTAGAATCTCTCACATGATGAAAAATGACAATGAAAATTATTTCTGTACACAAGAACAATATTGACATTTTTCAATCCAAGTTCTCTCTCTCTCTCTCTGTATGTATATATATATATATGTATATATATATATATATATATGTATATATATATATAATATATATATATATATGTGTGTGTGTGTGTGGTGTGTGTTTGTGTATGTGTGGTGTGTGTGTTACATACTATATATTCATACTAAATTTTTGGTATTTAGTTTTTTTTTTTTTTTTTTGCCACGAAGGAAAAAAATGAAAAAACGAGTTAGCCGAGTTACTTTCGGACCTATTCGGACCCTTTACTGAGGCCTCAGTAAAGGGTCCGAATAGACCGAAGTACTCGGCTAACTCGTTTTTTTATTTTTTCCTTCGTGGCAAAAAAAAAAACCTTTTTATTTATACATAGCATCACGTATTTATACTTCGTGATCAAGTTATTCACACACACACACACACACACACACACACACACATATATACATACAAAATACATATATATATGTATATGTTATGTGTATATATATATATATATTATATTATTATAAATATTATTATTCTATTATTATTATATATTATATAATATATATAATATATATATATATATATATATATATATATCCTACAGGCGCGAGGTCAGTGTTTCACAACTGCTCTCAAAGATAATGTTCGATTTTCAGTTTTAACAGGCGTTTCTCGCATCTCTAAGTTGCCTTTGGCATTGGGTAAGTTCACGCTCTCGATAACAAAATGATGGGTTCGTTTCGCTTTTCAAACGCTTTTCTTATATGCCGATGAATTGGTAGCTTTTACTTCTTCAGGTCACATAATCTTCTAGAATAGAATAGTATCGAGACCAAAGGCCGAGTGCTGGAACCTACGAGGTCATTCAGCGCAGGAAAGGAAATTGACAGTGAGAAGTTTTGAAAGGTGTAACAGAAGGAAAACATCCAAGTCGTACTGTGAAACAATTGTTGAAGAGGATGGAAAGTCAGACTAAGGAAAGAGAATATGAGCGGAGGTACTGTGAAAGGAATGAAAGAAGTTGCAGCTAGGGGCCGACAGGACGCTACGAAGACCGTTAATTAATGAACGTGGGGTGCACTGATGACACCCCTACCCTCTCCCCAAAGAGGACAGAATCCTGTAAAACAACAAATTCTCAGAATGGGAATCTGCTTTTTTCTTAACGTAGAAGGGCTAGCCTTTCTTTTCAGTTACCGAAAGCTCACTGGACATTTCACTTGATTCTCGTAGAAAGGAAACCATTACTAATTTTATTTTCATATTACTATTAAATATTATTATTATTAAAATAGTTTTACCAAACCACTGCTCTGATTATCAGCTCTCACAGGGCTGCAGTGGAGGATTTGTTTTTATTTATATTTCGTCGTGTGTTAGAAACCACTTTTAATATATTTTCGATGCAAGACATCCTAGAGATACTGCGGTATTCATCCCCTCTGGATATCTGACACTTTCAACCTCATCCACTGGTGGTTTATACTTGACGTCACTGCCGTTGTGTTACCACTTGTAGGTCGTCGTTGGAACCCCAGAATTCGTTCGTGAGGTGAGCAGCCACAATGACAGCTGTCAGAGGAGATATCCTCCCACTTTGTCAGCAAAGTTCGAGTGTAGTACAGATGATACTGTTCTACACAAGACATCATTACACTACTATACCTGACAGTTTCCTTGCTTCAGCACAAGGAAACTAAACATATATTAGAAACTGCTTCGGATGTTTTGACATACAGGATCTATGATCTGAGTGAGCATAAGCTGCGATACCGCAGACATCGAATAATGAGCAGAGACACTTAATTACAGAATCTGTTGCAAGGTTGTGAAATGCAAAAGTAAACTGGAACATTGACTCGTCTGTAGTTAGAGTAAACATGGTTCTGGTCTGAAGAACTTAGGCAAGTTTTAGGCAAGATGGGGAAGTGGCAATCAATGCTTAAGCATCACTGCCGGACTATAAATTTTTTTTATTTTATTGATTCCCGAATGACAGAAAATCTTGGGAAGAGACTACAAGTCATTTCCAACTAATACTGAATAGCACACATATATAATACATACATACACACACAATACCTGACCCACTATATAGACCTGTAGATCCGACAAAGATAGAAAACCAGGTCACTCGTGTAGAATTTCACAAGACGAAGAAATCTAGAAAGAAATGTGTGACCCAATTTCCAGTGAGAGAGAGAGAAAAAAACATACACTCAAACAAACACCTCCCTTTCATTGGCGTCCTTCGTCAACGCCAGACCTTACGTTGTTCCTGACAATTACTTGAAATTCTATTTATTGGCTCTACTGCCTTGACCTGGGGAACTGGCGTACTACTGCGTAACCTCAGAACGTGAAGTGCTTAGGAACAAAAATTATCTCAAGTTCGTGGTTTGGCAGTATAAATATCTAAAGGTCTTGGTTTCATATTAATTTCCCATATCTTCCTTATACTTATATAATGAAAAGCAAATGATTTGAAGTACATTTCACAAACATTTACACACACACAATATATATATATATATATATATATATATATATATATATATATTATATATATATATATATATATATATATATATATATTCTAGGTTCCTAAAATTTAGCATTCCTACTGTCAGGTCTTGATTTTCTGTTACAGCGCTTTCGTTTAGTTACAAAACAGACACTTAAAAGGAATAAGTAAATCTATACTTACATATATCTAAATGACAGTACATATGAAAACTGTTCATAAGTATTATATTAGTTAAATAAAAGATTCAGTACATTATTGTTGACCAGAACCAAACTAAAACCCAAGGTTGTAGTTGTATGAGCATCACGTACCAACTTGGCTAATGTTAGCATCAAGTGCTCACATAGCTAATGTGAGCACACGATGGTTAGGGAACGCGCGATGTGAAGGCTGCTCATGGTGACACTGTAGGGGGTAGGTTGGAGTGGGAGGGGTAAGGGAGGGGAGAGGGGGTCGGGTGGGAAATATATTGACAGAGGTGTCAAGTTGGCGCCACTTCTCTCTCTCTCTGGCGACAAATGTGGCTTCTGGCGCCAATCCCCGATACGCCTCTATAAAAAAAATAAAAAATAATAAAAAAAATTAAAAAAATATATCTGTTCTTCCTTTTTACCGAAAGGAAAGGTCGCTGACATTTTTAATGTTTGGATTTGAGTAATGGAGGTAAAATAAACAGGGTGGACAAACATGTTGACGCAGTTCGTACACACTTTACTAAATAAATAAAGCCCATGAACTTCAGGTCAATACGCACATGCACAAACATAATAAAAAGTGTATGTATATATATATATATATATATATATATATATATATATATATATATATATATATATATATATAATATAAAATTATACATATTTCAGATACTATATTAGATACATGTTATGAATTCACTATAAATGACTATAAATAAACCACTGGCACCTTCTTCTTAACCAGCTGTTTGTCAATGTCCATTAATCAAATAGGAAATACTCTTTAGAATACCCTCGTAATACATTTGCATTAACGAATCCAAAAAATGCATATATATACTTGGCAACAAAAGTCACGGAGTTACATGTGGGAAAAATTCTACATAACTTTACGACTCCAGAAGCTAGGTGTCATGGAAGGGAAAAATATCTGGTGGATGATTTTCGTTTAAGACCATCCAAACTAACGACCAGGACACAGAATCAGAGGCAAAATCTGTGTATTGGTAACTGACCAAATGGCTCGGTCTTCTCCAAGGATTAGATGCCAGTATCTCTCTCCATGAAAGATGGAGAGGCGAGGTCGCCTCTCCATCTTTCATGGTAATCAAGGTGCAGTTTTCTTTATAATATAAATAAATTAAGAAAGATAAATATAAACTGCTCCTATGAAAATGGCTTA
>NC_061099.1:5703066-5728066 GCF_015104395.2 Macrobrachium nipponense
CTGGAACAACTGATGAGTTGATATGATTCTTAAGCCCAACGAAAAAAAATTCGAGGTCACAAAAATAAAAATTAACATCTATACTGTTGCGGGTGGGCCGACCTAGTTAACCCTCCCTATACCTATCATCAGTTCAGATTCCCATTCTGATGTGCCACCCCGGTTATACGACGCAGTGAATGATCAAACACCCATATCCTTGACAGACCTACTATACAGCAAGTCTGCTGACTTCCTGCGAGCCCTCAAGGATTCCCCCAATAAGGATGCGATGACGGTATTGACGCATCCTTGGACTTGCGAAGTACGCACGAGACGACTTACTTCCCAAGAACGTAGGGAAAACACGACGCCGGAACTGGGTATTTTAGAAGCAACACTCCACAGGTTACGTTCATAGTTTGTCCTGGGTATTCTATAAGCAACCCTCCATAGGTTACATTCATAGTTGCTACCTGATATTTTAGAAGCAACCCTCCATAGGTTACATTCATAGTTGTTACCTGATATTTTAGAAGCAACCCTCCACAGGTAACGTGCATAGTTGCTACTGGGTATTCTATAAGCAACCATCCACAGGTTACGTTCATTAGATGCAACCCTCCATAAGTTACGTTCATAGTTGCTACTTGATATTTTAGAAGGAACCATCCACAGGTTACGTTCATAGTTGCTACTGGGTATTCTAGAAGTAACCATCCATAGGTTACGTTCATAGTTGCTACTGGGTATTTTAGAAACAACCCTCCATAGGTTACGTTCAATTACTACTTGATATTGTAGCAACATCTATAGGTAACGTTCATAGTTGCTCCAGGATATTTTAGAAGCAACCCTTCATAGGTGACATTCATACATAGTTGCTACTTATACACGCAGGGTTACGAAGTTCCGATGGGTTTCCCCCTGGGTGGGGTCTTTACAAACTTATTAGCGTTACACTGACGTTACATTCGTCAAAGTAGATACAGAGGAGGACCTCGAAACTTTACGGCGTTCCTTCGAGGTTTCATTCATCCTCAGTTTCTCCTGCAGTATGCTCCGAGGGGACCATGCCCTTCCTCGACGTCCCTGAGGCGATCAAACAACAACAACAACATCAATAATAATAATACTATTAAGGCATCACTTTCAAACACCTAATGGAGTTAAATAAAAAAAAAAATAATGAATGCTATCTCAATTCTAACGAGCGAACAAATATTGCATGACTCCTCCAATTAAATGCTTGACAGTGACATCATTGTTTGTCTAACGATGAAGGCGATAACCATATAAAAACCTCGCAATTTCTTTCCTTCAAATGAATAGAGTTCAGATCAGAGACACACTGAGTCACTCACTGGTGGTTTGACCTTTTGACATTGCCAACTGACATAACTCTTAAAAAGTAAATGAAATAAAATAATTCATCATAAATTCTATTTACGTGCAAAAGATAAAAGTAAAAAAATAATGCTTACATCCCTGTAAAAATAGTCTATTGTGTAAACAAAGTATAGAAACGAGGAAAAAATAAAAAATAACGGAAAGTTCAAAACATTGGTTTTTTTATGTCTTTCATAAGATGAATCAGTGTAGCCTATCATTCTCAAGTTTCTTTGTCCGAAGTCTCCTTTGTCACTGGGAAGCTCCTTCTTTAACAATTCATAAACGACAACATAGAAACAGTGGTACAAATGACACCGGCTTGCAAATCCCACTGTCTGGGAAATGCTTGCGGTAGATTAAAAGAGATTTGCGTAATAAAAGTGAAAAGCAACCTTGATAAAATGAACTTCCTTAATTCAAGGGCATAAAGGCGACACAACTTCAGAGCTAAACGGCGTGGAAGACGATTAATTTCAAACGAAAGTCAAGCATTTCGCAAGCACTCCCGCCAAGCATAAACATTCGCTAAAAGACTGCAACAAGATCAAAGAACATCACAGGAGGGTGGCTTGCGTGCATTTTTTTGTATCTTTTTTTTTTTTTTTTTTTTTTTTCACGTCTCCAACAATTTCTATCTCAAGCAATGCTTGCTCAAGCGAGGGAAGTCTTTGATCCTCCTCCTCCTCCTCCCCTCCTCCACGTCGGCGCGGCAAGGGTATTAAAAGCAAATCTGTAGATCACGTGAATTCCCGAAGTCCGCAGCAAAGAATAAGGACCCCGAAGCTCCCCTTGCAGCCCAAAAAGAGAAATTAGAAAAGAACGTTTCTCGTGCCAGAGTGAAAAGCAATTGCATGTCTGCTGCTGCTGGCTCTCTCTCTCTCTCTCTCTCTCTCTCTCTCTCTCTCTCTCTGTCCTGTCTGCTGGTTTCTGCCGTACCCTGTTTGCCGGAAGAGGTTTCTCAGCGAGATGGATTGTCTGCCTTCCAAGTCAAGATCTCCCTTTCTTAGTCAGGTCCTCATATCTTGGATGAGGATTTTCGTGAAAGGAGGAGCAGATAATACTCTGAAGAAAATATGAATTTCCCGCCGATAAACCCCTAAAGTATTTGAAATAATTATTAATAACTATGAATCTCCCCCAAATAAATCTCTTAAAGTGTTTGAAATAACTTTTTAATAAATATGAATTTCCCCTAATAAACCCCTAAAGGATTTGAAATCATTTTTAATAACAGAATTTTCTCCCAATAATTCTCCAAAGTATTTTAAATAACTTTTTAATAACTATAAATTTCCCCCTAATAAATCCCTAAAGTACTTGAAATAATTATACAATAACTATGAATTTCCCAAAAATAAATCCCCAAAGCTTCTGGAATAATTTTTAATAAATATGAATCCCCCCCAAATAAAACCTTTAAAGTATCTGAAATAACTAAATTTCAATTAAGGAGGGACAGATAATACTTATAAGAAAAATATGCTGAATTTCCCACAATAAATAAGTAAAGTGTTCAAAATAGCTCCGTAGTTGTATTTGGAATAGCTTTTTTTTTTTTTAATTTAATTGAAGGAGAAACTGACAATACTCCAGAGATGATAGGCCGAATTTCCAACAATAAATTTGTCAAGTATTAAAAATAACTTTAAATCACAGACGAAATATAATATATATATATATATAATATAATATATATATATATATATATATGTTGTTACTTTCAGCAAGTCAGGATGGCCGAGCGGTCCAAGGCGCTGCGTTCAGGTCGCAGTCCGGTCTTCCGGGCGTGGGTTCGAATCCCACTCCTGACAGATGATTTTCAAGATAATAACTACAAATAAAGGCATCTTGCATCAGTGCATACAAAATAGCACTTCGTAAAGATAATTCGTGGAAAGTGGAAACCCTAATGAAAGAATAATAGTTCCTATGATAACGACAACATTGTAAAATAATTACCGGGTATCAACAATACATCACTGAATCTCTGTGTATTATTAAAGTTTTTACAAGGAAAATTATAAAGTTAATTGTAGCATACTGCATTAAATCTATGTACATTTGACATTTTTTACAAGAAAAATGAAAAAGAATTTAATCAAATATACAAAATTAAACCTATGCGCATTTATGTAATATTTTTACACAAACAATAAAAAAAATACATTAATATACATATATGAACATTACACCAATGTTCATATATATATATATATATATTATATATTATATATATATATATATATATATTAATAGATTTTTTTAATTGTTTCTGGGTAAAAATATTACATTAATGCATATAAATTTAATTTTGTATATTTCATTTAATTTTTTTTTCATTTTCACTGTAAAAATGTCAAATGTACATAGATTTAATGCAGTAAACTACCATTAACTTTATAATTTTCCTTGTAAAATCTTTAATAATACACAGAGTTTCGGTGATGTATTGTTGATATCCGGTAATTATTTTACAATCTTGTCATTATCATATGAACACTATTCTTTTTCATTAGGGTTTCCTTCCCACTTTTCATGAATTATCCTTATGAAGTGTTAATTTGTATGCACTGATGCAAGATGCCTTTATTTGTAGTTATTATCTTGAAAATCGACTGTCAGGAGTGGGATTCGAACCCACGCCCGGAAGACCGGACTGCGACCTGAACGCAGCGCCTTGGACCGCTCGGCCATCCTGACTTGTAGAATATAACCCGCTCGGCCATCCTGACTTGTTGATATTAACAACATATATATATATATTATATATATATATATTATATTATATATATATCGATAATGTAATTGTATGTAATTTTTCCGTAAGTGATTTTAGTGTTTATTAGATATTCATTATTAATTGTTGATATATACAAAATATCAGAAAGGTGTAGAGGTAAAAGGTAAGAATTTGACCAAAACGTAATTTAAACAAACGACACGTCTCGTCCTTAATACATCATACAAAAACGAAGATTTTCAGAATAACATGAAAAGGCATTAAAAAATCATTCTTAACAATAAATAAAACCTGTGAAAACAATAATATTGAGTAAGATGATGAACTCACTGTAAGTTTATTAGAAAATTACTGTACGTTCATTTACAGGGGACTTAATTAATGTCAGAAACTGAGCTGTATTGCCATCATACATATGAATATTATTAATCACTCTGAACTTTTGTAATCAATAATTCGACAATGCAAGACAAATTACATTTAATAGGTTAGAATGGAAAAAAATCATGTACTCCTCAAATGATGTCTACTGAAGATAACAGAAATTTCTGGAACAGATTTAAATTTCATTCATCAGGTCAGGATGGCCGAGCGGTCCAAGGCGCTGCGTTCAGGTCGCAGTCCGGTCTTCCGGGCGTGGGTTCGAATCCCACTCCTGACACATGATTTTCTAGATAATGATTCCCAGTATAGGCATCTTGCTTCGCTGCTTATCTGTGCATACAAATGAACACCTCAAAAAATAATACATAAAAAGTGGACACGCTCATGAAAGAATAAGAGTTCGCACAATAATGACAAGATCGTACAGTACCTATGTGGTATCAACAATAAATCAATGTATATCAGTCAAGATTTTACATGGAAAATCATAGAGAAAATTATAATGTGCAAAGTTAAATCTATGTACATGTGACATTTTTTTTTACAAAGAGAATGAAAAAAGAATTAAATGAAATAAACATAATTAAATCTATGTGCATTTATATCATATTTTTACATGGACACAATAAAAAAAATAAATTTAAACTAATATATAAAAGGAGTCAACAGCACGAACATTATACCAAATTAAAACAGCGACGCATTTTTCTCCATTAATACATCATACATATATAAAGATTTACAACCCAACGCTAACAAAATAAGGGGAGTATGTTCTTAACAAAACATGACAGAATTTAGAGCGAAGGTAGCATTTTTTTTTTAGAGTAACAGAAAATAAAATACATAAAAAAAATCATTCTTAAGAAAAAATACAATCTGTGAACAACAATAATATTGAGTAAGATGACAAACTGACTAAGTTTATTTAAAAAATAACTGGAAGTATATTTATAGGGCATTTAATCAATGATCATAAGCATAACTGTATTGTCATCATACATTTAGACATTATTAATCATTTTGAACCTTTATAATCACTTAACAGCTGCAAGGACAAATTACTATCAATAATATCACAGAAGAAAAGAATGAAATAAGAATTATGTACTCTTCAGGTCATAAATGTCTTTAAAAAAACAAAGTTTATGGGACATTCATTAATTATATATATATATATATATATATATATATATATATATATATATATATATATAAAGCTGATTATGTTAGGCAACCTAAGAAATCAGGTCAGGATGGCCGAGCGGTCCAAGGCGCTGCGTTCAGGTCCTGACAGATGATTTTCATGGGCATGACCCATGCAGGTAAATTGCACCAGTCTTCATATGATAATTACATATAAGGGTGCATTATTTCAATCTGTACAATAAGATATCACTGCATACAGCTGAATATTGAAAACTCCAGATACATATGAAATTATTGTACGAGTATTATAAGGTGTATTATTTCAGTCCCAATACAATAAGATACAACTGAATACTGGACAAACAAATAAAAATTTTTAAGTGTAATGAACTTCTGCTGTGTGTGTGCTGATTGGGTGATAAAACAATAATAATTATAAAGGATCTTCATTTTATCGGCTTCTTCATGCACATCTATGACATGAATCTTTACACAGAAAACGATAATTAGAAGAAAAAAGGACTATAAATAAGGAGTAACAAGTATTAATATTATATCAATAACTCTTTTGTACCATTACTTCCACATTTACGAAAACGAAACCTCTTGTTATTGATACATCATACAAAGATAAAGATTTAGCAACACAACGAGAGGAAAAGAACAGTTTGTTCAGAATAAAAGCAGACAGAATTTTGTGGAGAAGTAACGTTTTCAAAGTAATGAATATGAAAATATGTAAAAAAAAAAAAAAAAGTTAATGAGAATGAATGCAATTGCTGCAAATGATAACACTGGGTACATTAGTTAAATGACTTAAGTTTACTTACAGAAGACTCAAATACTGATCCGAACCTGGACTGGATTGTCCTGCTACTTGTGAACTCTTGTTTTCTTTTTAAATAATTTTAAACCTTTGCAATTATCTATCGACAACACATGACACATTAAAATGAGTAAGGTCACAGAAAAAGCTTATTATATAATAATTAAGAAATCATTAAACCATGACTGTCTATGGAAAATGACATAAATTTAAGAGACGGATTTAAGAATAAAAAAAAAAGAACACCTGATTATGTTAGGCAACCTAAGATATCAGGTCAGGATGGCCGAGCGGTCCAAGGCGCTGCGTTCAGGTCGCAGTCCGGTCTTCCGGGCGTGGGTTCGAATCCCACTCCTGACAGATGATTTTCATGGGCATGACCCATGCAGGTACATTGCATCAGTCTTCATATGATAATTACATATAAGGGTGCATTATTTCGATCTGTACAATAAGATATCACCGCATACAGCTGAATATTGAAAACTCCAGATACATATGAAATGATTGCACGAGTATTATAAGGTGTATTATTTCAGTCCCAATACAATAAGATACAACCGAATACTGGACAAACAAATAAAATTATTTAAGCGTAATGAACTTCTGCAGTGTGTATGCTGATTGGGTGATAAAATAATAATTATAAAGGATCTCCATTTTATCGGCTTCTTCATGCACATCTATGACTTGAATCTTTACACAGAAAATTATAATTAGAAGAAAAAACGACTTTATAAATAAGGAGTAGCAAGTATTAATATTATATCAATAACTCTTTTGTACCATTACTTCCACATTCACGAAAAATAAAACCTCTTGTTATTGATACATCATACAAAGATAAAGATTTAGCAACACAACGAGAGGAAAAGAACAGTTTGTTCAGAATAAAAGCAGACAGAATTTAGTGGAGAAGTAACGTTTTAAAAATAATGAATATGAAAATATGTAAAAAAAAAAAAAAAAAAGTTAATGAGAATGAATGCAATTGCTGCAAATTATAATACTGGGTACATTAGTTAAATGACCTAAGTTTACTTACAGAAGACTCAAATACTGATCCGAACCTGGACTGGATTGTCCTGCTACTTGTGAACTCTTGTTTTCTTTTTAAATAATTTTAAACCTTTGCAATTATCTATCGACAACACATGACACATTAAAATGAGTAAGGTCACAGAAAAAGCTTATTATACAATAATTAAGAACTCATTAAACCATGACTGTCTATGGAAAATAACATAAATAACATAGATTTAAGAATAAAAAAAAGAACACCTGATTATGTTAGGCAACCTAAAAAATCAGGTCAGGATGGCCGAGCGGTCCAAGGCGCTGCGTTCAGGTCGCAGTCCGGTCTTCCGGGCGTGGGTTCGAATCCCACTCCTGACAGATGATTTTCATGGGCATGACCCATGCAGGTACATTGCATCAGATTTTCATGGGCATGACCCATGCAGGTACATTGCATCAGTCTTTATATGATAATTACATATAAGGGTGCATTATTTCGATCTGTACAATTGCATACAGCTGAATATTGAAAACTCCAGATACATATCGAAATGATTGTACGAGTATTATAAGGTGTATTATTTCAGTCCCGATACAACTGAATACTGGACAAATAAATAAAATTATTTAAGCATAATGAACTTCTGCAGTGTGTATGCTGATTGGGTGATAAAACAATAATAATTATAAAGGATATTCATTTTATCGGCTTCTTCACGCACATCTGACTTGAATCTTTACACAGAAAACGATAATTAGAAGAAAAAAAGGACTAAAAATAAGGAGTAGCAAGTATTAATATTATATCAATAACTCTTTTGTACCATTACTTCCACATTTACGAAAACGAAACCTCTTGTTATTGATACATAAAGATTTAGCAACACAACGAGAGGATAAGAACAGTTTGTTCAGAATAAAAGCAGACAGAATTTTGTGGAGAAGTAACGTTTTAAAAGTAATGAATATGAAAATGTGTGTAAAAAAAAAAAAAAAAATTCATGAGAATGACAGCAATTGCTGCAAAGGATAATACTGGGCTCATTAGTTAAATGACTTTAGTTTAATTACAGAGGACTCAGATACTGATCCGAATCTGGACTGGATTGTAGGCTACTCTCAATTGTGAACCTTTGTTTTTTAGAATAATTGCAAACTTTGCAATCATCTACCAACAATGGATGACAAAATTAAAATGATTAAGGTCACAGAAAAAGCTTATTATACAATAATTAAGTTATATAATAATTAAGAACTACGTAAATCATGACTGTCTATGGAAAATTACATATATTTACGAGACAGATTTAAGAATAAAAAAAAAGAACACCTGATTATGTTAGGCAACCTAATAAATCAGGTCAGGATGGCCGAGCGGTCCAAGGCGCTGCCTGCGTTCAGGTCGCAGTCCGGTCTTCCGGGCGTGGGTTCGAATCCCACTCCTGACAAGAAGTTTTCACAGTTCGAATCCGACTCCTGACAAGAGGTTTTCACAATGTATACGACAATAATTGTGCGTGTGAAAACTATTCAACGGAGAGGGAAGAAATGTTTAGTGTATGGCAGATTTCAGTTTCAAGTCGTGATTGCAATAAACATAAATCAACTCTGAAGTTAAATGAGCTACAAAAGGTTGACCATAATGAAGTATTTTATCCATTAACCAATACACGCCGAAATAGTTGAAAGAAAACAAGGAATGATGCATAAATCAATAATTATTAAACTAAAGCACAGAAAACATTAAAAACTAAAATAGTAATTGAAATATCTTAATCTTTCCATTTTCGATTGGTTAGGAAGAAGGTTGCAGGGGAGTAAGACCCTACCACATTAGTATACAAATAAAGTATAAACAATGGAAAAAAATATCGAGTAACTGCAAATTCATCGATATCTACCTCAAATGTTCTTAAAACTTGATTAAAATCTGTTTATAAGCTTACTGAGACATCTCGCAAAACAAACAAATAAATAAATAAAAATAAAATAAATAAAAAACCCGACAGACAAACGTGGGAGACAATATAACCTCACTGAACTTTTCGGTGGAGCTAAATATACTTAACTGCCAATGCCAAGTGGCCCACGATTCTCAGTTCAGACTACAGTCTATTCTCCGGAGTGTGACAGTTATTACTTTCATTATATTTGGTATGGAAATTCATATAAAAGGTATGATCATTTTGATGATAGGTATGATACTTTATATATATAACAGGTTTTGTTGGGCTAATTTGACGTATAATTTTCATAAGCATGATAATTTCTATAACAAGCATCATAATTTTTTTTATAATAGGTAGGGTCATTTATATTGCAGACTTGTTAAGTTTATAATAGTTATGATACTTTATGTAGTAGGTTTGGTAAATTTTGTAATGAGTGGGAAACTTTAAATTACAGGTTTGATAATTTTTATAATAGGTATGATAATTCATATAATAGGTATACGATGCAGACTGATTCTACAAAGTAATGAGTAGGAGCTACGCAAATTAAAGTTGAAATAATAAATCGAAAAGTTCAGACATCAAAGGTAACGTTTCGAGACGACTGAAAAATAATCACTTTATATTGCTGGAAAAAATGACATCTTGCTAAAAAAAATAAACAAATAAAATAAAATAAATACATACATAAATAAAATGGGGTATTTATCAATGTCCCTCTCCATTTTTTCTTATAGACTCCAGAAACATCATAAATTACATCTATATCTAATTTTATATATATATAATATATATATATATATATATATATATATATATATATATATATATATACATATATATCTAAAATAAAAAAAGGAGCCCATAAAAACACCAAAATGTAGAGAGAAAAGTACTATATTTCAGAGACTGCTGTCTCTCTCTTCAGGTATATGAATGAGAAAAGTTTACAGAAAAGGTGGTATTTATACCAAGAGATTCGTCCACAAGTTAAGCCAATTTAGGTCACCCCCGCTGATAATCTTCCTTTAATCTTCTTAAGCGTTGGTTGAATGAACACTGCGTCGACGATATCTGATATCCAATTCCCTTTTGAGATGTCATTACCTGTTCTCTAATTAAGGCCGAAGAAGCAGGTAATGAACATCTCAAAAGGGAATTGGATATCAGATATCGTCGACGCAGTGTTCATTCAACCAACGCTGCTTAAGAAGATTAAAGGAAGATTATCAGCGGGGGTGACCTAAATTGGCTTACTTGTGGACGAATCTCTTGGTATAAATACCACCTTTTCTGTAAACTTTTCTCATTCATATACCTGAAGAGAGAGACAGCAGTCTCTGAAATATAGTACTTTTCTCTATACATTTTGGTGTTTTTATGGGCTCCTTTTATTAGATGGAATTCTGTTGTTACAGAACATTTTTACCAGTCATATATATATATATATATATATATATTATATATATATATATATATATTATATATATATATATATATATACACATAAACGTTCATAGTTCAACAAGGAGCTAAACAGTAAGATTTGACGCCCTTGCTATTGCAAGTATTTCATTTATTCAAGAGAATGAATCAATCTCATATCTACAATCATGCTCAAAGAATTTCTACTAACTTAAGTGGACACTCTTTCTGTTTCTAACGTACATCCAAGAATCGCGAGACGCCTTCCTGCCCGACCAAAAGTCTATTTTAATCTGACCACGATTTCTAGATGCTTTCACACTAGACTAAATCATTCTGTCTGATCCGAACTAGTTCTCCCGAGGGGTAATCGAGGCTGGAATCTGGTGCGGTTTAGAGTAACATTAATTGAATTTAACATAGAATTTTGGCTAAAGGCTTTGGCCAAGCACCGGGACCTAATGACAGCGTTGAAACGCAAATTGGCAGTAAAAGGTTTGAAAATTGTAACGGGGAAAACCTTGCAGCTGCACTATGAATCAATTGTTAAAAGAGGGTGGAAAGTAAGGTGGAAGAAAGAGAATATGAAAGGAGGTACAGTAAAACGAACAAAAGGGTTGCAGCTAGGGGGCGAAGGCCCGATGCAAACAACCTTAACCTTGAGTAATGCCTACAGTGCACCGCATGAAGTGCACCGACGGGACTATCCCCTTACTAACTGGTTAATGTTAATTCTAACTCCGTAAGTACTAACCAAGTCCCATTTCTTGTTGAAAAGTGCAACTGCTTGCCCTCAAATCTTTCACTTCTTCTTAATTACCTTTCTTGCTTAGAAAAGCAAGTGCCTGTACAATACGTTTGTTATATGGCGAGAATAGACAGTATTTGCGTTCATAGTTTAAGGAAGTAAAATAAAAAGAATTATCATTTATAATGTATGCTCATTTCTAATAACTGAGCAGTGAGTGTCATTACTGGTGTTAAAAAAAAAACATTAGCTTGTCTTTTTACACACTTAACCTTAATCAAACATATACAAACATGCCAAATATACAAAAATGCCAAATAACAAAAAAATACTTGCCAAAACTGAAATCAGTATTTCACATTTACAGCGCTTTTAGATTAAAGCACAAATTTAAGGTTTAAAAGCTACATAAATGTGCGTCTGGCTTGATGTCAATACTGAAACGAATTTCTTTTCAAACATTCGTCATTCCAATTCAGGTCTCGTTCATAAAATGCAGTCGAAATGAGGTCACGCAGGTGGCATATATATATCGGGAACTTCTCAACATCTGATTACCAAACTAAAGTAGTAGATAACTGATGAAAAAATACACCGGCCTTTGCTCCAAGTCCGACGGCTTAGCACTAAGCTGCCGATGTTCAATTGCAAACTCCTCAAAGCACAAAGTATTTATCTCGTAAGAGATCTCTTGCAAGTAAAGCACACAAAAATTCGTTCCCCAAGCTATTCGACTGAATATCGATGTATGTACCATTAAGCGCAACGACTTACCTGCGTGCCAAAACATCAGTTAAAAATATGCATTCAGACATTCACTCACAGCTCACAAATCGACTCAATGACAATAGGTCACTGAACTCCAAAACAACACTCAAATGATCAGGTTTCTAGTTTACGGTCGCGTTCAGTTGGTCAGGCGACGCGCATCTCTCAAGTCAGGATGGCCGAGCGGTCCAAGGCGCTGCGTTCAGGTCGCAGTCCGGTCTTCCGGGCGTGGGTTCGAATCCCACTCCTGACAGAACATTTTCAGGTTTGAACTCGAGTGCAGAGTTTAAAATGAGGGGAATAAATATGCAAAACCATATGGGTAACCTGTACAACTTCAATTTGTATACACAGACAGAAGCCTTTGGTTCATCTCCCAGACGAATTCGTGTATTATTTACATTGACCGAAATTGTAATACGAGTGAGAATCAATATATCTTAATAAGCTTTACTCATTTTACGCCTCCCTAATGTCTTTCCACTTACCCACTGAAACATCCTTTTACTAAACCGTTTTATTCGCCTCACCTTTTATATCCTTTTACTAAACCGTTTTATCCGCCATGCCTTTTATATCCTTTTACTAAACTGTTTTATCTGCCACGCCTTTTCTATCCTTTTACTAAACTGTTTTATTCGCCATGCCTTTTATATCCTTTTACTAAACCGTTTTATCTGCCACGCCTTTTATATCCTTTTACTAAACCGTTTTATCTGCCACGCCTTTTATATCCTTTTACTAAACCGTTTTATCTGCCATGCCTTTTATATCCTTTTACTAAACCGTTTTATTCGCCATGCCTTTTATATCCTTTTACTAAACCATTTTATCTGCCATGCCTTTTATATCCTTTTACTAAACCGTTTTATCTGCCAGGCCTTTTATATCCTTTTACTAAACCGTTTTATCTGCCAGGCCTTTTATATCCTTTTACTAAACCGTTTTATCTGCCATGCCTTTTATATCCCTTTACTAAACCGTTTTATTCGCCACGCCTTTTATATCCTTTTACTAAACCGTTTCATTCGGCATGCCATTTATATCCTTTTACTAAACCGTTTTATCTGCCACTCCTTTTATATCCTTTTACTAAACGGTTTTATTCGCCACGCCTTTTATATCCTTTTACTAAACAGTTTTATCTGCCACGCCTTTTATATCCTTTTACTAAACCGTTTTATTCGCCACGCCTTTTATATCCTTTTACTAAACCGTTTTATCTGCCATGCCTTTTATATCCTTTTACTAAACCGTTTTATTCACCACGCCTTTTATATCCTTTAACTAAACCGTTTTATCTGCCACGCCTTTTATATCCTTTTACTAAACTGTTTTATTCGCCACGCCTTTTATATCCTTTTACTAAACCGTTTTATCTGCCATGCCTTTTATATCCTTTTACTACACTGTTTTATTCGCTATGCCTTTTATATCCTTTTACTAAACCATTTTATTCGCCACGCCTTTTATATCCTTTTATTAAACCGTTTTCTCCGCCACGCCTTTTATATCCTTTCACTAAACCGTTTTATTCGCCACGCCTTTTATATCCTTTCACTAATCGTTTTATTCGCCACGCCTTTTATATCCTTTTACTAAACCGTTTTATCGGCCACGCCTTTTATAACAAGCCAGACAGTCACTGATACTGCCCTTCTTGGAAGCACATTGAAGCTCCACGTTCGAAGTCGTCAGAATCTCATTTTGGCTGGACTGAAGGCTAATATCTAAAGGAATTAAATTTAAAATTTTCATATGCTCGATACGTTTCCGTTAATTAAAATATCAACTCTAATGATACTCATGCTATATTTGACTTATTTGGAGGAGCATTACTTTTAAGGGCCGTTTCCAAAGCAACAATGATAAAAGTATTTTTTTCACAATTAACTTTTTGTTTTATTATTTATTCCCAATGTTGGCCCTTTCATTCTGTTACGTGTCTTCACATATAATTTTTGGTTTTTTCCACACTATGTCAAACTAAATATAATCGACAATAAGAATAAAAATGCCACAATATTAACTTCGTGTTCTTTTATCTATTTACGCCCTTGTCTCTTTCCTTCATTTTCTTACGTTTTTCCTCATATGATCGTTTTTGGTCTCTTCCTCAGAAGTGAACGAAGACTGTAAATAATGAAGTAAATGACAATCAGAAGTGAACGAACATTGTGAGATATTAAGTAAATGTGAAAAATTAAGTAAATGACAATACTTAAAAAGATGAATTATATTTTCTAAACAAAAATAAAAAAGCGCTCTAAAATCATTATAAGTCTTACTTATCCTACCTTTACTCCAACCCCTGTCTGATTTCCTTTAGTGGAAAACTATTTAGTTAAGATGTTTCTAAAGTCGTCAACTAAAGAGGAAGACAAGGGCGGATCAAACGCACGGGACCTCATACCTCATCCCCGTCCTTATGCACCTGATGACCTTGCATACATGAATAATCCCACGGGTGACCTTGCACAAAAGAGGTCACCCAGACCCTGGTGCCGTGAGGAGCGGACATCAAGAAAACGGATAACAACGAAGAATTTTAAACGGTTTTAGCTCACTCAGATTATGAAGGAAATACGGAGACAAAAAATTGAAATAAACTGCACCACAAAGTCAAGCTGGTTTTATCTCTCGCTCTCTCTCACATTTGCCACATATTTTATATAGCGTCCTTCCATAAATCCTTGACACGGTTTGCTTACGATATTTCATTCAGTATCACTTGTCACGCAGAGAGAGAGAGAGAGAGAGAGAGAGAGAGAGAGAGAGAGAGAGAGAGAGAGAGAGAGAGAGAGAGAGAGAGAGAGAGAGAGAGAATTATTATACCTTCTTATGAATTAAATATCTCCTCCTCACTTACATTTATCAAATATAAGCAGAACTGATTATTTGCAAGCACGAAATACAACAAGGGTTTTTCCAAAGACATTACCTACTCTCTCTCTCTCTCTCTCTCTCTCTCTCTCTCTCTCTCAAGAACATACTTCACTTCACCTGGGCAAAAGTATATTAGGCCAAGGCCAAAACCTTTTGCAAAGTCCTAATCATTCAATATTTTTACGCGTGACAGGAGTTTTAAGGCACCAAAGATGTATCGGAATTTGATACAACCTGTGTGTGTGTGTGTGTGTGTGTGTGTACATGAGATTACGCGCGCGCGCATACACAGCACTTAATCACTTCAGCCATGCAATCAATACTCCACGTATGAGTTGGCACGGCATATGTATTGAAAAGTATTCCTTTTCAGAAGGAAGAAAATAAGGGCTTATTAACAGTGCCAGGGAAAATGACTTATAATTATGCAGGTTCAAACTGGAGGTGTGCTTATTTGAAAAACCAGATAATTGGATGCCTATCAGGCCATAAAATGGATAACATTTCTGTCACAATTTGAAACCTGCCGACACGAAGGTATAATAATAATGAGTAAAAATCTCTTAAGTGCGTTTGTTCGTCGTTATGAGAAAAAGGAAAAATCTAACTAAATTAAAATAAAACGAAACACAAATCAGCAGCAATAATTCCAAAATATGTCTTCGTGTTGTGAAGACTAAATTATACCCTCTAATATTACAGAATTGATGGAATAGTAAAGGTTAAGCTAAGATTTGCAAAATGACCTCGGGGTGAAGCGTAGACGTGACCAGTGAGACAGACACTGGGGAGATCAGTGAAGAGTTAGTAAACACGGCCAGGCAATGGGAATAAAATCAGTATTAAAAAATAAATTTCGTATAAACAGTCTCCTATAGTATATTTCCTTAGCAAAAACTCTTTTAGAGAACATAAACTAAGACTTTCTAATATTTTTGGAGAATGTTTTTGTTCTGTTTTTGAGAACCATAAACTAAGACTTCCTAATATTTTTGGAGAATGTTTTTTTTCTGTTTTTGAGAACCTAATCTACGACTTTCTAATATTTTTGGAGAATTTATTTTTTTTAGAGAACCTAACCTACGACTCCCTACCATTCTGGGAGAATTTTAAAAATATTTTTCAATAAAATTAGTATTTTCAGCATTTTCACATTATATAAAAAAGCTTGGTTAAATTTTACTTCCAGAAAGTCATCTGTTATCCTGTTTCTCTGTCACTTAACCACACTTAACCATGTTCTTGCTGACTGATTAAAATTTATCTGGCGCCACACACTCTTTGCCCAACCTCCTCCACTCTATCCAACTCGTGGGAGGGAATAAGAGGTCCCGTTCTTTACTATTGCAAGCACGATGAAACAAACGATCAAGCCTTCACAATAACCAACAAACTACCTTTAACTAGACACCCAATTCCTCTTATCATTTCCTTACTTTTTCCCCGTAAGGGGGATAGTCCATCAGTGCACTTTCGGCCGCAGTTGCAACCCTTTCGTTCCTTTTACTGTACCTCCATTTAAATGATCCTTCTTAGTTTTTACTTGCCACCCTCTCTTAACAATAAGGTGAGGAAAGGTCTACGGAAGAGCCTAAAAAGGCGTTTTGCATTGAGTTTAAAGATACAGGAATTTTAGGATAGGATATTTATGATTATTTTATTAGAATGAAAATCTAAAAAACAAATAATGTGCATGTTAAATAGTACATAAAAATTATTTACAATAAAAAATAACGTATTTCTTTTCATTTTCGTTGGTGAAACAAGGTTCCATTTGACCGTAGATTTTAGGAAGTTTTAATTTAAGTTAAAAGTTCGGAATACAATCTGTACCTACAACTTATTCGTGAGGGGAAAATCTTGCACGTGGTCCTCAAGTAAGCTGGAGGTCGGATCACGCCTTGTTACTTCAAATACCCTAAGCTGCTACAGCAAAAAATTCTTGAACTTTAGAAGATCCTGACCACCCTCTAATATTACCTCTTCCTTGACAGATTCTCAGCACACATCACCTAACATGGTCATCTGAATTTCCTAATGGGCAGATGTGGGGGACTTTGTTCTTGATTTTCCTCTTGATAATCGAAAACCCGAGGTTGTGGTGCCTTGTGTTGGTCAAACACCTTGGTTGCCGATTGATTGAATCATTTACTTATATTTGTATCTATTTATTCATTAATTTGTCAATTCATTTTGACTTTTTTAAGAAGTGATCTCTTCTTACTGTATTTCCCTTTACCTTCTGTTGCTTATAATAATAATAATAATAATAATAATAATAATAATAATAATAATAATAATAATAATAATAATAATAATAATAATAATAATAATAATAATGACACTTGTCTCAGAAACACTGGCTATAAAAAATATAATGGTAAAACTCCAAGAGAAAAAAAAATATCAGAAAAATTGTTAGCTTCACAAAATCCTGATAATATCGATAGACAAAGCCAATTAACGTTGCTGGAATAGTTCAAGCAGTGCTGTCACCCGGGGCTCATTTCTTAGGTAATATTATCGATATCTTCAAAAGGCAGCACCTGCATCAGGAAACGGTCAGCCTGTGTACAGATGTGTGCGTTTATAAGTGGAAAAAAAAAACAACTAACATTTCAGCAACAGAAGAAAAGTATGAGGATACGTCAAACATAACCTAGTTTTCCAAGAACTCCTTAGCATGCAGCGAAGTTTCCTAATTTCTCCAATGAAATTTGCAAACACACGAGAGAGAGAGAGAGAGAGAGAGAGAGAGAGAGAGAGAGAGAGAGAGAGAGAGGGTGGGGGGTTTAAGCTACAAATACGACCCAACTTGGGAATCGTGCAAGGGGGCGAAGGGGGTTTGAAGCCATGGGAAGGAAGAGCGGGGATCACGGAAGGGGGGGATACAGGAAAGGAATGGCACTAAGAGGGAAGGGGGAACGGTAGGGGAAATGCGGAGGGATGGAATGTGGGGAAGGGGGGTTGATGCGTCTAGGCTGCAGAGTCAACACAAACGGTGACCCAAATACCAGGCGAGTTTGTCTCCTTAAGGGAGTATAGGAAGATGTCAAAATCAGCTGATGATGTATAATCACGAAGATGATTTTCTTCCGTGAATTTCGACTAAAAGCCTTTCTGCAGATGTCCCGTAATGGCTCTAAATTACAACGAGAGAGTAAATAAATACTACCCTTAGGGTAATTAATGGTTAATTTGAGTGTTTACGGAAGAGATGGTTTTTCAGTGAAATATCGGTTTTTATAGAGACGAGACAGACATACGTATACAGCTGCCAAAATCAAGGTCGTTGAAGTTCCACATTAGAGCTGTGTTTTCTTACGCTCTAATAAAAAAAAAAATTTTTTACACGACATATACACACTTTGAGAAGGTATGACAACGATTCTTCCAAGGTGTAATCTTCTTCATTAGCATTGAGAATGAGTTAAAAATATTAGAGATAAGAAAAACCTGCACGGGAACGATGAAGCCGCATTTTAAAATTATTAAGATTTTGAGATTTCGCAAATGAAACTGAACTGATCAACTAGAAAATCGTGAATATCTTGTAAAACTTCCCGTAAAATCAGGAATTGCAAACGAACAAACAGTCTCAAAAACAACCAAAGACATTTTTAAGCGGAACTTTATTGAAATCTCTAGTATAAACCATATTAACTTATAAATATAATTCTGTTATGTAATATTTATAACACAATAAATTTTGTCCAAATGGTCCTCTTTGATATTATTATTATTATTATTATTATCATTATTATTATTATTATTATTATTATATTATTATTATTATTATTATTATTTTTATTATTAAAAAGATGAAATCTATTCATATAGAAGAAGCCCACAGGGGCCACTGACTTGAAATTCAAGCTTCCAAAGAATATGGGGTTTAATAGGAAGGATTAAGAGGAAGCAAAGGGAAATACAGAAAGAAGAGATAACAATAATAACTACGGTAAATTGTATAAAAAAAACTCAATACTTGCCTTACATGGACATGATTTTCGAGGCCAAAAATGATTCAACACTCCGGCAAAATAAAACTTACCCAGATATATAACGGTTCTGTATGTCCTTACATTTTTTTTTATTTTCCCTGTCCTTCCTATTTACATTTGTCTACTTTTGAGGAGCAGGACAGTTCATAATGCCAAATATTTATGAAAATATCAGTAACAAATATGGTCTGAGAATACTTTGAAGAAAATGTGTAAAAAAGCAACTTATAAATTTTGAAAATAAGTTCACTAGCCGGCTCTTTCTAATGAAAAGCCAAATTACATTTTATCATGAATGTTATATCAATGAATACGCACCCTGCCTACTCAACACCTCACAAATTAAATTCAGTAAAAGTATTTAGCATTATAGATATCCAGAAAAAAACTTTTTTTCAAGAAGTGGACAAACAGCGATCACTACCAAATATTTCATTCATCACATAAAGTACAGTAGCAAAATTTAGTATTATAAAAATATTAAAAGCAATATACGATCACTCGCACATACTTCACTCATACTTCACCGAATAAACTTCAATAAAAAAAACCCTTAGCATTATCAAAAAAAAAAAAAAAAACAACAACAACAATCATATTTAAAAGCAACTAAAAGCACAAGGCAAGACAAGGTCCTTGGAGAGAGAGAGAGAGAGAGAGAGAGAGAGAGAGAGAGAGAGAGAGAGAGAGAGAGAAACCCCAAAAAGGCTTACCACCCGACGAGACATAATCCAGCCATTTATATCTATCTGATGTTCTGTCTTCTGCGTCCCACGATGTCCTTGCTCAGGAAGACACAGTTAGGGATGAGGAAGAAGAGAGGAGGGAGAGAGGACCAGGAAGAAGGGGAGAGAGAGAGAGAGAAGAGAGAGAGAGAGAGAGAGAGAGAGAGAGAGACGCAGGGAAGAGGAAGCCTTGGAAATAGGCAAGACAATCTCGTTCGCAAGATCGATTATCATAATAATTGTTTTGTGGCGGTTTTCTTCATAATTTCAATTTCTTGTGAAATTGAAATAAATTTCAGACTCACATCAGGATTGAACCCGGGTCTTTCATCAATTGAAAGGTAAGGGCGCTTAAGAGACCTGGGTTCGATCCCAAGTGAGTCAGAAATTTATATATAAATGCATTCATATACATATATATACGTGTATGAATGTATAAATAAAATGCTCATTTCCCAACTAAAAAAATTGTCTACGGTGCTGATGTACGAACCGTTCAAGAATCAACGTTTCACTTACACAATTTTTTTAGCTAATCAGTAATTAATATTCAGGCATTAAACCCGGAACGAGCCCAGATCCTTTGCCAAATAGGTCCGATCAGGTGTAACGGGTCCGTTGGCGTCCCAGAATGCAAATTAAAAGAAGATAATGTATATTATTTTCTCATTTAATTACATTACAAAGATAAGGAATATAATTGTTTCTTTAAAAATATAAGGAATATAATTGCTTCATTTTACTATTATTATTATTATTATTATTCGGTTGGGTCATTTTAGTGTTTATTATTCCTTATACAATGCTCTCTCTCTCTCTCTCTCTCTCTCTCTCTCTCTCTCTCTCTCTCTCTCTCTCTCTCCAACGCAACGTTTCGTCCAGATCTACAGAACATTTTCCATTCAGTCCCTCAGCAGTCATTGCTGGAAAATGTCCTGTAGATCTGGACGAAACGTCGCGTTGAAGAGAGAGAGAGAGAGAGAGTATTATTATTATTATCATTATTATCACATTCAGAATTTGACAGTCAACCTTACAATCTTATAAAGAATATGGGTTCATTACTGAGAAGTAACAGAAGGTAATGGGGAATACTGAAAGAAGAGATCAGTTATTAGAAAAACAGATAAATGAACAAATTAATTTATTATTATTATTATTACCCACCAAAGGGGCCATAACTGCACTAATCTCAAGTTATTAAAAAGTATCTAGAAACAATAAACTCCTAATCAACATTTTACGAAGAAAATGAATCGGAGAAAAGTCGTAACTCTATAGAAAAAAAAAAAATTCAAAAAATTTTTCTTTAAAAAAATTTTTTTTAATTAAAAAAAAAAAAAAAAAACTTTCCAAATTAAAACGAAAATTCTTCCAGGAGGGAAAAATCGACCTCTAAACATGTTATGAATATAAATAAAACGTCGAATCACCTGCAAATGTTGCTAAAATGATCAAAGACCAGAATATATATATATAATAATATATATTAATTATATATATATATTATATATTCTTTTCTTTTATATACATGCATCTCTACATTTGTATGTTTAAAACATATTACACGTAACAGCATCTCACATATCTACAAGCGACCGGTGCAGTTTAATACGAGATTTAGATATGTGAGATGTGTTTACGTGTAATATGTTTAAACATACAAATGTAGAGATGCATGTATATAAAAGAATATATATATATATATATATATATATATATATATATATATATATATATATATATATATATATATATAAATATATACTTTTTTTTTTTACACGATCACAAGAAACATGTGAAGATTGTATATCAAGACCCACTGGTATCGCTGGTTTTCATTATTTCCTAGTGGCTCTTGATATATATATATATATATATATATATACTATTATATATATATATATATATATATATATATATATATATGTGTGTGTGTGTGTGTGTGTGTGTGTGTGTGTGTGTGAGAGAGAGAGAGAGAGAGAGAGAGAGAGAGAGAGAGAGAGAGAGAGAGAGAAAGTCGGTTTTCGTCTAACCTGGGCATCAGGGGACATAAATAAAATGTCTTTATATGTGGGCCACATGCTCAAGTATCTAAGATCGCTACATCCGTTTAATCTATGATGGTCACAGTTCGAAGGATTGATCTCTATACTTTATTGGAGAAAAAAAAAATAAATTCGATCCTGACCCTTCTTCCATGTGACTAAATTAAAAACACTCCACTACGCCCATGAAATAACGGTATTTTTTCCATCTCATTTCCTAGCACAATTATGACTGCTTTAAGAAGTTGTGAGGGAAATTTCTGACTAGTTACAATCAAACATCCCAGGAACTAACAGGAACCCTTACCTCATCCAGTGCAACCAAGGTTGGACGCGTTGTCCAACTTGTGCTCCCAAGAGGCAATCAAGACAGCATACGAAACTTTCAAGAATGTCATCCAATACAAAAAGTAATGATGATGCCAGATCTATTCTTGGGTTAGCTCTAACCATGATGCAATCCTACGGTGCTGGGTTACAGTGGTATCCGTTCACGATACTTTTTGTTTTTGTTTTATCCTACTGTGCTACCTACTGTGCTATGTGACAGTGGCATCCGTTAATGTAAATATATATATTTTTTGTATCCCTCTGTGCTAAGTTAAAAATAACTAAATCGCCATTCGTAAAACGATCCAAAAGGTCACTTGCCGTAATGATAGGTCAAAGTTAACTCTATCTGAATGAACAGTGGCCCAAACCTAACGGAGAATGAAAGCAGCGGTGTTTGAAATCCATCTCGTGAGATTTCAAGACAAAAGTCTAACGCAGGCAGCTTATGCGCTACTCAAATTGAGTGAATAGGTGACCAACGTATGATAAAATGCATGAAAAGAAGGAGCGAATAACGAAAAATGGGCAGGAAACTAATAGTTGTTCTAGGACTCCAGGTGTATTTTTCCCTTCATACAATATTTACTCAACTGGAAAGTTACATATGCTATAAAATTGATTTTGTATTAAAATTTACATACATAAGAGATATATATGAGTATGTATGAGTGTATATTATATATATATATATATATATATATATATATGTATATTATATATATATATATATTATAATATATATACTATATACACACACACACACACATGTACCTTACATATACATATATACATACATACATACATACACATCTGAACTGAAACGTAACTCATATATACGCTTATGTATGTAAAATGCATAAATACTTGTTTGCATACTAAAACCAATATAGCTACTATTACATATAATATATATATATATATATATATATATGAATAATTATCACATCGAACCGTGATCCATTTATATATCAATTCAAGCTACAAATGTCCTTTAATATCTAAATTCACTTTACCTCCCAAATGATATATTTTCATATATGTACCGAAGGGGAATTTTTTAGTTGATAACAATTTCGTCCCCCCATGGGATCGAACCACTGTCCAAGTGGACGGGGACGAAATCAGGACAGTCAGTGACGCTATCCAATCAGCCAACAGAGACGCTATAAGTTCATATCGATTCTGACCTTACAAATCACCCTCGACCTAGGTGCTTTCGTAATTAGAATCGATATGGAACCCCGTCTACCATGTTAGCCAATTCGAGCGTTTGACAGCACGTAGCCTTTTATTATGAATAATTATCACATCGAACCGTGATCCATTTATATATCAGTTCAAGCTACAAATGTCCTTTAATATCTAAATTCACTTTACCTCCCAAATGATATATTTTCATATATGTACCGAAGGGGAATTTTTTAGTTGATAACAATTTCGTCCCCCCATGGGATCGAACCACCGTCCAAGTGGACGGGGACGAAATCAGGACAGTCAGTGACGCTAATCCAATCAGCCAACAGAGACGCTATAAGTTCATATCGATTCTGACCTTACAAATCACCCTCGACCTAGGTGCTTTCGTAATTAGAATCGATATGGAACCCCGTCTACCATGTTAGCCAATTCGAGCGTTGACAGCACGTAGCCTTTTAGTTAGAATAATTATCAACATCGAAACCGTGATCCATTTATATATCAGTTCAAGCTACAAATGTCCTTTAATATCTAAATTCACTTTACCTCCCAAATGATATATTTTCATATATGTACCGAAGGGGAATTTTTAGTTGATAACAATTTTCGTCCCCCCATGGGATCGAACTAAAAAATTCCCCTTCGGTACATATATGAAAATTATATCATTTGGGAGGATAAAGTGAATTTAGATATTAAAGGACATTTGTAGCTTGAACGATATATAAATGGATCACGGTTCGATGTGATAATTATTCATAATAAAAGGCTACGTGCTGTCAAACGCTCGAATTGGCTAACATGGTAGACGGGGTGTTCATATCGATTCTAATTACGAAAGCACCTAGAGTTTCACTAGGCTCGAATCGATATGAACTTATAGCGTCTCTGTTGGCTGATTGGATAGCGTCACTGACTGTCCTGATTCGTCCCCGTCCACTTGGACAGTGGTCGATCCCATGGGGGGACGAAATTGTTATCAACTAAAAAATTCCCCTTCGGTACATATATGAAAATATATCATTTGGGAGGTAAAGTGAATTTAGATATTAAAGGACATTTGTAGCTTGAACTGATATATAAATGGATCACGGTTCGATGTGATAATTATTCATAATAAAAGGCTACGTGCTGTCAAACGCTCGAATTGGCTAACATGGTAGACGGGTTTCCATATCGATCTAATACGAAAGCACCTAGGTCGAGGGTGATTTGTAAGGTCAGAATCGATATGAACTTATAGCGTCTCTGTTGGCTGATTGGATAGCGTCACTGACTGTCCTGATTTCGTCCCCGTCCACTTGGACAGTGGTTCGAGATCCATGGGGGGACGAAATTGTTATCAACTAAAAAATTCCCCTTCGGTACATATATGAAAAATATATCATTTGGGAGGTAAAGTGAATTAGATATTAAAGGACATTTGT
>NC_061099.1:5733066-5735566 GCF_015104395.2 Macrobrachium nipponense
TACACACCTATTCTCCATCACAGCTTGACATACAGGCATATTACTAAGCTGTTGTGCATACCAGCTTGACATAGAGGCATATTACTAAGCTGTTATGCACACCAGCTTGAAATACAGAAATATTACGAAACCTGTTCTGCATCCCAACTTACAATATAGCGATATTAAAAACCTGCTCTCCATCTTAGCTTGAAATACAGGCATATTACAAGCGTGTCATGCATCCTAGCTTGACATACAGGAATGATACAAACCTGTTCTGCACCCCAGCTTGAAATACAGTCACATTATGCAACCAGTCCTGCATCCAGCTTGAAATACAGGCATATTACGAATATTCTTCAGCAGGCATATATCTAGGTATTATGTGTTGACATACCCTGTCAGGAAAGCCTCATTCCTGCCTATGAAAGTCACCTCGCAAATGACGGACATGACGTGAAGAATAATAATCACGTGACAAGTCACAATTACCACAAAGTACCAGTATACATCTACCAACACAGACAGTCTTTTGTATTGCAGAAGGGTCAAATTTGCGAATAGATTCCTCTGGGCACATGTTTTCTCCGAAGACTTGTTATGGCATGGGGCACCTTTCAATGGATGTTTATCAAGACATAAATTGTATTACTGATGCTACCGTCTTATTTATGAATGTTGTTACATCCTGTGGTATCTATGGCGAAAGCAAAATAGCCATAATCATTTATACAGGAAATAAATCATTCAAATGTAAGCGCAAACCTATAAATAACAATCCCTGGCCACAGGTTTGAAATTTGATTCGTAAAACAATAGTTTACTGAATCACAAGTTAAAAATTCTTATCCGCAATAAAAAAAGAAACTTTACATAGAAAATGAATAATATCGAAGTTGACGCCGATGAATACAACGCACAAAATTGAAGGTCAGTAATAAAATTAAGAGCTAAATGTGAATAATGGGAAAAAGGTGTATTCTACATAAAAATCATCTTTGAGAGTATAACTATTCAGTAAAGAGGGTAAACAAACAGTGAAGATTTGCGAGGTGACTAGTGCAAGTTCATGAACATCTTTATATGACATAAAAAGTTCGTAAATTCAGTCTAGAAGAATTAAATATAATAGATTTCAACATTTCCAACCATACTATTGAGACAATGAATTTCCAGCAGAAACACTATGCAGTAAGTTACACTAGAAAAGATAAATTTCCTCCCGTAATTCAAGAGACTTCATCTCTATTTAAAAAAAAAAACCTGATTAAAAATGTTCCCCAATTAAAAAAGTTCCCCAGTTAAAAAAAACTATGCAGATGAAACAATGCTTTACAATTTCAAGACTAAATTTCACCTTATGAATCCAAGATCTGAGATTTTAAATCAAATTTAGGAAATATGATGAAGCTTCCATGAAATAAAGACGGCTGTCAAAGTTCATTCACTGACGATGCAAACATGAAACGTCTGTTTGCAAAATTCAAATTGTGATGAAACTCGTCTTTGAATAGTCGACATAAAAACTACAATATGGTGACGTGACTAAAGGAAGTGAATTAGTTAAATTATACGGCAATAAAAATACGGGAAACTTCATGTGGCAAACCTAGGTATGGAGTCGATCCAAGTTACTTTCTAAATATGCAATCAATCTGGTCAAGTTAGAAAGAAAATTTTTAACACAACTGATGTGTATCAAAAAGATATCAAAGTGGCTCGGTCAAAACACTTAGCTACGCACACCGTTTACGGAATAGCAACTATAAGTTTCTTCCGTCGAAACCATCGAAAACAATACAAAAAAGGGTTGAAGACCGACAGAAAGGTATACCCAGAGATATTCAGCTGAATAGACAAGAAGAAACCACATCACAATGCATCCCAAATGATGACAAAAAAACAACAACAACAACATCACAACTGCCGAAAGAATAATAACGAAGCGGCAATAGTAAGTGACCAATAGTCATTATCATAGTAGCTATGATAACGACGGTGATAAAACAAAAGACAAGTAGCACCAGTCAACTTGCAAAACACTTGTGCAGATAGAAACAGACGCAGTTACACACACACAATTACTGATACATTGATACATATCCTGGACCAAAATATGAAATTTATGAAGACATGACATGCAAAGAATCAGCCAGGCTGCATATTCCCGAACTGTAACCAAGTATTAAGAACCTTCCCTGATAACAGCGGAAGGTCATATCTTGAAATTTATCTACAGGATCTTTTTGAGAATATTCTCATGATGTTTAACCTCACCCAAATTACCTCACTCTGGCCTCATGAAATGAATTGAACTAAACTAACCTAATAATAATAAAAATTTCAACAACAACAACAACAACAACAAAAACAAATATAATAATAATAATAATAATAATAATAATGAATAACAAGGCCTACAGCCGTACTAAATAGATAAAGGAAGAGAAAGAACAGCAAAAAAAAAAATTTAAAAAGGCCAGTACAATGCCATAACAACAAAAACAACAACAACAAC
>NC_061099.1:5745566-5750566 GCF_015104395.2 Macrobrachium nipponense
CTCTAGGGGAAATGTATTTATAGGATGTGATAATGAGCATCCTGTACTTGTATAAAATGACACGAACTTAGATCTACCACACCGAGATATGGACGTCCGTTAAAAATAACGCCACCGTTACGATTTGCAGCTTGTCAAAAAATATATATAAAAAAATGAAAACTATTTTCGTACGATAATCGAATGAATGTTGGGTTGCTCACGTTCGCAGTCCTTTTGTGCTGACATTTTGGCCGAGTCAAATATCTGTGATTTAATGAAAGCATAATATATCTGTAGTTGTTTATGGTAAAGGTTTTTGTTACACACACACACACACACACACACACACACACACACACACACATATATATATATATATAATAATATATATATATATATATATATATATAATATATATATGTATATATATTATATATATATATATATATATTAGAATATAATATCACTAGCTGTTTCTACTCATTTAGTTTGTATTCTAATTGTCTTAATCTATATGTTTTAAGCATCTATCATGCAGTGATGACTCAATTCCCGTTTCACTTTTGAATGTCCTCTCTCTCTCTCTCTCTCTCTCTCTCTCTCTCTCTCTCTCTCTCTGCTGTTGCCTAGCCAGTTACCCGTCTGTTAACTGAGTCACTTTTTTCCTTTTTATCGTTCTCTCCTTATTCTAAAACATGTAGAGTTGCTTTGCAAAACAACTTTCAAGCGAGATCTCTCTCTCTCTCTCTCTCTCTCTCTCTTCCTAACATCGTTCTCTCTCTCTCTCTAACCCACACTCTTATTCCATTCCTAACATCGTTCTCTCTCTCTCTCTCTAAATGATACATCTCATTTCAATACCTTTTCTTATAATTCCCTTTCTATCTCGCTTCTCTCCACGACCTTGAAACGGGGCGTAACCTTGAGATACATCTCTCCCTCGCCCGCCCGCCAGCCCACCTACTCCCACCACCAACTCCCACCTCCTCCCCCTACTGTCCGTATTGATTTGCCAACTTGGAAACACGCCTTCGCTCTTCCAGGACCGCGCAGTGCCTATAACGGGATCGCGCAGCAAGGATTTATCTTGCAATCAATATTTATAGAGGGCAGCATCCTTGATATAAGGTTTCGTATCAATACACGAGGGTTCAGAGATGAAGGAAGTTCCTTTAGGAGGACTTATTAACAAGATCCTTGCTCCAGTAGAAGGTGTTAATACGCTCCTTTTCAGAGATCTTGAAAAGCAACTCGCTGTTTTTAAAGCAATCGGGGAAAACAGGAAGGGAATAAGTTGTGAAAAGTTATGAAAAAAAAAATGAATTGTGTAGTTTTCCATCCTACTGCTCTGTGTGACGAGGTCTTATAATAACACATTTAGGCCTATATTTTAAAAGGCCTAATGTTATCATCACATTAAAAAAAAAAGAAGTGACGGTATCTCAACATGGATGATAAAAAAAACCGACCAGTTCGAGATAAGATTTCATAAATTTCACATTTAGACCTAATAGCCTCTAGGCTTAAGATTAAACACTTTAGGCCTACTATAGCTTTTAGGCCTATTTCATCCCAATTCAATCAATGTCATGAAATGCCGAGCACAGTTCAAGCGAGCATAACATAGTAACAGCGCCTGGCATTTCCCCTACCCGGTTGGGAATGTTGCTTTAAGCTTTAAGACAGAGGAGAGATTAGGGGGCGGGGGGGCGGGGGGGTAGGGAATACAAGCCAGGGGGAGGGGGAAACATGACGCTTGCAAGCGAGCACGCACGCAAGCACAGAAACAAGCAGCGGACACGACGCCCCAGAACTCCTTGACGAGGTTACTAAGGGATTTTATAAACGACGTGGAGAGATCTGATGGCCGTTTGACATTACTACGAGTTCATTCAGTCCCTTAATGTACATAGTAACAGGGCGGAAGAAAAATGAATTAACATACGCTCGCTCATTCTCTTGTGAGTCTTCCACGCACATTTGAGAAATTTTATACTGGGTATAAACGTCCAACTAGGCTTTACTAGCCTACATCGTAATTACAGCTATGGTAACTTCTCCATACGAATCGTAAGACTTAAAAACTCTTACTTGCATATCAACCAAGAGAGCAACTGCTATACGGGAAGTACTGACTGCTGGAATAAACTAAAAAGTACAATATTACTATTATTATTATTATTATCATTATTCAGATGATAAACACCTATTCATACGGAAGAAGCCCACAAGGACTTCCATAGAATATGGCGTTCATCAGGAAGAAGTAAGACGAGGTAAAGGGGAATACAGAAAGCAGGAATTATATTTATAATACATTATTAACAGGAAAAAGCCCTGCAGGAATTATATCCCAAATTTAGAGGTGAAAAATCCACATTGCTAGACTAGATCCCAAGACGCTACAACAAGGCGCTGCTAACGGGACATCGAGCTAGGGCGATCAAACGGGAATTTCTAGATATATTACCGAAAAGTTAAAAAAAAAAATAAAAGACTTTTGCTGAAACCAAGAGAGCAACGACAACAACGAAAAATGGCCATGGATTTTTATCAATAACTGCACAAGGCATCGAAGAAACAAAATGGGAACTATCAGAAAAACGGTTTGGGTTGGGCAGCTAAAAAAGAAAAGAAAAAAGGAACACCTGGCAACTCGTCAGTTATCCTTTTGTGAATGGACGCTTACTCAACGCCATCCTCGGCGTCCTGAGCTAAAGTTAGCTCCTGTCCTTAGCTGGGATATCCTGCGGTGGCAAAATAGGACCAAGGCGAAGGGAGCTATGTGCCTATTATATAACTGTTAGCCATCACCTACTGGCTAAAATCCGAAAGAAAGTGCGTATGTTCACGAGGGTATTATGCTCGCCACACACAAACGTTATTAACTTGTAAAATACTATTATTGATGCTTTCCTAAACTGTGACTCCAAGGGTTAACGGGGGGGGGGGGGGGGGGGGGGGGGAGGGGGGGGGGGGGGGGGGGGGGGGGGGGGGGGGGTCCTTATCTAGGATTAATATTTCTTGGGGCCATTATCTAAATTTATGATATTTACAGCCTTTTGTTTCTGTTTCTACGGCAGTCCCATACGGGATTGTACTAAACAAGCCGCAAAGGTGAAATTTATTATAATAATATATTACTGTTCATTTAAAATCACACAAGACGAGTAGAGAAACAAATACGAATCAACAATATATTATATATATATATATATATATATATATATATATATATATATATATATATATATATCATCATACATGTTCGTATTGGCGATCGCAGAGACAGGCTCGTACTTTCACTTTCAGATTCACAATAAAACTTAATGTGAATGTAGCAAAAGTGCTCACGCAGTTTACTTGGGCGTTTATGACATCAATCATGTAGTGATATAGTTTAAACAATAACAGCAAATTTCAATTATAGCGACTATTAAGTTTTTGATATAGGTATAGGTATTTATATATATATATATCTATATATTGGACATATATATACATTTGTACATACATTATATTTGTGTATATGCGCGAGCGTATGTCACTGACATTCATCTCCAAACCAAAGTGATGTATATGAATAAAATCCATTTGTCGAAAATTACTGAGAGTAAAATTAATTCGGCACAAACATATGTACGTATGTATATATATATATATATATATATATATATATAATATATATAATTATATATACCTACCTATGCGTGTAATGTTAATGAATCGCATATCATGTCTTGCTTGGAGACAAGCTGAGCTGTAAGGGCAGCTTACATGAGCAAAAGAATTTAAGGACGCAAGCAGTTTAACCGAGAGATCACTTACCTTGTCAAGCATGTACACTCGTTTGTACGGATGTTACAGGCCTAATAGTCCAAGGCACTTGCGAAAGACACATTCCTTTTGGTGAGATCAAAGAGGTCAGGTGGTATGAAACATATTTTGTAAGACTTAGAAAACCGTTACCTTTGAAAGAGAGTGATGTGTGAAGTGTATCTTTTATCCATTGTTATCTTTATTACAGATGGGTTATATTCCATGGTACTAGAGACGGGAATCTCTAACCTGACTAATATGATGAACTTATTGACATTTTGGGTCTGGGAGTGAATTCTTAGTCAGGAGGGTAGAATGTTAACTTACTAGTTTTCTTTATGGGCAGATTTGGGTTTCTTGTCATTATGACTTGTTAATCTTTTTGTTCTATTTTATATTCAACTGCTTTGGGTAATAAATAGTATATTTTTATACTTACGAGATCTTAATAGCCTAACAACATGGTTGCAGACAGAGGGCACCATTGACAACAGGTAAGGATTTCCAATTTGTGTAGCTTTAATAAAAGGGGGGGGGGGGTAAGAGTGGTGGCAGGCGGTTTAAGAGGCTTTTTATATATTTTATAAGCTGTAGGTACGCTAACGAAGAGACTGGTGACCAGTTAGACGTAGATTTTTTTTTTTTGGTAGGAAAAGGGGTTACAATCATGTCACAGGCAACTCGGGGCTCTTTTTTGCTGATTCAATGGGTTGGACAGGGAGAAGCTGTTCCTGTTCGTCTCTTGGGCTAAGTCAGTGTCAGCCATCTTGGGATTCTTGAACACCAGTGTTTTAAAACGTGAAGGGGAAAAGTTTAATTTTCGACGTATAAAAGCGTTTCACAAGTGTAGTAAATAGTTCACGCATATTTACGGTGCGTATACGAATTCGGTTTCCAGTCATATGAAGATGTGAGTGTGTTTCCAAGTTTTCTTTCTTATTTTCTTCTTTTTATCTTTTATATTTTTTTTTTTTACTTTTTGTTGTTGTTTATATTCTTATTGTTTGTTTGTGGCGAATTTACTCAAGCGGAGTTTTTTGTTGCGAGTCATGCTCTGAGAGAGAGAGAGAGAGAGAGAGAGAAGAGAGAGGAGAGAGCTGGGGTGTGAGACGGTCGCCGAGGTGTAGCGCTTAGTAAGCGTTTTGCATTTTTTCTTTTTCTATCCCCTCCCTATTTTTTATTGTTGTTGATTTCGTGGG
>NC_061099.1:5755566-5775566 GCF_015104395.2 Macrobrachium nipponense
GGGAGGTAAGGCAAGGGTGGAAGAGAGGGAGGGGAGGTGTTGCAATGGAGGGAAGGGGGTGGAAGAAGGCAGGGGAGGGCAGGATGCGGGAAGGGAGTGGAGGATGGTGGGAGAAACGAGATGAGGGGAGGGGGAGGGGAGGGGGGGCGGGGGAGGGGGAGGCAGAAATCTGTCATATTCCTTTTGAAAAGTCGCTCCGCTGTCGCCAACTCTTTGCTACTACCAAACCTTTCCTTTGCCCTCGTTGCTAAGGGGGCATGTTTTAGCCACCGGACTTCCCACACTATGTGATTTAAAGGGGGTGGGGGGTTTGGTTAGTAGCAGGAACGATAAAGAAAATTACCTCGTTTAAGAGAGAGAGAGAACTTCGTCTTCGTGATAGAAAATCTCAAAGGTTACAGATCAGTCATCATGGGATAATTCTCGTACTATTTTCAGTGTTGGTTTAATGTCATTTAATTTCATCTCATCTGACTGAGGTATCTGTTCATTTTTTTTTCTTATTATTTGTTGTCTATGAATTCTTTTGTGGTAATGTTGGACTCTTACATTTCTCATCAAGATCACTGATATCTTTCTTATCAACCTTAAACTTCATAATATAATTTCCTTCTCTTGAGCAAGGCATATATATATATATATATATATATATATATATAATATATATATATATATATATATATATTAACACGTGCATTTGCTATGGGAAGTAAGAATGTGCTGCAGTGCAGAAGTGAGTGGAGCAGTGTATGCAAGAATGAGAGAGGGAGAGGGAGAGAGGCGAGAGAGAGATTGAGTAAGAGGAGGAAGAGAGAGAGAGAGAGACGAGATTTCCTTTCGAAGAGAGACTAACAATTTGTTAATGATCCTCCAATATATATTTGAAGAGACTATTGATGTGGAAGTTTTTAAACACTGGATTCATGATCAATTTCATATGTATTTTTTAAAGTAAGTAGAGCAAAGATTATCATCTTTAGATTTCCCCTAAACCAACTCTTCTTAGGAAAAAGCTTGCGCGCGCGTGCGTACTAAAAAAATTTAATATAAGAAGGAAGTAAACCTTTTTTAGACGATTCCTGTTGAATCGAATGGGAGCATAATTTGAATTCACTGAATATTTAGTCTTCTCAAATCTTCATATTAATTCTTTTCTCTTCCACGTCCGATATTAACGTGGAACAGAAAAAGACTAAGGAAGTCTCAGAAGACTCAATATTAAGTTATTTCAAATAATAATAATAACAATAATAATAATAATACTGGTAACACCTTTGTTTTCTTTTGATACCCCCCTGATTAATCCCCACCAATAATTAATTCCTAATAATAATAATTTAATAATAATAATAATTAATAATAATAATAACTTAATAATAATAATGCTAATGTAATAATAATTAATATGAAAACTTGTTTTCTGATAACCCACCTATTCAATCCACAATAATAATAATAATAATAATAATAAAAATAATAACTAAGTAATAATAATAATAATAATAATAATGAAAACTTTTTTCTGATAACCCACCTATTAATCCACAATAATAATAATAATAATAATAATCATAATAATAATAATAATAAGAATAATGAAAATTTATAATACTAATAATAATAAAATAAAATAAGTAATAACAATAATAATAATAATAATGAAAACTTGTTTTCTGATAACCCACCTATTAATCCACAATAATAATAATAATAATAATAATAATAATAATAATAATAATAATAATAATAATGAAAACTTGTTTTCTGATAACCCACCTATTAATCCAACAACAATAATATAATAATAATAATAATAATAATAATAAAATAATAATAAATGAAAAACTTGTTTTGAATAACAACCTATTAACCCACAATATATAATAATACTAATAACAACAACACCCTGTTTTCAGATTACCGACCTATTGATCCAACCATCGCTCTGCAATATTAACCGCCTCATCGCTCGACAGCTTGCAACTGCAAGTCACAGAACCTTTACGCTACGGCTAACACGCCATTTCCGCGCAGTCAGAATTCCGAGTCCTCACACTGACCTTTTAGCCTTACCCGCAAACAGGCAACTGGAGTTTCTTTCAAAAATTATGCAAGATTCAACACACAACAATTTCAGATATAGACAAGATTCGACACTCAACAATTTCAGATTAAGGTTACATCTATGCTGCCTTTATTTAGTTTTGTTCCAACTTCTATAACCGTAATTCTTTAGGTTCGGTCTCGAGAGCAGGATATGAAATCTGGGAAATTAACACCGTCTAAAAACGCAACCCGTTATAAAAAGCTTGGTAATATACTCCTTGATATAAGGATCTCGGTAAAAATGTAATTTTGTTTTTCATACAATGAAAGCAACGTTAAAGGTCGTTCATTTACGAAAGGTGGTATTTGATCTCTCTCATAATTAGGGTTCGTGTTTTAAAACTATATCTTGTGAAGGTATTGTCTTTACATCAATCAAGTACCTTTAAAATGGGTGCCTCTCTCTCTCTCTCTCTCTCTCTCTCTCTCTCTGTATATATATATATATATATATATATATATATATATATATATATATATATATATATGGGGATACAATCCACAATGAAGTAAAATCCTCTTGTAGTTTAGAATATATATTTCTTGTACAGGATTAAAGCTTTCGACCATCAACTGTGGTCTTGTTCACTAAAATGTGATTAGTCACCGCAAGGAACTAACAAGTAAAGAGCACAAACATTTGAAAAAACAACGGTTAGATAACAAGCTAGTTTATATTATGAATGATCAGGCGGTTGAGCCCTCGTTCTTTCCAGAATTCGTCTTGATCTTCGTGGGGGAATGTTTCTATTGTCAACTGCTTGTTCTCTGCAGTTGACAATAGAAACATTCCCCCACGAAGATCAAGACGAATTCTGGAAAGAACGAGGGCTCAACCGCCTGATCATTCATAATATAAACTAGCTTGTTATCTAACCGTTGTTTTTTCAAATGTTTGTGCTCTTACTTGTTAGTTCCTTGAGGTGACATATCACATTTTAGTGAACAAGACCACAGTTGATGGTCGAAAGCTTTAATCCTGTACAAGAAAATATATTCTCAAACTACAAGAGGATTTTACTTCATTGTGGATTGTATCCCCATTTACTTAGAGGTACGACATAGTACCTGGCTTCTGCATATATATAATATATATATATATATATATATATATATATATATATATATACATTACTATATGCACATATATATATATATATATATATATATAATTTTTATTTATATATATAGTCTAATTTATAAGGTCATTGTTTTTAATTAATTAACTCACAAAAATTGAACCTCTCTCTCTCTCTCTCTCTCTCTCTCTCTCATCTCTCTCTATATATATATATATATATATATATATATATATATATATACACACACACACACACACACACACACACACTTACAAGCATTTAAAGGTACAAGGTATTTCTCTTCACTCTGATTATACGTTTGCACAAATCCAGCTTACAGGCAATGATTCCCTTTTTTAAAACCCGGTTCATCTAAATACCTTTATGATAAATGTAAGCAATGAGCCAAAGACCAAAGACGCGCTTACTACCACAAATAACTATGAACATATGATTCTTCGATAAGACTGCTTTAACTACCCTGAGTTTAATACTGATTGATGAGAAAGTGAGGTTCCTAACTGGAAGACCAATAAGAGAGAGAGAGAGTGAAAGAGAGAGGTCTCAAGACACACAGGGAGAGAAAGAGAAGTGTCTTGCTATGAGAGAGAGAGAGAGAGAGAGAGAGAGGTCTCAAGACACACAGGGAGAGAACGAGAAATGTATCTTGCTGAGAAAGAGAGAGATCATGAAACAGGGAGAGAAAGAGAAGTTAATCATGCTATGAGAGAGAGAGAGAGAGGAGAGAAGAGAGAGAGACCTTACAGACCTTACAGTTCGTTCGGGTTGCCCCAGGTCCCTCAGTGTGAGGCGCCTCTAATGTCTACCAGAGAGTTGCTAGTACATCTTCCGGTATATTTTGCATCTTCCAATCTTGGATGGTCTGGGATGCAGTTTAGATATTTGTGGAGCTTATTCTTAAACACATCTACGCTCACTCCTGATATATTCCTCAGATGAGCTGGCAACGCATTGAATAGACGCTGCATTATCGATGCTGGTGCGTAGTGGATTAATGTTCTGTGTACTTTCCTTATTTTTCCTGGTATAGTTTTGGGCACTATTAATCTACCTCTGCTTGCTCTTTCTGATATTTTTAGTTCCATGATATTTTCTGTTATTCCTTCTATCTGTTTCCATGCCGGAATTATCATGTAGCGTTCTCTTCTCCTTTCTAGACTATATAATTTTAAGGATTGTAGTCTTTCCCAGTAGTCTAGGTCCTTAACTTCTTCTATTCTAGCTGTAAAGGACCTTTGTACACTCTCTATTTGTGCAATATCCTTTTGATAGTGTGGGTACCATATCATATTGCAATATTCAAGTGGACTACGAACATATGTTTTATAAAGCATAATCATGTGTTCAGCTTTTCTTGTTTTGAAGTGCCGTAACAACATTCCCATTTTTTGCTTTACATTTTGCCAACAGAATGGCTATTTGATCATTGCATAACATGTTCCTATTCATCATCACACCAAGGTCTTTAACTGCTTCCTTATTTGTGATTGTCTCATTATTAGGTCCCCTATATGCATATAGCTTTCCTTCTCTGTCTCCATATTTATTGATTCAAATTTATCAGAGTTAAATACCATCCTATTTACCTCTGCCCAATCATATACTTTGTTAAGGTCTCTTTGTAGAGCGTTCCTATCTTCATCACAAGTAATTTCTCTACTTATTCTTGTGTCATCAGCGAAACTACTCACTACCGAATCCTTAACATTACTGTCTATGTCTTTCAATCATAATTTAACAAACAATATTGCAGCTAGCACCGTACCTTGTGGCACACCGGATATTACCTTGGTTTCATCCGATTTCTCATCGTTTGCAATAACTATCTGTTTTCTGTTGTGTAAAAATTCTTTTAACCATCTTCCTACTTTATCTACGATATTGTGTTTTCTAATTTTCTTTGCTAATATATTATGGTCTACTTTGTCAAAAGCTTTTGCAAAGTCTAGATAAACCACATCTGTTTCATTTCCGCTTTTCATATTTTTGAATATGTTCTCACGGTGGACTAACAGTTGGGTTTGTGTACTTTTTTCCGGGTACGAAACCGTGTTGTCCTATATTAAACAAATTATTTTTTATTAAATGTTTCATAATATTTTTCTTTTTTCATTACCCTTTCATACACTTTCATAATATGTGATGTTAGACTCACAGGCCTATAATTACTTGCCTCTAGTCTTGATCCACTTTTGAAAGTAGGGGTGATATATGCTAATTTGTGCTCATCATAAATCTTGCCTGTATCTACACTTTGTCTTAATAATATTGCAAGTGGCTTTGCGATAGAATGAACTACTTTCTTTAACAAAATAGCAGAGACTCCATCCGGCCCTGCAGCAGCTCCATTTTTAATTTAATTAATTGCCTGCACAATATCAGCTTCATTAATTTCTATGTCAGCTAAATATTCACTATTTTCGTCCCTTACTTCTATATCATTATCTTCATTATCTATTCTAGGGGTGAATTCTCTCTTATATCGTTCTGCCAGTATGTTGCAATTTCCTTTTTTTCATTCGTTAATCTCCCTTCAATTCTCAGAGGGCCTATTTCTATTCTTCTTTTATTCATCTTCTTCGCATATGAGTATAATAGTTTGGGGTTTTGCTGATATTTAATAGGGTTTTTTCTTCCAATTCCCGTTTTTCATTTTCTTTTGATTGTATAATCTTTTGTTCTGCATTTTCTATCTTACTTTTTAGTTCTATAACTTTCCATGCATTTTTTTCTTTTGCAAGACCTTTTTTCCACTTTCTGATTTTCTGGAACAAGATCCTTCTGTCTCTTGGTATGCATGAATGATGTTTACTTTTCTTCTTCGGTATATATTTATCCACTATTTTCTCCAATATTTTATATAATATCTCCATATTTACCCTTATGTCATCATTTACGAAAATGTTATCCCAATCTTTGTTTAATTCTTCATTAATTTCTGACCATTTTATATTTTTACTGTAGAAGTTGTATTTTCCATATCCTTCCCACTTTTTCATTTCTTGCTTATCTCTATTTTCACTTGCTTTGGAATGAACTGTTAATTCTATGACATTATGATCTGAAATACTCGCATTATAAACTATTATTTCTTTAACATAATTCATCTCGTTCACAAATACTAGTCTAAAGTATTTTCCTTTCTTGTTGGCAGGTGATTTATTTGTTGAATGTTGGTATTCTAGTAGCATATCTAATAGCTTTTCAAATTGCCTCTTATCTTCTGCACTACTATTACTCTCTTTTTTATATGTATAAGTACAACCACAGTCTCCTATTCGTTCTTCCATTCTAAAAAAGGAAAGTTGAAGTCACCAGATAGGAGAATAGTCCAGTCCTTGTGATTTCTACATATATCATCCAATTTTCAATTATTAAGTCAAACTCTTTAGTATTAGGAGGTCTATATATTACTATGTTCATCAATTTTTCAGATTCAAATTCTACCGCTATTAGTTCACATTCTGAGTTACTATATTTCTCATATATTTTTCCTTGTTTTTTGTCTTTCCCATATATTGCGGTTCCCCCTTGATTCCTATTTTTTCTATCTGATCTATAAGTTTGGAACCTTTTATTTGATCATCATTCCCACAGTCTCTTGGGAATACCAGGTTTCACTTATATTCATTATATCTATTTTCTTTCATTTTGGGTTAGTTCTTCTAAGTACTCTATTTTCTTTTTGAGTTACTCGTAACTAAACCCTGCGCATTCATCACTATGATGGTTTGCGTGTTTTCTCCTTCATTAATATTGGTAGTAATAAGGATTTTCCCACCCGGTCTCTTTCCTGTTCTGGTATGTTGTTCTTTTTTTCATTTTCCCAGGAAAGAATTCATTGACATTAAAAAATCCAACTTTTCCATAATATTTGATCTTTCCTTCATCATAATTATTCATTTTGTGTCTGAATCTGCAATTTTCTCCGTTTCTGCAATATCCTCTTGCATAATAAATACAGTTATTATCTCTTGAGTAGAATTTCGGAGCTGATGCTTTGAAATTTTTTGCTGACACCTCTGCATATCTCATTGGTGGTTTGCTTTTCTCTTTTACCTGATATTCTTGATTTCTCTCTTTATTTGTTTCTTTCTTATTTTGGATTTTATTACTTGGTTGGTTATTTATTTGATTATGATTCATGGCTACAGGGTGCATATATTTGCATTTTTTGTCGAACTTACATCCTTTTCCTTCTTTTAGGTTTTTACATATTTTTGGATGCAGATCTCTGCAATCATCCCCATAGCCATCTAAGTATGCACATTTACCATATATTTCATAGTTTTGACATACCTTAGGATGTTTGTAGTAACATCTTTCTCCAAATCTGCAATTCCCTCTTTTCAAAAGGTTGCAGATTTTGTCTTTCTTGTCTATTTTTTCCTCTTTCCCGTCATTGTGTAGATCTGGGTAGAGCCTCTTCGGGATTTGCTTTTCTGTTGTCATATCGTAATTTATTTTCTTCGTAGGTATGCTGCTTTATTGCCACATATGTAGTATCAATGAGTATCTCTGCATCCATACTTTTATCTTGTTCTTTGTTTTCCTTATTTTTTTCTGTCATTTCATTTTTGTTTACTTCTCTTCCGTTTTCCTCTTCTTCTTTTTCTTCTTCTTCTTCCTCTTCTCCTTCATCCTCAACTATTTGTACATTCAATCTTGATTTAATAACATTGTCTATCCATGATAGACATGTTGAACAAAAAATTCTTGTATCTTTTCTCAAATCTTGCATTACCTCAGCACACTGTGGATGGGTCGGAATGTTGCATGCAGCACATTTTCTGATTAGGTTTTGTGGATTGACTATGCTATCTCAAGACACACAGGGAGGGAAAGAGAAGTGTCTCTTGCTATGTGTGTGTGTGTGTGTGAGAGGAGAGAGAGAGAGAGAGAGAGAGAAGTGGGGTGTGAAGAGAAATCTTACAACAGCATCTATCTACTCCCACATCCGCTGACCATATCTGGTCAAGAGGTTTTCTTCGCCTTCCACTCGCTGACCTTTTAAGTCGCTCTGGAAAGACAAGTCGTCACTATTCAGGGCGACGACACCAAACATTTGAAAATTACCTCGAAGAACAAATTTTTACAGGTCATTCTATTTATTCGTAAGAGAGATGGATTAGTTTCTTACGGATGTTTGATATATATATATTATACGCCGGCCTTATGCCAGCACGGGCCTTTGCCAAGTATGATGAGATGCTATAAGGTGTACAAGGTCTGGTGTGGGCCACTCGACTATAACCAACCAATCTTCTTTACGGATCCAGCCTGTATCTATTCGTTTACGGATCTAACCTGTATAAATTCGAAGTTATGTCTTCATACGCGTACACAATTTCCACTTGGCCAATTTTCTGTAGTCATTAAAAAGTGTCAATTAAAAATTAATAATCTTGACAAATACAATTCGTATTTACTCTTAGTCAAGTTCTTTTTTATTCAAATACAATTGCCACTTAGTCCATTTTCTGTAGTCATTCAACGCCATAAAAAAAATAAATAAATAAATAAAATAAATACAAAGGAAGTGTCCATATAAAGTGTCTATATAAAAATAATAGCAAAGGGGGAAAATGGAATTCAACTCGGGTCTTTATGACTTCATCATTCAAAGCATGCTTGCAAACAGGAAACTTCTGGCTGACGTCATTATTTTTTTATACAACAAATTCTGGTTTTGCTGTAAATATGACTCCGCCATGATGTTGCAAAATGCAACACGGACACGTTGCAGCTGTTAATGGTGAAAAATAACCACAAAATGTGTTTCTGCTAATGATAAACGACCTATATTTAACAGGTTGCTTCCACATGTCAGGTAGAGTCTGATAACTGAACTAGCTTGCCATGATACTGAATTGAAAAAATGAACATTAAAAGATATATTTGGACGTCACAAGAATGTTTCCCCAAATGTTTTCCCCCACCCTCCTGTCAAATTCAACACAAAGTTAAGTGATTTGGTGTTGCAATGAGTATACTGAGCTAAGCAATATATCAAAAATAACTGTTTTCCAACATCCTGGTTCTAACGTTCATATAAAAAACTATTTCATGCATGGTAACAGCAGGTATTTTCGCATAAATGCTTATTATCGTAATCAAGTCCACGAAATATTTAAATGCCAGGAAAAATTAAGCATTATAATACTAAACTTTCACTTGATATTACTAAAAATGAGTAAGATATAAAAAAGTTGTTATTTATCGTATTCTTCTTACAAAAAAATACCTAGAACAACAACATAGGAAATAAAAAATAAATAAATTGATAAAAAAATAAAAAAAATAAAAAGGAATGGTCACGCGACTTCCGACCCTAATTAAACAGGACTCCGTGACATTCTTACGGTAGCTAAAAGTAGTTGACATTTGACGCCAGATAATCCCCAATCAATCAATCCTTCACCACCGCAGAAGCGGACAACGTCCATATGTCCATACGTCAATGGGTATGGCCATAGAAAGTGACACATTCATTCCTTTTACGAAACGGAAGCCAACAAAAAAATCCGGGTTAAATCAGTTTATCCAGCTGTCTAGTACTAGTGCTAGGGGAAGGGGAGGATACGGGGGGGGGGGGTTAAGGAGAGGGTGGTTAGGGAAGAGCTTTACACCCGCTGGTTTATGTATGTATGTATGTGTGTGTGTGTGTGTGTGCTGGTGGTAACGACAGATCCAATTAACGGGGGAAACGAAAGCCGACATATACATGGAGCGCCAATATTCAAGCAAGGGGACGGCAACGAACATGAACACATAAACATGCAGCACATAAATATGTGGCTCTTACACTCCCCCTACGATACACGTGCACGTACGGCCGTGTCCAAACGGAGCCACGATATAAGCACAACTTGTGTATAGTCTGACAAACATGCACGCACGCTTCCAATGACCTTAACAATGGGCTCGGAAACAAAGAAAGACAATTAAACGGAGGGAGGGAACATTAAAAAAAAACATATGAGAGAGAGAGAGAGAAGAGAGAGAAGAGAGAGAGACTACCGTATTGATCCCAGTCGGTGGCAAGTTAGTGAGAAAGCGCTAAGGGTCTGAGCCTAGGCCAGACAATTAGGCCTAACTCATTACACAATTCTTTCTTTGTCTTCCACTTGGCATTGTGAAGAGCCACAAAAGAAAAAAAAGAAAAGAAAAATCGACAGCTCCAACTAGGCACATTAATGAGAAATATTAACATCCAAGAAAAATATTTAAATGGTTTAAAATAAAACTGTGTAAGGAGGCTACTGCGAAATTCAAAGTTCACAAAGATCAAAATTAAGGGAAAACGAACCCAAAGTGATACTTACGTACTTAGCAAAGGCTTACAGGAATAAAAGCGTTCTTGAGAGACGAGATTTAATAGAAATCATCACAGATTCACGAGGAACTACTTTATATGCCGTGAAAACATTAATGTGATAATAAATACAATTATACCAATGACATTTGAAATGGCAGTTGTCTGTTTTTTTTTTTCTATTTTGACCTTTATCTGGCAAAACTAGTTTTTTATCATTATAATTAGTACTATTATCATTATCACAAGAAATGTTGTTTTTGCTTATATTTAGTACCACTATTATCATTATCACAAAAATTCCATTGTTTTTCTTACTATAATTAATACCATTATCATCATTATCACAAGAAATCCGTTGTTTTTGCTTATCATTATAATTAGTACTATTATCATCATTATAAAAAATCAGCTCCTTGTTCATTTCATTATAATTAGTACCAATATTATTATTATAAAAAATCCGCTGTTCTTATTATTCTAATTCGTACCATTATCATTATTATCACAAGATACCTGTTGTTTTTTTATCATTATAATTAGTACCATTATCATTCTTATAAAAATTCAGTGTTTTTTCTTATTATAATTAATACTACAATAATTATTATCATCACAAGAAATCAGTTATTTTTCCTTATCTTATCATTAGTACCATTACCAAAAAATTCACAATCTCGTGAAAAACAATTTGAGATACAAAAATCCACACAATTATATAGTAAACCACAATACTGTGTAAAATAAAGTATGTAGTCATATAGTTTAATATATAATTGTGGCTTTTATTACAACAATAGTACCACTATCATTATCATCATTATCCGTGTTGTTCTACCTTTCATTGTGATATACTGTTAGCATTGTAGTCGTTGTTGTTATTATATCAATAGTATTATAACTTCCCATTTTGTTTACTGTTACAATGTTAGAATTGTTGCAGGTATCACTCATTTTAGAACAGCTGTACACATTGGTAACGAGAGAGAGAGAGAGAGAGAGAGAGAGAGAGAGAGAGAGAGAGAGAGAGAGAGAGAGAGAGAGAGTTTATAAAGGGAGCGAGAGAAAGATTGATCAATGGCACAGAAGAGAGGCTACACAGAGGGAAGGAGTCAGGCCCGATCCTTAGACGCATAACGTGAACCCGGTGACTTCTTGCCGGAATGCAAGATGTTGGGCCGGAGTGCAAGTTCTTTTGCACAAGAATAGAGAGGACAGTGATCTTACCAAGTATCCAGATAAATTCAGTCAGCGGAGACAAAAACACACAGGAAAACTCAACAATATTTATTAACAATCAAAGTAAAGAATAATAAAGTCAGCCTTGTGACTATACCGGACACAACTTAGTCCTTACTACTCCCGTAGGAGTTCCTAATCACTAATACTAAACCCTAGACAGAAAATATTGAGAGATAAACTAAATAAATTAGTAAAATGGGCCCAACACCAACATAAATATAAACCAATACCTATCACTAAGCAGAGAGGAAAGAAGTAAGAGACCAACAGGGGGAAAACTTAATTCTCCTACCTACAATTATAAACTAAACCTTAAATATAAAAATTATCAAACATCTTCATAGATAATACACAAGAAATAATGAAAACTACAGTCTCACTCGTGGCAAGATATACACTGATTTGCATATATATATATAAATATAAAAATGTACGCAAAGAGCTTCTCACACTGAATAAGGGATGAATGATTCCCAAATGATCAGGATAAAACAGTTGCCTTGCCGTAGGCCGAAATAAAGGGGAGCCGTGATCTCTTACACTCTCTGGGACAATGCCACGTACCAGGCCAATACTCAGCTATCTGAAGGGCGTGCATCGCAGGTACACAGGTCACCAAATCATGGGGAAGGAGTCTGTCGTGCTCCCGACCAAAAAACACAAGGGAAAATTCCCTACCCTGGTAGCAACCGCCCGCTACTTGCACCTTCATGTGGGCCTCAATGCCCGCCACCCCACCGCTGCAGCTCAGAAGGACGTCGTAGGCAAACACAGTGATGTCCCTCCCACGTCCACTCTGTCGGGATCCAGCGCCGATATCAGAGCCCGCAGGAAAGTACACACAGTAAGGGGGAAAGTCACCGCAGATGGCAGAAATGCCCCTGCGCCTTCAATACTGACGACGTTGAATCCTTCGAAGGGCGATTAAGAAAAAATATGCCAGCTGCACAACCATGCGGGGAGAATAGCGAGCCCGAACTGTTGTCGGGAAAAAGTCGCGCCCCTCCAATATCCTCACTGGTGTCCTTTTCACCAACCACTCAAAAGATAAACAAAACAAAAAAAACTAGCATTAATAAGATGCTCACAAACATTTAACAAGCGGGGAGGAGGTTTAACAAGCAGTTCGCTTGACGCTCAGCCGAGACCAAAGTAAAGCTTAAAACTAAAACCTTAAAAACTAATTTCCTTACGCTAATTTTATATACAACAAAATATAACAAAAAGCAGTAACAAGGCTGAGATAAAAATAAAGCAAAAGCAATGCCAATTACGTTAATACATGATACCTTCCTCCCCGAAGAAAAAAAGAATTTTTCAGCAAAATAATTTTTTTTTTTTTTACTACTGTGGTATAAACAAACCTGTAAGGAAAGAACAATAAAGACAACCAATAACAGGCAAACATACAATAATAGAACTAAACCTGAAACCAAATTGTTGTTAAAATATCAATAATAGAATATACCATGAGAGAATACAAACCAAACGCTTTATGTAGCTTACCATTATTTTAAAGCTCAATGATAATACCATACTCTGAACCCAAAGTCAAAGCATGGCAAAAGACTGACATATCATAATACCAATAATTTAAACAGGATCATAACAGACACAAATCATCAAATCTAAGGAAACCATCTTACCTAGCTTAACCTAAATAAACTTAGACACACACAGGCATACACCTTAACCTACAGCTCACCCACAATATAGTTCAAAAAGTCATATAAATAAATCAAATCAAAATTCTTAGTATACCGGGACAAATCAATCATTCGTTAGGAATCATGAACCATTATAACATAACAAGAGTGTATACCACTCATAGAAACCTTACAGAAACTTACTAAATCTACAAAACAACTCTTGAAATATTACTTAAACTATACTACATTCAAAAGTAATTTTTTTTTTCATACAACCCAATTGGAGAAACGAGCAGGGCAGCGTACAAGAAGGATCAGGCAAGCACACTAAGTCCTAGAAAGGGCGTCAGGAATTTTATTGTCTGTCCCTTTTACGTGTTTAATAATTAGGTTGAATTCCTGCAGAAATAGGGCCCAACGCAAAATCCTCTGGTTGGCTCCCTTCATCCGCTCGATGAAAACCAAAGGATTGTGGTCCGTCCAAATCTCAACCGGAAAAGAAAAATTCGTCACATAAGGTTTGAAATGGTTAAGAGCGCGGACCAAAGAAAGAGCTTCCTTTTCAATGGTGGAGTAACGCCTTTCCGCCGCCAGAAGCTTCTTACTATAGTAAGATACAGGATGAACACCGTCCTCCTTCCGTTGGAAAAGGACCCCTCCAATCCCGACATCACTGGCATCTACCGCGATAATAAAAGGTTTCTGAAAATCTGGGGAAGTCAAAATAGGGTTAGTAATCAGCACAGATTTAAGTTTATTAAAAGATTCTTCACACCGATCAGACCACAAGAACCTTTTCCCTTTTTCTAATAAAGTAGTAAGGGGTTGAGCAAGATCTGAGTAATTACGCACGAAACGGCGGTAATAACCCGTCATGCCCAGCACCCTTCTTACCTCTCTAACATTACTTGGCCTTTTCAAATTAATAATAGCCTCGAGGTTAGCTTGTTTCGGAGCCACCTGACCCAAACCAACCTCGTGACCCAAATAACAAACCTTGGCCTGGCCCAATTCGCACTTAGCCAAATTAACAACAAGTCCTGCAGACCTAAGGGCTTCAAAAACCTTACGTAACCTTAGCATGTGGGTATCCCAGTCATTACTATATACTACCCAAGTCATCGATATAAAATTTCCGTTCCTTCCAAACCACAAATTACCCTATTCATGAGCCTCTGAAAAGTACAAGCTGCATTTTTCATTCCAAATGGCATAACCTTACACTCGTATAGGCCAAATGGAGTGACAAATGCTGATATCTCACGAGCTCGATCGGATAATGGAACCTGCCAATAACCTTTCAAAAGATCCAGCTTAGTAATAAATTTGGCAGAACCAATCCGATCCAAACAATCATCAATACGAGGGGAGTGGGAAACGCAATCATTTTTAGTATTTTTGTCACTTTGCGGTAGTCCACGCACATGCGGAACTTACCGTCTGCTTTTTTTACTAACACGATAGGAGAACTCCAGGGACTCACAGATGGTTGAATAAGGTCATGCTTCAACATGTACTCTATCTCCTTACTGACCAAATCCAATTTTACTGGATTCAGCCGTAAGGACTTTGCTTCACAGGGGAAGCACCACCTACATCAACGTCATGATTTAAAATATTTGTTCTACCTGGAGCATCCTGAAAAAGATCTGAAAAGGAATAAATTAAGTTAAGCACATCCTTCCGTTTGTCAACATCTAAATGATCTAAACTACTTTGCAACATTTCCAAATTTTGCATATTTTCACCCAATGCATCTGAGGGAACCTGACACCCTAACTCATCAGAGTCCTCTGGAAGGCACATCCACTACCACAGACACAGGCTCGTACACGATCGCTAATGGATCACCTTGCTTACCATGGTAAGGTTTCAGCCTATTAATGTGAAATATTCTACACTTACGGCTTGAACCGGGGGCCTCAATTTCATAGTTAAACTCTGACAGTTTCCTCAAAACCTTCCAAGGGCCCTTATATCTTGGTTCTAGAAAACTATCTGGGTCCATACTCAACACCAGCACTAGCTCCCCAGGTTCAAATGAACGTACCTTTACCTTTTTGTCAAAATTACCTTTCATAACTGACTGTGACCGTTCCAAATTTTCCCTAGCAAATTTCCAAGCACTAAACATTTTACCCTTCAAGTCTTCCACAAACCTTCCAACTTTTATTTCACCCTTCCGGTTCGATTCGAGCATTTCAAAAACAATCTCCAATGGACCGCGAACCTTGTGCCCAAATACCAACTCAAAAGGAGCTACTCCAGTAGAAGAGTTAGGGTGGCTCCTGATAGCAAAGAGGGCAAAAGGGAGGGCTTTGTCCCAATCACTACCATTATCATAATGTTTCTTCAGGACAGACTTGAGGGTTTGGTGGAATCTTTCCACCACACCTTGACTCTCTGGGTGATAAGGTACGCTGGTAATGTGCTGAATGGCCAGTTCAGCACACTTACCCCTAAATACCTTACTCGTGAAATTCGTCCCACAGTCGGTCTGAATTACACGAGGGAGACCATACCTGGAAAAGAAATCAATAAGTTTTTCGAAAACAACTTTGGAAGTAATACGCCTCATAGGTATAGCTTCAGGAAAACGAGAGGCTCTATCCCATGATAGTTAATAAATATACGTAACCTATTTAGTCTTAGGTAAGGGACCTACAACATCAATTCATACTAACTCAGAAAATGGTTCACCTATGGCAGGTATGGGATGCAGCGGGGCTTAGGATCCCTGATTAGGTTTACCCATAACCTGACAAGTTTCACATTCTCTGATAAACTGCTTCACACTCAATTTAATTCCGGGCCACCAAAAATACCTAGCCAAGCTGTGGAAAGTTTTTAACACACCCAAATGACCTGAAAAAAAATTGGTATGAGCTAATTCCAAAATAGAATTTCTGAATTGAGAAGGTACCACAATCTGTTCCACTCTACCAGTTTTATTCAAATTATCAGATGCGGGACGACTAAACCTATATAATAAGCCCCTTACAACTCCAAACCTAGGTTTAGTCAGATCCTCAACATCGCCCAAATCAAAATCAAACTCATCTTTTTGAGCTTTAATAAAAGCAGCTCTGTTCCAATCAAGTTTCATATCATTAACTACTACTCTCTACTGACCCGGCCTTACTACATCTAACTCTACACTACTTAACATTAAGTCATCATCATTATCCACATCAAGTAAACTAACAGCTTTTGCTGCAGACCGAGTAATTACAGCCACGGGACTAGCATTTACAGATAATAAAGGGAAAATCTCCCGTCCTTCACTATCCAGCATATCATTTCCCAGGATACCATCAATACCCGGGATAGGTAGACTATCCACCACAGCCAACTCAGTGATGCGATCATACCCTGGAAAAGACATACGGACATTAACCAAAGGAGCCGACACAATCGAGTCTGGGAAACCTCCCAATAATACAAAATTTCCAGTATATTTCTCAGAACCATTCAGTGCCCTCTTCATGACCAACGACCGGGCAGAACCGGTGTCCCTAAAAAACTTCACCTGGACAACACAAGAGTCAAAAATCAATTTTCCAGGCCATACATATTTGTCATACTTAAGTCACAATTGAGGATTAGGAGCATCAGACTTACTACTATTTCCTAAACTACCACTATCTACTACAGATCTGTCTACAGAACTACTACTTCTAACATTTGACCTATCATTAACTAATGCTACAGGACTTTGATTATTACGCTCTAGGTACCGCCTACGAGCATTACACTGGCTTTGGAAATGCCCTGGCTTATTACACCAGAAACATGTTCCTCTACGGCCTGAACCTCTGTTTCCATTATTATTTATTCTGTTATTTCCCCCATTTGGGAAGTCTCTATTAACAAAAACCCTAGGGGGAGGAGGACCTCCTTGGACTCTACCTATATCCCTACCACCTGAAAAGGAATTAGTAACATTAATATTCTTAGAGATATTGGGAGTCAACAAGGGGGGTTCAACTCTCCTACCACCACTATGGGAGCGAGATGAGGGGTTATTCAAGACCTTATAGTTAAAATTGCCACTACCTGAACGGTGAGTTAACACAAACTCATCCGCTAATTGAGCGGCACTACTCACTTTCATGGCCTTTACCTCCTCAAGGTGGACCCTTAACTCCCTGCTGCAGGCCTTCTTAAACTCCTCAAGGAGCATCAGTTCGCGTAACGCAGCGAAAGTCACTACCTGACGACTTTTCAGCCAGTCGTCGAACTGTTCCTCCTTGACACGTGCAAATTCTACGAAGGACTGTGCAGGGTGTTTCATATAGTTCCGAAATCTGAGGCGGTAGGCTTCAGGGACCAGGTCATATGCTTTCAAAATCAAGCTTTTACTTTTGGTAGTCACGGGCTACTCCCTCCTCCAAGGCATTGTATACCCGAATTGCCTTGCCCACTAACCCTACATTGATTAGAACCGTCCACATCTCTGTGGGCCAGGACAATCGGGTGGCCACACGCTCAAATGCCTTGAAGAACTCAGGGACATTTTGTTCATCAAATACAGGCACTAATTTAAGTGCCGCACCTAGATTGAACCTATCCTGAAAATTTACTTTAGGGGAACTGGCCATATTGGTCCCCTGTAACCTTGCCATCTGCAAATTAAGGTTAGCCATCTCCAACTCGTGTCGCCTTGCCCCTCGTCGTTCCTCAAATTCAATCTTCCTTAACTCAATTCTTTTACATATCAACTTGTATTCCACCTCCTCCTTGGAGTCACCCAAAGCATTAACAGGGGCCAGGGGTTCAACTGGCACCGAATTAGAGGGGGGCAAGAATGGATTATTTGATACATTTTTAATTAAATTTGCAGGACCCTTATAAATGGTACCTGTACGAGGAGGATCCTCGAACAGGGTTAGGCCAGCTCTCACACTCACACTATCCTCTTCCAAATCATTTATACTACCTTCACCAATACTATCCATACTCTCCCTATCACTAACTAAATGCTCAGCCTCTGCCAAGTCCTGGTTGACCTTATCCCTAACCGCCACCAATATTTCCTTCTTAGTGTCCACTGACTTCAGTGGAACACACAACCACTTAGCACACTCAATTAAATGCTTTTTGTTCAACACTGGTAAGTGCTTAAGGCAATCAGCCGACCCCAAAAACTCAGCTGGGTCAAAAATAAACTCTTCCATTTTAACACAAAATAATTCAGGGGGGAAGGCAACACTATCAAAACAGTAACAAATACTGAAGCATCCACCTGAGTGTCGCTCCACTGACCAAAATACCGGATACCCCGAGCTCTCAATCCTGTCACGGTCGCCAAATATTACGACCCTTGTTGGGCCGGGGTGCAAGTTCTTTTGCACAAGAATAGAGAGGACAGTGATCTTACCAAGTATCCAGATAAATTCAGTCAGCGGAGACAAAAACACACAGGAAAACTCAACAATATTTATTAACAATCAAAAGTAAAAGGAATAATAAAAGTCAGCCTTGTGACTATACCGGACACAACTTAGTCCTTACTACTCCCGTAGGAGTTCCTAATCACTAATACTAAACCCTAGACAGAAAATATTGAGAGATAAACTAAATAAATTAGTAAAATGGGCCCAACACCAACATAAATATAAACCAATACCTATCACTAAGCAGAGAGGAAAGAAGTAAGAGACCAACAGGGGGAAAACTTAATTCTCCTACCTACAATTATAAACTAAACCTTAAATATAAAAATTATCAAACATCTTCATAGATAATACACAAGAAATAATGAAAACTACAGTCTCACTCGTGGCAAGATATACACTGATTTGCATATATATATATAAATATAAAAATGTACGCAAAGAGCTTCTCACACTGAATAAGGGATGAATGATTCCCAAATGATTCAGGATAAACAGTTGCCTTGCCGTAGGCCGAAATAAAGGGGAGCCGTGATCTCTTACACTCTCTGGGACAATGCCACGTACCAGGCCAATACTCAGCTATCTGAAGGGCGTGCAGCTACACAGGTCACCAATATCATGGGGAAGGAGTCTGTCGTGCTCCCGACCAAAAACACAAGGGAAATTCCTACCTGGTAGCAACCGCCCTATTTGCACCTTCACGGGCCTCAATGCCCCCACCGCTGCAGCTCAGAAGGACGTCGTAGGCAAACACAGTGATGTCCCTCCCACGTCCACTCTGTCGGGACCAGCGCCGATATCAGAGCCCGCAGGAAAGTACACACAGTAAGGGGTGGGGGAAAGTCACCGCAGATGGCAGAAATGCCCCTGCGCCTTCAATACTGACGACGTTGAATCCTTCGAAGGGCGATTAAGAAAAAATATGCCAGCTGCACAACCATGCGGGGAGAATAGCGAGCCCGAACTGTTGTCGGGAAAAAGTCGCGCCCCTCCAATATCCTCACTGGTGTCCTTTTCACCAACCACTCAAAGATAAACAAAACAAAAAAAACTAGCATTAATAAGATGCTCACAAACATTTAACAAGCGGGGAGGAGGTTTAACAAGCAGTTCGCTTGACGCTCAGCCGAGACCAAAGTAAAGCTTAAAACTAAAACCTTATTAAAAAACTAATTTCCTTACGCTA